>NW_028317988.1:4957857-5268928 GCF_062004578.1 Staurois parvus
TAAACCACCTAAATACCAGCATGTTTCTTCATTACCAACAAAGTAGCAAAAAAGAGATCACTTAGGTGTCTACTTAACAAAAAGGGGTCATTTTGGGTTTGTACATACTTTCCTGGCCATTTTCATTTTAACAGAAAGTAAGAGAAACTTTTTTTTTTCACAATTGGTCTTTTTTCCTTTATACCATAAACAAAGAAACAAGAGAAAAGAAAGCTCTGTCTCAAAAAATGATATAAGGTTAATTTGGGTACAAAGTTTTATGAGTAAATATCAAAATAACACAGGACTGAAAATGGAAACATTGCCTGGTAATGAAGGGGTAATACAGGCTGCTTCTCAAGTGGTTATACATCCATGATGCTCTTGATAACAGAGGAAATTTGGGAGCCACTATTCATAGGAACATACTTCCTGATTTGGTTTGGTAATGCTGATAAGCGCCACAGTAATTCATTTTAATACTATATTATTTTCCGCTTTCATTATTCTCCATATAAATGTATTACAATTGGTTTGGCTGAATATCTTCATTAAAGGATAATTGCACTTTTCAAACACATTTACTCCTTTAAACACTAATTACCGATTGAACAACTAAGGAGTAAACAGCACACTGTTGAGGTCATCCCTCTGTTTACTCCTTCTCTCACAGGTTCACTGCTAGCACATGACCACTGTGCAAATCCTGATTGGTTCCTAACGCTGGTCCTCTCTGTTCAAGTCTGGGTGATACTATATGAGGAATCATGGGAGGTTTATATCAAGACAGATTAAAGTACTTAAAAAACCCAACATTTCATATTCCTGACATGTGCCTGCTGTGCCATGTACTTGTATGAAAAAGTATCCTGTTCTCTTTGCATTGCTTCCTTTGTGCGAAATCCCTGATGTTCCTGCCAGTCCTCCTGCTATCCTATTAAAAACTGACCACAGTAGGCATAAGAGGACAGTGTGGTCACTTTTCTGGCTGTGCTGGGAACTCAGCCTACCTGTCCCCCCAATGACTAGACTTGTGCTGACATCCCCTCATCTCCCTGCACAGCCATTCACTGTGAAGATCAGTGCACTACTGTTTCTCCTCCCCCAGCTCCCTGAGCTCCTTAAGCAACTGAGAACAGAGGTTATGTGATCACTTATAAAAAAGGGGAAAAAAAGGAATTTATAATGTTTTTACATCTATACACAAATGTTTTGCCTATTATAAACTGAATGGGTTGTTTTACAAGGTGAGGGTATTGGGGCGCCCCTCCAAATCATTGGATTCAGGTGTTCCAATCATCTCCACGGCCATAAGTGTATATAGTCAAGCACCTAGGCATGCAGACTGCTTCTACAAACATTTGTGAAAGAATGGGTCGCTCTCAGAAGCTCAGTGAACTCAAGCGTGGTACTGTGATAGCTTGCTACCTGTGCATTAAGTCCATCCATGACATTTCCTGGCTACTAAACATTCCATGGTCAACTGCTAGTGGTATTATAACAAAGCGGAGGCAACTGGGAACAACAGCAACTCAGCCATGAAGTTGTAGGCCATGTAAAATGACAGAGTGGAGTCAGCGCATGCTGAAGCGCACAGTACGCAGAAGTCACCAACTGTCTGCAGAGTCAATAGTTAAAGACCTCCAAACTTCGTGTGGCCTTCAGATTAGCACAACAACAGTGCGTAGAGATCTTCATGGAATGGGTTTCCATGGCTGAGCAGCTGCATCCAAGCCTTACATCACCAAGTGCAATGCAAAGCATTGGATGCAGTGGTATAAAGCAGTGAAGACGAGTGACGAATCACGCTTCTCTGTCTGACAATCCGATGGATGTGTCTGGGTTTGGCAGGTGCCAGGAGAACAGTGTTTGCCCGACTGCATTGTGTCAAGTGTAAAGTTTGGTGAAAGGGGGAATATGGTGTGTGGTTGTTTTTTAGGGGTTGGACTTGGCCCCTTAGTTCCAGTGAAGGGAACTCTTAAGGCGTCAGCATACCAAGACATTTTGGACAATTTCATGCTTCCAACTTTGTGGAACAGTTTGGGGATGGCCCTTCATGTTCCAAGATGACTGCACACCAGTGCACAGAGCAAGGTCCATAAAGACATGGTTAAGGGAGTTTGGGGTGGAGGAACTTGACTGGCCAGAGTCCTGACCTCTACCCCATAGAACACCTTTGGGATCAATTAGAGCACATAATGTGAGCCAGGCCTTTTCATCTGACATCAGTGCCTGACCTCACAAATGTGCTTCTGGAAGAATGGTCAAACATTCCCATAGACACTCCTAAACCTTGTGAACAACCTTCCCAGAAGAGCTGGAGCTGTTATAGGTGCAAAGGGCGGGCCAACTCAATATTGAATCCTACGGACTAAGACTGGGATGTCAATAAAGTTCATGAGCATGTAAAGGCAGGCCGACCAATACTTTTGGCAATATAGCGTACTTTAAACAAGTGGCATTTAACAATATTTTTTGTATAAAAATACATAACTGCTCTATTTGTGTTTTTATATTTGCCTGGAGATGAGCTTTAATATTGATCTCAAAGATGCACGTATCCTATAATCCTGAATGTACTATGCCTATGGTTTAGCTTAGAATATTTTTGTGCTTATTATGTAATACCAACATAGTATGTAAAGCTGTACAGTCACGCAGCATTTATTCTTTTTTATTGGTCCCTGCACCAAAGGAGCTTACAATCTAATGTCCCTACCACAGTCTACAGAATACTGACAGGAAAACTTTGTCAGAAGCAAACTGTTGTGAATTTATGATTTTGGATTGTAGCAAAATTGGGACACAAATAATTTCAACACTTGTAATCAGCTACTTGCTCTAAAGATAGAGTCTGATCAGAATTGGTCAAAACATTCATACTTGGTAAAACCAACCGACATTGACATTTGTGCCCTGACTGCACTGCAATGAGCTGAACAACCCATTACATATTTCTTCTATTTCTAGAGGACACCAGCGGCAATATCTACCAGCTAGAGTTCATAGCTGCCAAGCATGGGAGTCTTACTATGCCAGCTGCAATCACTAAAAGGTAAAACGAACATAAAGTGGACACTTATTCAACAGTGTTCTACAAGAAATACAACCATTTGTATTGGTTCCAGCCATACACAGTATGGGGCTGATTTGGGAGGAACATAAAATCAAATTTTTTGGACTGGGGTAGTAAACCCACACAAACACGGGGTGAACATACTTTTCAAATATAGAGTCACTAGCTTAATTAAACATAGGACTCAAGGCAAGAGCGCTAACCATCCTGCCCCCAATATAAACTGTAGTGATAAGAGTAAGCTCTATTAATTGCAGCGGCAGGTGGCAGCTGGAAACTCCTGATGCAGTTATCTTTCCACGGTGGGTGGTTCAGCCTTCAAGCCTCTAATCAAAACTGAAATATTCTAAGGCCATTACAGGTTAGGATAGGGCTACATGGGTGATTGAAATCACTGGTAAGAGATTTAACCCTTGACAAATGCCTCAGTTAAAAAAATCAATGCACTGCAAATGAAGCAATTGCCCAGAAGGAGTTAAATCTCTTACTGGTGATTACAAATCGCCCACGTATCTCTAGGCTAAATAGTAAGAATTGGTTGTATGTAGCATTTCTACCTTACTACTTCCTCCAAGAACAGAAATAGAAGAGAAAGCTAACAAAGTTGCACATTGCTGTAAATATAAAAGACCAAAAACCAAACTAAAGGCATCTGTGTCTTTTCAAAGCTTTTTTTTTTTTCACGCTACTTTTCCATTTGATAGAACCAGGGAGGGTCATGTTAATCAGCGGGGACCTTGTACAAAACAGTTTCATCAGACAAAATAAGAAAAGCACCTAAAGAAGTGGTTGATATCATGTCTAGAGATCCGGTTTGCTGCGGCTCATGTCTTCTATCCATCTCCGCTCAGACGTCCGTGGAGAGTGCACTACTGTGCGTGAAACCTCATCTCTGATGTGTACTGAGCTTTCCGCGGCATGTCAAACCCATTACCTGCAAGGAGCAATCTTCTGCAGGTGGCTAAATTACATCCTGTCCTTTCAAAAGAGCAGATGAGCTCTCTTGAGTCACAAGAGACCTCCTGACGGCAATTAGGATTCAAGCAGCGTGTGCCATCTACATACTTGCTGTCCTTTTGACTCTTTCATTTCAGTCCAATGACTGAGCTCTTCATCGCCTGAGCTGTTCAAACCTAGGGATATCCAACCTATCATCTCTTTGCGCTTCATGCTGCGCTTGTTATAGACAGACAATATGAGAGTCACGTCCGAAAGCTGAAACAGGGCTACTTGGAAAATAAAGGTTTCTTTGTACAGGGGGTTGGGCTGGCCTCTTCGCGTTGATGTCTTACATTTTGACATTTCCTGGCCCATGGAATTCAGCAGTGTTAACTTTACGTAGGTATCTATAAAAAGCAATGAGATAGTTTAGTATAGGAGCTATATCATCATGGCATATTAGTAGGCAATGCAGTGCTAGGGAAGGATATGGTGTATACCATTCATATGAACAAAAGAAAATAATTTATTCAGGTCTACTGCAATATTCAATGTGCACCTCAATGCTGTGAAGGAGGAGAGTAAAGGGGGTAGACCAAGTCTTTGGATCAAACACCGATGAAGGTTTTAGTGCATTGAACTATTTAGCGTACTGTTGGCCCTAGGCTGGTAAAAAGGAGGAGCTGCTTTTAATGTTGGAATATTTCCTGCGATTTCCAAGTAATTGGCAATTCTAGTTCCTTCAGTTTCAATGTCCAATGCATACAATGCTGAGCTTCTAGCACGACTACATGACTAGCAGATGATTATTCTAAATGATGGCAGAGAGAGATATTTTGCTGTCCTACTGGAACAATGGTCCAGACTGATTCAGACCTCGTAAAAACAAGTAACTTTTTTTACTAAGTAAACAGTTATAGGGCCAATCACTCATATCCTGGTGGGTTTAAAATGGAAGAGTTTTAGGAGCTACAAGGAAATTAGTGTATGTCAGGACAGAAAAACAACAAAAAATATATTTGTTACAACTCTGCAATGCATCTTTATTTCCTTACATTTTGCCCCTCAAGCTGAACTCTAGGGAAAAAACGAAAAAGTTTCCTTGCAGTGAGGCTACCTTCAACACTGCAAAATTTAAAAACTTGTTTATGCCTGGGGTGCCAAGAAAAGGACCTTTACTTACCTTATCCCTCACTCCCCCAGCTGCCAGCGCTCAACTCTTCTCCGCGATGCTCTGGTTTGTGAGTGGTCCATCTGCATCTTCACTTACAATGCAGGGTTACTGGCTATTGCCAGTGCATTATACTCAACTTCATGACATCAAGAGAGCAGAAGGTAGCCCAACTAAAACATGGCGGACAACATTGCAGGGGTTTTCACTGCTGGCTCAAACATCAAGTTAGGAACACACTGGATTTCTGGCAGATCTACAGATATTTTTCTGTACTTGCGGCAATTTAAGGGGACAAAACATTGAGAAATATGCATGTATTGCAGAAATATATTGCAAATGTTTTTTTTTTACCTGAATCTACATTTTAAGCTCTGCCCTATCATGTCTACATGGTGGACTTGGGAACTTTGGATGAGGAATAGTTAGATGTGGAAAGCACTGACATTACTCAGGGAAAAAATAAGGCATTGTAGAAAAAACTGGAGAGGGATTAAGTGGTATGAACATGGATACCTGCTTTTTTAATGTTTGTTTAATCCTCCATTTTTCTCTCTGTGATTGATGGGTCTTTCTTTAAAGTGAACCTGTACTTGGCCCATTAAAAGAAAAGAGAAAAGCTGACTTGATAGCCCAGCCCTGCTATGTTGTTTTCCCATGCTCCACTGCCACAATGTTTGCCTACTGGAAGCAAGTGAAAGGCTTGGTACTTTCAGGTATGGGGTCATATCTGATTCTCTTCTCTTCCTCTCATACATACCACTATGTGCCAGATCAGGTCTGATCACTGTTATGTGTGGCAACAGGAGGGTCTTTAGACATGTGTAGGCTTTCACCAAATGGACTTCAATTTTTTACTCAGAGCTTAGCTCAGGTGGGTAAACATTGTGAAAGTAAGTATCAACTGGGAAGGAGGAAAAATTACAGGTTCACTTTAGGCTTTTCAAAACAAAAGTGTTAGTAACATCCAGGGTGGGAATATATGTCAGATCAACTCTGATCCTCAAATCTCTCAAGAAGAACTGGGATAAATTTGAGAGCTTGTGCAGGCCTGGCAGAGAAGATCTTGAAAGGAGGCTGTGCAGCCCTAATTGGTGTTGGATCGGGGACAGGTGAGTTCAGGATTGGCTGGGGGGTCTAGGGGCAATAGGTTAGTCACACTGTGCAATCACACTTTAAAGGTATACCATTCCATTATATATCCAAAAATACACAAAAATCTTCATTAATACTATAAATAAATAAATAAATAAAATACAAGAGGTGTATACACTTCCCTGCTCTCTTCCTTTCCAGCATCCTGTTAATTGCTTGCAAAAGGACAGGTGCACTTTAAAACATGCCAATAGGAAAATCAAAGGTTTAAAAGTTTAACACTGGAAAAAATAAAAGAAAACAATTATAGACATAAAATATTAGTCTTGGCTCAGTACAATTCAGCCAGCTGCATTAGCATATGAGGTATACCTCATAATCCTCTTGCATTCTTAATCGTTGCGCTAAGCGAAATAATATAGCGTTACTAACACCGAGCAAGCTTTGTCTAGCCACAACACTTCAAGCATACCACTGAGTTTTTGGAGACTAAAATGACAAAAACAGAGGGAATGAGAACAATTCATGAAAGGGAAGGGGGTGGTGGTGGGGGGGGGGTCAAGGAACAGAAGTGCAATGATGACATCAGAACAGCTGAGGATGTAATGCCAAATATGGAGACTGACGAGGATCACTCTGCATGGATGCGGTTTAGCCTCACAGATCTTGACTTTAACCCTTCCAGCACAGCGAGAGGCATACACACCAGCGTAGGCTTTGCGTCGCTGGTTCCGTCGGGCTCTGCTAGAGTTAAATACATCAGATCTGGAGCCAAGCATCCCTTGAATGCTTTCAGACTGCAATTTTATCACATTTGTCTCCTATCTGGGTGTAGATGTTGCACAAAGATTCAAGCTGTAGATAGAGAAGATTTGAGCCTAACAGTCTCATATGCCTTTGTAAAAAAAAATATGGTCATTTTCCGTGGATAGAAAGCTGTTGGAAAAAGAACAATTATGTCTTGGGGTGGCTTCCAGTCATAGGAGATGTGTGCCAAATGTGTGCTAGATGGCTTGGTGTTATGAAGCGTACAATAAAAAAAAAAATAGGATGTGTGTCTAATACTGAATTATGAAATTACAGTCATGCTGGGCTAAAATGAACAATGCAGGGTAATTGCAAGTTAAGACTAGCTTTTTTTCTAGCTGTCAGAAAAAATAAAAAAAAAATCTTTACCCATTTGACACATCTGAGGGTACTTTAACTGCCTTTTACTATGTGTGATGATGGTAGAAGTAGAGATACTTTTAAAACAGAACTGCAGCAAGCAGCTAAATACAAAATCTAAATACACATTTGGATACAGTTTTATTTGCCAAAGAATTAGCAACTCTGTTCATCAAGCAGGGTGGCTGTTAGAAATCGTGGGGCCCCATACAGCCTATCTGACAGAGCCTCCCTCCCAGCCTGGGTGAATGTGTGGGTGTAGGTATATGCCCATGAACAAGGCACTAGACGCATGAGCAAACCGCCTATTCATTCAGCCAGAGTACCCATGTCAATGAGCCCTTGATTATATTTTTAAACTTATTTTTAATTTTTTATGTGTTACATTTTTTTAATAGCCTGGGGGGAGGGGGTTGTTTGACTCTTTGGTGAAATATCAGGGGTCTATATAGAGCTCCGATGTCTCAATTTTGAGGCAGAAAAAGTGATTGAGGACACAAAGCTCCAATCCTTTCTCTGTAGTCTCAGCTGCTATAGAATGAATGAACAGGAAGCGCTCTATACAGAGGCTCCCTGTTCACTTACAAACTTAAACATAGTAAACATGGAGGGCAGGGGGGAGGCTAAGAGGGATCAAAGCTGTGGATAAAGGGGATCCTGGAAAGGAGAGGGGGTGACTGGAGTGGTGGAGGAAGGCCAATCTCTGAAACCAATCCCCCTGTGGCTCCCCCTACAGCAGCTGACAGTCAGTAGGAGAGGGAAGAGGACAAGCCAGCTGTGCTGCAGGGAAGGGGATCTGCTTGCAACATAAAGCTACCAGGGCCTCCCTATTGAACAGGAGGGCCGGTGCTAGTCCCTTATCAGTGGTCCTGTCATGAAGTCTTGTAAATCACACACGTGTGCTACACAACTCAGCCAAGAAGATAATTCCACTATATACTGGTTCAGCTTTGCAGCGTCCTGTCCTGCCCAATAATTGGAAGATGGGTTTCATTACCTATATTAAAAGTAAATCTGGCCATACACCGATCACCTTTTGGCTGATTCCTGCTGAACTTGGCAAAATTTGTTCTGTAGGTGACCCAGTCAGCACCACCAGGCTAAACAAAAGTAAATTTCTCAATCGAAATTTGCTATAAGGGACTGGTTGGAAAATTCTCAGCCAAACAGTCCCTGCATCTGATTGGTTGTCAGAATACAAAAGCAGGTGTGGGAAATTCAACCATCCACGATGAATGAGAAAAGTGAGTGATTTCTCTTGTTCAGCCTGCTTTAGTCCCTTTTCACCACAACCTATATGGTTATACTGTCTTGTTAGGAACAAAGCCAAACTCCACAGAAGTTATGGTTTTCCATACACTGCACTGATAATGGCCAAAAAAGTGTGAAATAGCTGTACGTGGTTTGGAATAAATGGCTCTATAATATTTGGCTATATTTACACTATACACCAGTGGCTCTAGAATTGCATCTGGTTGGTAGGGCATAAAGCAATGAATTGCATGGCCCTGCCCACTGTCCCAAAATGAGTAATAATCCTCTTATTTTGGGATATGTGATGAAATGAGACATGCTAAGACCTTCTGTTTTAGAAAGGCCTTATTATGCTATGTACCGATTCAGTTGGAAGGCTGTTTGATTGCTTTAGTCCCATCTCACAATAACCTGTATGGTTATACTGTTTCTATGGAGAGTTACAAATCCTTTATTGGGTTAATTCAGTGTTTCTCAACTCCAGTCCTCATGGACCCCCAACAGGTCATGTTTTCAGGATTTCCCTCAGATGAAACAGCTGTGGTAATTACTAAGGCAGTGAAACTGATCAAATCACCTGTGCAAAATAATGGAAATCCTGAAAACATGACCTGTTGGGGGTCCATAAGGACTGGAGTTGAGAAACACTGGGTTAATTAAACAGTCTTTAAAACCATACATTTAGCTGCTGGCTTAAGTTCTGCTTTAAGCATTCACTAGCTCATAGTATTTTGATTATTTTTGACAAAGGGTCAGAGTTTAATATCCTGCCCTTAGGTAACGTAAGATTACTACATCATGGTGATTGTATTCAGAGATATTTATATGCAGTCTGTAAACCTTCATCCATCAGCAGAGATTGGTACCATCAACAAACCCATTAGGTGTACTACAGGTAGCAAAGACATATCTGAACAAAAAACAAAACAATATGGTGGACAGCTTTACTGCTGGCAAGTTCTCCCAGGCATGATAAAGACAACATCCAAGCTAGCCTCTATGGGACTCACCTCGAATTATATAAACCTGTCCACCTATCAAGTGTTTAAGACAACAGAAAAGTCCATCTGACAACAGAGGGTGGGAAGCAGAAAAAGAAATAATTACAAGAGTTGGGTGAGAGAGGATTAAAGGTTAGAGGTTGACCATTTCAGTACCAGATACTCCAGCCCTGCGTTGGGGCCTAGACTATGAAGGGTTTGTTCAGAGAAGTAATGGGCTGCATCTTGCTTACCGCTTTGTACTTCATCTGCAGCTACACAGGCTTTGGTGTGTGAATGACAAACTTTGCTAATATTTAGGGATAAATGGAACTGTGGTTATGAAACTGTGTAGATAAGGAGCTGCCATTGCTGTGCACAGAGACGTTATCCTGTGCATTTTTGGGAATGCCAATGTCAATCCATGTGCTTGACCATGCAACGTTACAAAGCAAAATTACTGTCATTTATAAAATGCAATGTAATGCAGCTGGACTGCTTTTGTTTTTAATGAACCACAATGTTAATTCTTTATCTTTAACTGGCTTTTATTTCTTTTCAAGAGTTGCCTCCCATCAAGTTGTTTGGCTGCAAAATGCTAATACAGGCACAGCCGGGTGGAAGGATTTTGGAATCATGCTCCACCCACTAAGTAACACCCTGTACACACTATGTAAATGCAGTCAGAGATCGGGGGGGGAGTTTGTGGCTGCAGTGTTCTATCTCACAGGAGCTGCTGCAGTGGTCACAGAGGTCCCCTCTCCCCCATTGCTCTGCATGGGAGGTCAACAAGGTTGGGCTGTTAATAATCATTTAAACTGAAATCTTTCAAATCTGCAAGTAAAACATACATACTGTACACAACATAACCAGGAATAGGAATAATAAGTATAACCTTACTGGAGATCAGCAAATGATGGTTCCATTCACCTATAGATATAAAGGTAGTCTGGTACTAGTACACCAATTTTATTTAGATGTGGAGGAATGGCAGAAAAGTGAGCTGTATATGCAAGATGCATCTCACTATTTAAATGAACCAGCCCGATTGGTACTGAAACAGTTCAAAGGAAAATATTTGTTTCCATCCTGAAGTTACACAACATGAAACCAGAAGACAGATTAAATGCTATGTCTGCCCAAAAGGAATGTTTCCGTATTTGGCTGCTGACAGGTTGAGTTATGCAGTGTTACAGGTTGAGACGGCAGTGTGACAGGTTGAGACTGCAGTGTTGAAATGAACCATTATATCATCTGTTCCTGAAACCGATAAGGAGTAACACTAGTGTGACACCAACAGTAACCACAAATTAGAGATGAGAACTTCATTGAGGAGGAAGAGGAATCTTGCTGCCAAAGTCCTACCGACAATTAACAAGCAGTGTTTGTGCGTCTATGTACTGTAGTACTGGAAAGAAAACCTGTTCATACAGGCCCTCTTTATAAAATGCTAGTTGCAATGTTTTCTCTGCTTTCAGTACTTTTTCAATCTTAGACCCCAAATAAGTATGCAGAAAGTCCTTATCTGCATACTTGTTCTGCATCAGTGTCTCCAACAGCACTGGAGCCAGTACAACAGCATGACAGCAACTCAACTAGCATTTTCAGAAAAGAGCCCATCTCTGAACTCGTTTTATCTTATCAATCTCTTTTAGTACATGAAGTCTCTAGAACCGGACACAGTATTCTAAGTGAGGGTCTAACTACAGATTTATATAGTGGAATCAGGACTTCGTTTCTGCTGCTAGTGACCCCTCTAATGATACACCCTAGAATTCTATTTACTTTCACGCTGTTCGGCCACACTGCTTCTTTTGCAATCATCTGAAATAAGTACCCCCAAATCTATTTCTTTTGTAGCACAGTACTTTTCTTTAACAGCAGAAATTAGAATATTCATACTACAGTACTTTGGGGTTCAGGGCTCGGGCATATTCAAGCTGGCACTTTACTAACTTTTAATGCAAGAAGAGCTTAAAGCTGAACTCCAGGGAAAAAGATTTATCCCTACTGTGGGTCCCCCTCCCCATTGCAAGGGTTAACTACTCGTTTTGCCTGGGGGATGATAAATAAGGTGATATTACTTACCTTGAAGTAGAATTATAAGAAAAACATTTTTTTTTTCATTTTGGATAGAGTAAGGGAGGGTTATAACCCCTGTAAGGAAATCTCTTGGGGACCCCAGGCAACCAGAATTAGTGTCCCCATTGGACATTTTCCCCTGTATTACTTTTCTGGGAACAACAAAAAATTAAGGATTTTCTTTTACTTTCACTTTCAATGATAATGGTAAACAGGACAAATAGAGAGAGTAAATCTCCATAATGGGCGCAGACAACAATACAAACTGATGGATGTTTTAATCCCTCTCTACCCTATCCAAAACTAAAAAAAAAATCTGCCTTTAGTTGTACTTTAATCTCCACGACTGCAAGCAACTGGTCCTGCAAAGTCTCTTACCAAATGGTCGCAGACTTCTGATGTCATCCCATACAAGGTAGGACCAGTGAGGATGCCAAGGGTATGCCCACAACCCAGAGTGTTGGACATTGGAGGAAAGTGGAATAAGGTCTGGAGAAGGCTAAGGATATCACCTTACTCATCATTCTCTAGGCACAATGAGCAGTTGACCCTTGCAGTGGGGAGGGGGACCCCTTTTTCCCTGGAGTTCAGTTTTACTTCACAATGATGATAAACATGGATTGAGATTCACACATTTTAACAGGCTGTACACTATAGCAGCCATTGCTAACATAGTGACTGGCCTAATTTATAGTTCTCACTGTAGCACAGATTACAACACAAAACCCTTAGGCAAAGCACAGATGTTGACCAGTTGACAGGAGTTTTCATCAATTATTTAATAACAGATTTTAGATTCCTGGACTAGGTTTTGACTAATAGGCTTATACAGAACAATAAATTCTATAGAGTCAATACGAGCAATTCGATAAGGATTTCAGGTCACATGGCCAGTTCCATAAACCAAGTTGCATTTTCAGAAGTGTACACATGATCATTTTTTCCTTGTCTGCTCTCACTGCCATGGCCACAACAAAGGTATGGAAGCTGGACACACAAATTTGTAGCTGCCGATGAAAATCAGCTGTCAGTGATCATTTGGAAATTAGTATTTTTATTAACACTTTTCCTATTTGCTCTATTTATATTTATGAAGAGTGCAAAGGCTTCTTAATGATGGATTAAGAAATAACTAGCATGAAGCTATCGGCAAAATAAAATCCTTTGTTCACCTGCTCCTTAAACTCAGAAAGCACAGTAGCAGATGGCATGGTTTACCTGCCTTCTCTGGAGGAACTCCCACTGCAAGATCAAATGATTGCCAGTCATGTGACATATGCTATGACATTTGGCCGCTGCAGGGAAAAGTAGTGTTGAGAATGATCCTCCAATAAGCTGAGATGGCAGGACCAAATATCTGGGAATTTTATCACATAATCACTGTAATAGGGTCGCAGAACAATAGCATTTTCAGCCCAGGTATTTTGCGGCTTCAGATACTGTTCATGGGGTGTGAGCACCCTGATTTTAGTGAAAAGTTATTTTCAAAGTGTTACTAAACCCACAACAGTAAAATCAGTCTGCATATGCAGTAAAGCATGCTTGTTATACTCACTGTGGAACCTACAGGGTTAATCCTTCATATTATGTAAAAATGCTGTTTGATCCTGACTTCTCTGATCCTCCCCTTTTTCCAAAGCCTCCAATCCACCTGCTGATAGTAAAGAGCCCTAGGAGACACCCTGCACATGCTGCGTTTGGTGTGTATTGCTGGAGATTGTGTTTTTGGATTTTTTTTGGCAGGGTGCACGTGATCGACACAGGGCCAATCAGACTGTACGGTCATGCAGCCACATAGGACAGTCAAAGTAGAATGAAAATGTATCCTACAAGATTAACCAGTGCTCAGCTGGACACTGAGACTGCTATATACTGCTGATGAGAAAAGGTATTTAACAGCTTACATGTACTAAAATAATTGCATTTCCATGTTCTGTGTACTGGGGGAGACCAAATATAGTGAATGCAGGGTCATGGGTTTAGTAACACTTTAATAAAGAAAGATTAAGCCCACTTAAAATTTAATTTATAGGTTTATATATTATGTATAGCCCACCAATAGGACTGTAATTATCTCCATCAGCCTCAGCAAAATAGTCTATCAATACTAAATACTCTATATAGGGCTAAATGGCAAAGTTGGCCAGATTACATTATTTGGCCTAAAACTAAATGGGACAAAATGACAGCTGGGAAAGGCAGAGTTTGCTTTTGGAGAAATTAAGTATTAAAACAGGCCAGAGCTCAACACTGCCAGCACCAACCTAAAATTGATAAATCAGATTTAGGTGAAGTGCACCACAAAGAAGTCTAAAGGAATCTTATGAGTCCATCATCTGCAAATCTGGAAAAGATGAAAAAGAGTTGCATACTAGTAAAGAAGAGCCATGTTTCATCGCTTGGTGTGTTATGGCGGAAAGTGCATAGATATTAGTAGGCAGCTCTTTAGCCCTGGAGAATCTTTAAAGCAGTCCCTGTAGAGGACTGAAGAATAACAATCCAGAATGCATTTTCTTTGTGTTCACACTGTGAGCCAACACATTGGAGTTTGGAGTCCTGTAAACTCAGGACCCCACCTGGGAGCATTACTGTGAATAAACAATTTGGACTTTTCTGGGGGTTAAAGATTCAAATTTTTGCTTACATGACTAGCCTGCAATCCAACCCTTCAGATTCCAGTCTACTAAACCTGGATTAGTAAAAGATGGATTCTGATTGGTTGTTATGGTTCACTGCACTTTATAAATTTCCCTTATCTTACTGAATAAGCCCAATGCTGCACAGAGAGATGTGTTAAGGAGCAATTCGTTTCAATTGGTGTATAACACAGATGAATAAAATGTACTTGGCTGGTTTACTGGTCCTTTAAGTGTAATTAGAAAAGGCAGAGATTCTCCTGGTGCTAGAACTCATTAAGAAGAAGAATAGAAAGGCTTTTCACTCACTGGGAGGTCTGTTGGATGACAGGTTTTTGAAGTGGCTGCCTTTTATCACTTCTGCAGAAAGTCTGCCCGTGGTGGCGTTATAAAGCAGACCGATGAGGATTTCGGGAGCAGCGTTGTGGACCAGTGATTGACAGGAGGAAGAGCTCTCCATACATGACACTTCTGACATACTCATCTGGGAATCGCAGCCCTGCAACCACAAACAGAGATTATCAGAGATCCGTGTGCAGAGGAAAAAACCTAGCCTGCTTCAATAAACTGGATGAGGGATAGGATTAGGTACATAGTTATGTGGCTGAAAAAAAGACACATGTCCATCAAGTTCAACCTTAACAAAATCCGTACATCTTTGTACACGCCAGCTGATGTGGAGGGATACAAAATCCTTAAAACCTGGTCCAATATGCCTGATCAGATAAAAAACAAAAATCTTTTTACTTTATAAATCCCTGTATCAGTGTTCTGCTGTGTATTGTTTATCATTTAAAGCTGGGGTCACCAAACTTTTCAGTATATTATCAGGACTTTTTTTTTTCAGTGGGAACGCAGGGAAAGTTCCAGCACCTCCAGCACGGAGTGTATGTAACGGAAAAGGGTGGGGTGTCCCGGAGAGTTTTTGTTGCTGAGGGATCTATCATCATCACTAGAGGGGATTCATTGTTGCAGGGGTGGTCTATTTTTACTGGTGGGGGATATATTATTACCGGAGAAGGGAGTGTTATGTTGCTGGGAGGGATTAACTGTTGAGGGAAGTGTCTATTGTTGCTGTCTGCTGGAGATTCTATTGATGTTGGCTGCTGGGACATCTGTTGTTGCTTGTGGGGGTCTGCTGTTGCTGGGTTGGATCTATTGTTGCGGGGTGGGTTTTTTTGTGGGGGGTCTATTGTTGCTGGGGGTAATCTATTATTGTTGGGGGGTCCATTGTTGCAGGGGATACTTTAGTGGTTCTGGGGGGAGGGGGTTATTTTTGCTGAGGATCAACTTATGCTGGCTGCAGGGGATCTATTTTACTACTTTTCTTCTGATCATTAACAAATTCTATACAAGCTACTTAGATCCCAAAAATTATACTTGTTCTGTACTCTCTAAAAGGGGCAATACTGGGAGGGGGGTAGGGGGTGGAAACAAGGGATGGTACTCAGAGGTGGGTAGGGAGTGGGGACAAGGGGTGACTCAGAAGGGGAGAATAACTGCACCTATATCTACCACCTACCTACCTACCACCTTTATCTCTGATAAAAAAAGCCCTGGAAGAGCCTAAGATCTGTTGTGGTCTGCAGTAATTTGGCTACAGTCAGAGAAAGCCTAATCTAGATAATGTTGGCGTAACGAGAAGAATTTATTTTATCAAGACATTTTCTGGCAAATTAAGATTTTGCAAGCATAAAGCTCTACATTCTTTTCATCAACAAATAATAAAAGTGAAAATATCCCGCACCTCTATCAATGAAAAATAGTATGATTTAATATATTCTACTTATATATTACACCATTAAAAATGTGCTAAAAGAGAGTTCCTGCTAGCAATGTAATTGTGTTCCCACAACCAATATACATCAAAAAAGAAAAACATGGATTGCTGTGCCTCCTTGTGGTGCCAGGAGTCAGTGGTATCGAAACCGGAAGTGACACTGGAGCCGCGGCCCCACTATCTTTATGAGAGCCTGTGTTTTTACTTCACTTGTAAGTGCATTTTAACAATACATTTCTATCTTTATGTGTACATACTACACTATGAATACCTTCTTTGTTTTATGCGAGTATAATACCACAGAAGGGATCATGATTTAAAGAGCCAGACCAACCACGTATGGGTACATATGAATCGTGCGTTTGAACATCTAATGAGTAAACATCTGAGTCTGCATTAACGGAAGAGTTATTGGAAGGAATCCCAAATAAAGGAAAAGGCGTTTGAGACCTGTAACTATATGGGTCCAATCTTGGAGGTGAGTGCAATAGTGAATGGTGGCAGGTATCACCACATATGTTGTTGTGGAGTATCACAAAAGGTGGAATGTAGTGATGTGAAGTATCACAAGAGGTGGAATGCAGTGATATACACTATGGAAATGAGAGAAGATACTCACGGAGTATGCATGGACATTTACTGATAATATTTATGTATATATTCACTGTTAGTATCAGTTATTTTGTGGCATATTTATTTTATTTTATCTCTATAGATATATTGGATTGATATGTTTGAGTGGGAGGCGCAGCAATCCATTTTTTTTCTTTTATGATGATTCTTTTCATCGGGGATTTTTGTTTTCAACGGGAATACAATTTTGGCACCTCCAGCACTAAATGTATGTAATGGCAAGGGGTGACGGGGTGTGCTGGAGGATCTATTTATGCTGGCTGCTGGAGATCTACTGTTGCTGGAGGGAATCTATTTTTGCAGGGGGTCTATTGTGCTGGGGAGGTCTATTGATGCTGGTGGGAGATCTATTGCTGCTGGGGGTGTGTCTTAATGTGGTAGTAAAGTCATTTTTTGATGTCTTACCTACAGGTAAGTCTTTAATAAGGCTTACCTGTAGGTACTGTAAATATCTCTTAAACGTGCACTGATAGGAGTTATTTACTTCAGCAGCAGGAGTGATGGCAAACCCCCCATTGAGGCTGCATTCACACTTGAGCGTTTTGTAGTTTGAAGCTCGAAGCTTAAAGCTCCAAAAATGCTCCAACTTAAAAAAATCAATTGATCTCTATGGTGCCTGTTCGTTCGATCAGGTTTAAACATGCACCATAGAGAGCAATTGATTTTTTAAGTTTGAGCTTTTTTGGAGCTTCAAGCTACAAAAAGCTCAAGTGTAAATGCAGCCTGAGAGAACTGTGCCACAACCTGAGAGTCACCATGGCTCAGCCAGTCAAACGCCTGCAGCCCAGAAACCCGGAGTGAAGACCGGGTGAAGATGGAAGCCCCAGGGAGCTATGACAGCGCTCTGCTGGAGGGCTTCGTTTTTAGGTAGGCCTTCAATAATGTGCTAATATGCGATGCATACTAGCACAATATGTTCTTAGGGAGATTTTTTTTTTATTTTTTTTTTTAGTTTACTACTGCTTTAGGTTGCTGGGGGGGGGGGGGGGTCAATTGTTAATGGAAGGGATCCACACTTGAGGGAGGGGTCTACTGTTGCTGACTGCTGGAGGGTCTATTGATGCTGGTTGAGGGAAGATCTGTTGTTGCTTGGGATCTATCTTACTGCTTTTCTTGTTATCAATTAAAAATTCCATACAAATTACGTAGGACCACAAAATGCTACTTGGTTCTGTATCCTCTAAAAGGGTGGTACTGGCAGGTGGGTAGTGGGTGGAATCAAGGAACAGTTTTATAAAGCAATCAGTTTTATAAATGAACGAATAAACACGTTCCAAGAAATAACTTCCCACAAAAGAACTCTCTTCATATCAAAGTTTCTCTTTCATATTACAGTCCTCCTTTCACTTTGGGGTCCCCTGTTCTCATCAAAATCATTCTTCCATTTCAGAGTCCCTCCCGCCATCACATCAGAGTACCCCTTTCACTTTAGAGTCCCCCTTTACATCAAGTCCCCCTTTCACTTTAGAGCCCCCAGTTCTCATCAGAGTCATCCTTCCATTTCAGAGTCCCTCCCCCCTTAACATCAGGGACCTCCCTTCACATCAGAGTACCCCTCATATCAAAGTCCCCTTTACATCGGAGCCACAATTTCACTACAGAGTCCCCCTTCACACTACAACCCCCCTTTTACATTAGAGCCCTCATTTCAAATCAGAGTTCTCCTTCACATCAGAGCCCATCATTACACACAGGGGAAGTTTCTGTGGACATGGTGGAATCTTGAAACGGCCATTGTTTGGAGACCTCTGATTTAAATTAACTCTTTTTTATATTGTATTTGATTGGAAAGGCTTCCTTTCACTTTCTGCCTGCTTGTTCCAAGTCAATGACTCAAAAAGAATTTGAGCTAAAGAAATCCAGGTACATAGCATTTTCAGACATAGGCCAGCAATGTTAGCCGACATACCTATTTACATACATGATTATGTTAACATACTGGTATACACAATTGTGCTTCATTTTCAGAAAGACAGAACCTTTCCCCAAACCAGATGGATATCACAAGCTAATCCTGGAATGTATGTGCATGCTCCTCATGTACTGGATTCCATGCATAAACAAATCAAAATCTCAACATTTCCATCTTATGTACATCACCATCCTTGTGTTCCATGGACAAGTGTGAACAACATGGAGTGTCACATAACAAGAGATGTTTTCTGAACAACCCGCTCTTGTCTATCGCTTGACATTAATTTAGGCAGACAGAACAGAGAAGGTGTCAGTCACAGCAGGTATGCCTATAAACTTGATATACAATAAACTTTGGCACCCAAGCTCTTTGTGGCTTGTGTTTCCCATGCTCATAAACATCATTAGTATGCTGAAATGATGGAAAGTGCCTTGCTTAGACACATTGGCAGGATTTTCCAGCTTTATACTAAGCCATATGATCATACAGCATTGACAGCAGTCACAGATGAAATGGTCCATCTCTTTTGCCATTATCCATACCTGTCAGGAGGATGGCATGAAAATCTTTTGCTTATTGTGAAAGTCGAAGACCTATTCTTCAATGTCAATAGGAAAGTTTACAACCCCACCCACCACAATGCAGCGTTTTTTTTTATTCCAAAAGCCCTGCACTATTGTGTGACCCACCTCCAGGATAAAAGACTGGCAATTTACCAATGCAGTCCCCGTATGCCGCCAACTTGTTGCTGCTCCTCTTTGTGACATTACCGCTTCCTTTTAGCAGAATAAGAGTAAGAGCCATCTTTGGAAGATATTCCTTCACTACCTATTGCCAGTGGCAGTAGGAAGTAAAGAAATGTATCCCAAACAGTGACCCAGCAATAAAAACTGAACTGATGTTCTAACCCATCCCCACTCTGTCCAAAACTACAAAAAAATCTTTAAAGCTGAACTCAAGGCAAACAGCTAAAAACAAATAAAATGCATGGTGGGAGCTGCTCTACCTGCAAAGAATGTGTATTTCTGGCTATGTGGGTTTCTGCACACAGCACAGCCACTGTGGTGATCTGACTTTTCCCTGCTATAGTTAGGTTACCTCTCAGCCCACAGCCTGTGACTGGACAGTTAAAGTGGTTGTACAGGCTGAAGGTTTTTCTATGCATGAAGGTAAATAACCTTCTGTGTGCTGCTCCCCCTCACAGCCCCCCCCCCCCCAATACTTACTTGAGCCCGATCTCGATCCAGCGATGTGCACTGGGAGCAGCGGCTTTCTTGGGTCTCTCTCTCCCCATTGGTTTCCACTTCTGTCAACCATGCCAGTGATATAAAAAAAAATGATCCTTTAATATCGCTATATGGTGTGAATCCTTGTGAGCTATTATGAATCCAATAGGTGTTTTAAATACTAATTATATGCTAATCTTTAATGTGTGGTGCGCTGGCACTTGCACAAACTCACTTAGTGGTGTCAAATCAATATAAATGGTATTTAAAGTGCCGCGCTCCTATTATTGTGCATATGTATCTCTAAATCCACTCTACGCTTGTTAAACTCAATCAATGAATATATAAATCATATATAAATCATAATAATAATCATGAGTGATAAACCATAAATTAATCAATTCAATGAAATTATTACCAGTGAATTACCAATACACACATCATAACCTAGATGTGTGTAATGAAAAATGTTGAACCTTAATATAATGTGAATATTAAGTGAATATTGAAAATACATATAATTAGTGCCATTCTAATTATATAAACAATCCAGTAATAATTGTGCAACTATACACTCCCATGTGCACGTGCATAAGTGTGATGAATAAATAAATAATTTAAATAAAAGTCTTTATAAAGAAGTGCCAAAGTGAGGGTGATTCCTTGTTTCCTCTCGCCAGGTGTCTTATGATCTTCCTATGCGCTCACCTTTATGTTTGCCTGAAAGAATTCAGGCAAATACGCTTTTTGATCCTTCCAGGATCGATGAATAAAGGCTCTGTATTATAGATGTGCCAAGGTGTGGATGTAGGTACTCCTGTACTTTCCTCTTTCTCCTTTGTTCCACTGCTCATATATCAATTGTGAGACCAGCTTTATCTCCTTATTCCCCTCCAGGGGTCATCTCCTTCTCATTTTCCTCCTCTCACCCATATGCAATTTGGGGGTCCAATCTTGCTGTAAGTGAATCTATTCCATTTATAATGGGTCTTCCCGGTGGATGGGTGCTCTGCTCAGACACAGGGTGTTCACACAGTCTAAGATCACACAGATGATCTCTCACCACAGGATGGTTTGGTTGCTCCCCAGTCTGTCCTGCACAGCAAACTGGTTCCAAGTTGGTGAGAGATCATCTGTGTGATCTTAGACTGTGTGAACACCCTGTGTCTGAGCAGAGCACCCATCCACCGGGAAGACCCATTATAAATGGAATAGATTCACTTACAGCAAGATTGGACCCCCAAATTGCATATGGGTGAGAGGAGGAAAATGAGAAGGAGATGACCCCTGGAGGGGAATAAGGAGATAAAGCTGGTCTCACAATTGATATATGAGCAGTGGAACAAAGGAGAAAGAGGAAAGTACAGGAGTACCTACATCCACACCTTGGCACATCTATAATACAGAGCCTTTATTCATCGATCCTGGAAGGATCAAAAAGCGTATTTGCCTGAATTCTTTCAGGCAAACATAAAGGTGAGCGCATAGGAAGATCATAAGACACCTGGCGAGAGGAAACAAGGAATCACCCTCACTTTGGCACTTCTTTATAAAGACTTTTATTTAAATTATTTATTTATTCATCACACTTATGCACGTGCACATGGGAGTGTATAGTTGCACAATTATTACTGGATTGTTTATATAATTAGAATGGCACTAATTATATGTATTTTCAATATTCACTTAATATTCACATTATATTAAGGTTCAACATTTTTCATTACACACATCTAGGTTATGATGTGTGTATTGGTAATTCACTGGTAATAATTTCATTGAATTGATTAATTTATGGTTTATCACTCATGATTATTATTATGATTTATATATGATTTATATATTCATTGATTGAGTTTAACAAGCGTAGAGTGGATTTAGAGATACATATGCACAATAATAGGAGCGCGGCACTTTAAATACCATTTATATCCTTTAATATCACTTTAAATCTTAATTCCAGGCAATTTGTACATACAGTGGATATAAAAAGTCTACACACCCTTGGTAAAATGCCAGGTTTCTGTGATGTAAAAAAATTAGACAAAGATAAATCATTTCAGAATTTTTTTCACCTTTAATGTGATCTATAAACTGTACAACTCAATTGAAAAACAAACTGAAATCTTTTAGGGGGGGAGAAGTAAACATAAAAGAAATAAAATTATGTGTTGCATAAGTGTGCACACCCTCTTATAACTGGGGATGTAGCTGTGTTCAGAATTAAGCAATCACATTCAAAATCATGTTAAATAGGAGTCAGTACACATCTGCCATCATTTAAAGTGACTCTGATTAACCCCACATAAAGTTCAGCTGTTCTAGTAGGTCTTTCCTGACATTTTCTTAGTTGCATCCCACAGCAAAAGCCATGATCCGCAGAGAGCTTCCAAAGCATCAGAGAGATCTCACTGTTAAAAGGTATCAGTCAGGAGAAGGGTACAAAAGAATTTCCAAGGCATTAGATATACCATGGAACACAGTGAAGACAGTCATCATCAAGTGGAGAAAATATGGCAGAACAGTGACATTACCAAGAACTGGACGTCCCTCCAAAATTGATGAAAAGACGAGAAGAAAACTGCTCTGGGAGGCTGCCAAGAGGCCTACAGCTACATTAAAGGAGCTGCAGGAATATCTGGCAAGTACTGGCTGTGTGGTACATGTGACAACAATCTCCTGTATTCTTCATATGTCTGGGCTATGGGGTAGAGTGGCAAGACAGAAGCCTTTTCTTACGAAGAAAAACATCCAAGCCCGGCTACATTTTGCAAAAACACATCTGAAGTCTCCCAAAAACATGTAGGAAAACGTGTTATAATCTGATGAAACCAAGGTTGAACTTTTTGGCCATAATTCCAAAAGATATGTATGGCGCAAAAACAACACTGCACATCACCAGAACACCACCATACCCACAGTGAAGCATGGTGGTGGCAGCATCATGCTTTGCGGCTGTTTTTCTTCACCTGGAACTGGGGCCTTAGTCAAGGTAGAGGGAAGTATGAACAGTTCCAAATACCAGTCAATATTGGCAAAAAACCTTCAGGCTTCTGCTAGAAAGCTGAACATGAAGAGGGACTTCATCTTTCAGCATGACAACAACCCAAAGCATATATCCAAATCTACAAAGGAATGGCTTCACCAGAAGAAGATAAAAGTTTTGGAATAACCCAGTCAGAGCTCAGACCAGAATCTGACCAAAAATCTGTGGGGTGATCTGAAGAGGGCTGTGCACAGGAGATGCCCTCGCAATTTGATAGATTTGGAGTGTTTTTTTGTAATGAAGAGTGGGCAAATATTGCTAAGTCAAGATGTGTCATGCTGATAGACTTATACCCAAAAAGACTGAGTGCTGGAATCAAGTCAAAAGGTGCTTCAACAATGTATAAGTTTAAGGGTGTGCACACTTACGCAACCATATTATTTTAATTTATTATTTTTACTTCCCTCCATCCAAAAGATTTCAGTTTGTTGTTCAACTGAGTTGTACAGTTTATAGGTTACATTAAAGGTGGAAAAAGTTTTAAAATTATTTATCTTTGTCTAATTTTTTTTTTTACATCACAGAAACCTGACATTTTAACAGGGGTGTGTAGACTTTTTGTATCCACTGTAGCTACATTGGTCCAGCGTGGACTAATATAAGTATGTAAAGTATATGCCATACCTGTGGGATCCTCATGGAAGCTGGAAATCGCTCTAGAAGGCAAAGTGATTGCCACTAGTCTTTGGGTGCCCTGTTACTTGCTGAACATAGGAGGTTGCCTGCTTGCCATGGGACCATTGAGAGAACCCCTTTCATTTCTCAATGAATGCAAAGTGTTCTCTGATTGGATGAGCTGTAAACTGTGACATCACCACACTGCCTTTCTACCTCATCCAAACAGAGAATGTTTCATTGAGAAAATGAGAAGTCCTCTCGAAATGTCGGCCACGCAGAGTGAGCAACCTTCTGTGTTCACACTCCTCACAATAGCAGTTCCTACTACAGTGACTTCCAGCTTCCACAGAGCTTGGCCAGGTATTTCACATGGGGGTCAATTCACTAAAGTTTACCGCACGTGATAACACAGTCATGTGACTCATTTGCATTAATGATTGCATGAGATAATAAAAGAGTCAATTCATCAAAGTAAAATATCAAATGTGAGGTAAATACTGTACATTTGTTAAAATAGTGAGCTAAATACTGCAAAAAAACACGAGATAAATCATTAGTCAATTCATTATAAAACACACATTCATTATTTATCACCTGTGGCCAGAAAGTGAAAAGTATACAATGTATCAATGTGAAAATGTTCTCCTCTGAGTTCGGAAGTGTAAATAAATTGTGACATTTCATCAGAGAGAGATCATTTTGTGAATGAAAGCACACTACAATGTTTTCATAGTTTCACAATATTGCTGTGTGCATTCTGGTGCAGTGTTGGCCTGCAAAAAAAAAATTGTGAAAAAACAACACCAAAAATAACTCAAAATTTAAGTGCTAAATATCGCAAAACATAAATATTTTACACATTCGGTAAATTACACATTTTTTTAGTGAATTGACTACTTTTGAAATAAATGCTGCATGAGTTATTTTAATTAAAAAATTCATGCGGTATTTATCTCTTAGTGAATTGACCCCATAGTTACTTACATTGATCCAAGCTTGACCAAAGTAACTATAAAAAATTGGCATACCTGGAGCACATCTTTAAGGCGCAGCAACAGGCCGATTAGGTAATCTCTCTGCTCTGTCCTCCTTTCAGCATGTTCTTGTCAGCACATGCAGCACACCCGATTGACTGCTAATACTCTCCTTCCTTCTCCCAGTATACTGTGCAGGGATTTACAAGTGGCTGGTACCAAGGCAAATTTTTGGTACTTGCACATCTTGCATTAAAAAATGAATTTAATGATTAGTACATAACGTCATTCAGTTGTGTTTTTTATATGTTCTCAGGGCTCAGCCTAAAAATAAAAAATCATAACTAATTATCATTTCCTTGCAATGTAAAATCTACAATATGCAAACCCAGTATATGGCACCCTCACAAACTAGGTATCCAGGCTCATACCCCACACTTAACAATGGCACAGATCCCTACAGATTTCTGTGGCATTGCAAATGTGAAAGGGCTCCTAAGGCTCCATTTACACCTATGCAGATAGGCGCACCCTGAAAACCCACCTCTTCAGGGAAGCCTACCCCACCCCCTGCTAACTTGCTGACCTCCTCCACTCTTCCTACCACTCCATCCCCCACAGCTATCTCCTCCTGTGCCACCATCCCCTCCCTCCTAGATTGTAAGCTCGAAAGAGCAGGGCCCTCAATCCCCTCATGTTTTGCATTGTATTGGTATTGTTCTGTCACATGTTCTGTCCCCCTTTGTAATGTACAGCACTGAGCGAACTATTGGCGCTTTATAAATACTGTATAATAATAATAATGCAGATGCAGCGACGCATGCACGTTTTTGAAGATATTGTGCACCACATGTAGGACAACCCATTCAATTCAATGGACTCCCCTATGCGCAAAGTGCAGGACCCTTTTTTAAAATTCCACTGCACCACAACACATGGCACTATGTTACCATGTGTTTTTGCATGCTTTAGCAAGGTGAATTGAGTGGTCATGAAGAATTGACAGCAGCGCCACACACCTGCAAAAAGGATTTTTTTTTTTGTGTGTTACTGGAACATGTGATTTTGCGTGTGTTTCCACAATGCACATATGTGAACCCAGCCTAACTAAACCAATCTAAGGCTAAAGTAATTCAACGGGGTGTTGGAAAAGTAGAAGAATACAACATCCTCACTGAGGAAGGGTTAGCAGGTATGTAACGAGTTAACCACTTTGCCACTTTCTGTATCAGAGGTGATTTTTTCTTTTTTCACATCAGTGTGTATTTTGATTCCAGTCAATCCACTGTAAGCTCAGGGACGTGCCGGGTCCAATCGAAAACTTGACCATGGGCTGCTCGGATAATCCAGTGTCAACATTCTCCATCAATTATTCAGAAAGTGCCTTTCATTTGATGTGGCTACCCTTGTTGAGCAGTTGGCATGTTTGGATGAGAAAGTGACCTGTCGCTAAATACAAATCAACTTGGTAAGAAAAAAAAATCTTCGAGCTTAATGAGGGATAGAAATGTTTAGGGTTGCTTTTCATGATGCTGAAAACAGACTGATCAGGGAACAGAAAATAGGTGTGAGTATCTCAATTTTACTAATCATACCATTAGAAGTGTCATTTTATTAATTGCAGTAAACCCCAAAGAAGTCTAAGGCTACAATCTGAAGCATAAGACGTTTTGGAATAGAGTGGGGCAGAGATAGTATCGCTATGGTGTTTTACTGGGGTGGACCTGTTAGATGGGAGGCACTGGATCCAAGCATTGTATTAGGTTCCTCTTAGATGAAGAGAATCTAGGACGGGGGATATATAATATCCTTGGCAAGGAGGTGCTAAATGCACAAAAGGGCCACAAGGAGGCACTTCTAATCAAATCCTAACAATACTTTTTAGGAGTCCAAAATCTAATCTATATTTGGTAGGTTAATTGGATCCTGTCTAAATTATTATTATACAGTATTTATAAAGCGCCAACAGTTCACTCAGCGATGTACATAACAATGGGAGACAATACATGCGACAGTACAATAACAATACAATGTGATACACGAGGGGTTCGAGGGCCCTGCTCCTTGGAGCTTACAATCTAGGAGGGAGGGGATAGTGGTACGGGAGGAAAAGCTGTGGGGGATGGACTGGTAGGAAGAGTGGAGGAGATCGGCAATTAGCAGAGGGCGGGGTAGGCTTCCCTGAAGAGATGGGTTTTCAGGGTGCTCCTAAAGGAGAGGAGAGTAGGTCTGATGGATTGGGGTAAGGAGCTCCAGAGGATGGGTGATGCCCTGGAGAAGTCCTGGAGGCGGGCATGGGATGAGGAGACCAGGGAACTAGAGAGAAGGAGGTCTTGTGAGGAGCGGAGAGTGCGTTTTGGGTGGTATTTGGATATCAGGTCGGTGATGTAGTTTGGGGCAGAATTATGGACAGCTTTGTACGTCAATGTTAGCATTTTGAATTTTATCCATTGGGCAATCAAAAGCCAGTGGAGGGATTGGCAGAGGGGGGTGGCGGAAACAGAACGGTTGGTGAGGTGGATGAGTCTGGCCGCCGTATTCAGGATCGACTGAAGCGGGGATAGCCTGTGGTGAGGCAGGCCAGTGAGGAGGGAGTTGCCCTATATGTATGAATGTGAGTTAGGGACCTTAGATTGTACACCCCTTGAGGGTTAGGGACTGATGTGAATGTACAATATATATGTAAAGATCTGTGTAAATTGACAGCACTATATAAGTTCTTGTAATATAAATAAATAAATAAAATTTCCCCATGTGTCAATGTTTTCACATGCCCTTTCATCATTAATATTTATAAATAGTAAAATCAGTATCAGAAGCAGATAATAACAAATACATTTGTATCAGGTCACATAATTAGAATTAATATTAGTTATATTAAAGCATTATTTTTGTATCATTTTCACCTGCTAAGATGAAGACTTACTACATACAGTATGCTGATTACTGATGAATAAAACGTCATCTTTTCCTTCTGCTGTAGCTGGTCCTAGTGCTGCTTTCCAGTTACAGGCTGACTCCTTTACCTTATAAGGGTCCACCGGAGCCACCCTTGCGTGCAAGCTCCGGTCTGAGAGTCTGAGACTAGAGCCAAATGTCCTGCATCAATATGACTACAACAGCACAGAAAGCCACTCCACTGCTCCGTGCTGTGTCTCATCACATTTTATGAAGTAATCGCACTCCTCAAAAGGAAGTTCAGGGAAGCTGTGCTGATGGATCTGCAGCCTATGCCAGTGACTACTGAAAATAGTAAGTGCTTATGCACATGAATAAAATATTGTACTGGGGAATGTATCTATTTAATAAAAGTGCAGCATTTAAAGCGGGAATTCATTGCATCTGAGCACCACAAACCAAAAACTCGGTTTAATTCATTTTTAAAGTGATATCAAAGGCAATTTTTAAAAAAAATATAACAAACATGTTATACTTACCTGCTCTGTGCAGTGGTTTTGCACAAAGCAGCTCTGATCTTTCAGTTCTCATGTCCCCTGCCAGAGCTCCTGGCCCCTCCCTCCTGCTGAGTGCCCCATGAAAAAACAGCATGCTATGAGGGCACCCAAGCAGGCTCACTCCCGAGCCACTGTTCTGCGTGTCCTTTTACACACAGATCTGAGGTTTACCTCCCCCCCCCTCCTCATTCGCTTACTGGCTGTGATTGACAGTCAATGGCTCCAGCTGCTCTCTCAGCCAATGAGGAGGGAGAGTCCCTGGAGAGCCTAGGCTCTCGTGCACATTGCTGGATCGTGATAGGGCTCAGGTAAGTATCAGGGGTATCAGTAACAGAATGCATGAAGGTAAAAAAAAACTAGAGCATTTACAACCACTTTAATATTCAAAGCAAACTCACCCATCCTATGCTTTATTTTGCTGAGCAATTACATTGAAAAACACCCTCCCTAGCATTTCTGGCAGTGGCAATCTAGGGAAAGGGCAGAAGATTCATGTAGCTTTAACTTCCTGGAATCCATCTGTCCTTACCTCAGGCATGCAGGCAGGAGAGTGTGCTTAGCTAAGAACCCCCCCCCCCCTCCCCTCCTGCAGACTCCTGAGATGTATGACATCAAATGTCTAGGCATGGAAACCAAGAAGTAACTAAAGAAATTGAAAAAAACTGTTAAAAACAAGTAAGTATAATATACTCTCCTATCTATTTACCAATGCTAGCAACATAAGGATTACAAATAGTCAGTGTTGACTGAGAGAGTGAAGTTCCACTTTAATACTACGTTAATGTTGAACTCCATACAGATATAAAAGACACAAATGTATACAGCTCTGTAATCATTAATGCATCCTTAAGGTTAGGTTCACATGTATGCATGTAACATGAACTGTGTGTAATTATGTAGTAAAAATGATGTAGTGCTTATATGTTCAATAACAATCCAAACAACAAATAGTACAGTCTCTCAAATGATACACCTAAATAAAGGTCTCTCAAAATATGAATCTTGAGCTGTGCTTGTTATCTTCCACTGTAAAAATGAGCTAAAATCTTCCTCAAAACGGTGTCACCATCACCATATGTGCCCTCACCTGGACTCTATGACTTCACATATCATGTATGGGCAGATGAGGCTTTTGTAGTTTAATGAACACAAATCATTTCACTGATGGCTCTTCCAAAATGGTGTTTTCTTTCTTCGATTGATCACTTCCTCATGATTATTTTGTGATATCCCTTCAAGGTACTGTACTCTCCAGCTCTCTAATCCGCAAAGCAAACATACAAAGAAACAAACACTACATAGTGCTTTATCCTTAAAAACAATTAATTCATTCACTCTCTCGAATATAAAACTCACAAAATAAGAATGCTCAAATGTGCCACCAGTTCTTAACCATATGTGCTGACAAAACTATGCCTCCATCATCAGATGTGCCCTCACCTGGACTCCATGACCTTACATATCATGTATGGTCATATAAAGCTTTTGCCCTTTAGGTGGACACCATAAATCCTGTGGTTCTCCAAATTGCTGTGCCTTTTATTTGAACGATAGCTTCCTCTTTTTTGATTATTTCAGTGGTATCCCTTTAAGGCACTTTCCAGCTCTCTCCTCCGCTCAGCAAAAGGAAACAAATTCCATATAGTGTTTTACCCTTAAAACCAATTTACAGTTAAAAGTTTGCAGACCCTGGCAGAAACCATCAAATTTTGGCATTGATGCTAAAAATATAACTGATCGTGCCAAAAATGTTTTTTCTAAGAAGAGAGATCATATGAAACCAATTATTATCACATAGGTGTTTGGCTCCTTCTTAAATCATAATGATAACAGAAATCACCCAATTGGCCATGATCAAAAGTTGCATCTCCTGGAATGTTTGGCCTTGGTACAGACACACAAGGTGATACACACTTTAAAATGGCAATTAAAAGGTTAATTTCCCACATCTGTGGCTTTTAAATTGCAATTAGTGTCTGTGTATAAATAGTCAACGAATTTTTTAGCTCTCACATGGATGCACTGAGCAGGCTAGATAAGGAGTCATGGAGAGCAGAAAAGACCTGCGTAACAAGGCAATGGAACGTTATAAAGATGGAAAAGGATATAAAAAGATATCGAACGCTTTGAATATGCCAGTCAGTACTGTTCTATCACTTATTAAGAAGTGAACAATTCGGGGATCTCTTGATATCAAGCCAAGGTCAGGTAGATCAAGAAAGATTGTAGCCACAACTGCCAGAAGAATTGTTCGGGAATGCCACAGGTGACCTCAGGAGAAACACAGGCTGCTCTAGAAAAAGATGGTGTGGTTGTTTCAAGGAGCAAAATACGACTATGCTTCAATAAAAATGAGCAGCATGGTCGAGTTGCCAGAAAGATGTCTTTATTGACTCAAAAAAGCCCAGTTACCCGACAACACCTTGACACACCTCACAGCTTCTGGCACACTGAAATCTGGAATGACGAGACCAAAATAGAGCTTTAAGCAAAAGCACTATGTTTAGAGAGGGGTCAACAAGGTCTATAGCGGCAAGAATACCATCCCCGCTGTGAAGCATGGTGGTAGTTCAATGAATGTTTTGGGGAGGTGTGAGCTCAGAAAGCACAGGGAATCTTGAAAACTGATGGGAAGATGAATGCAGCATGCTATCAGAAAGTACTGGCAGACAATTTGCATTCTTCTGCACGAAAGCTGAGCATGAGGTGCTCTTGGACTTTTCAGCATGACAATGAGCCTAAGCACAAGACCAAGTTGACCCTGCAGTGGTTACAGCAGAAAAAGGTTCTGGAGTGGGAATCACAGTCTCCTGTCCTTAATTCCATCGACCTACTTTGGGGAGGTCTCAAACATGTGGTTCATACAAGACGACCAAAGACTTCACATGACCTGAAGGCATTTTGCCAAGGCGACTGGGCAGCTTTAGCACCTGCAAGAATTTGGGGCCTCAGACAACTACTGCGAAAGACTGCACACTGTCGTTGGTGCTAAAGGGGGCAATACACAGGATTAAGAACTAGGGGTATGCAGACTTTTGAACAGGGTTCATTTCATTTGTTTACTTGTTGCCATGTTTTGTTTTATGATTTTGACCTTCTGTTATGACCTACCGTTGAATATGAATCCCATAAGAAATAAAAGAAATGTGTTTTGCCTGCTTACTCATGCTTTCTTTAACAATGGTACATACTGTATATTACCAATTCTCCAAGGGTAAGCAAACTTTTGAGCACAACTATATTCATTAACTCTCCAGAATAAAACTCACATAATAAAGTGCTTAAACATGCCACAAGTTCTTAACAAATGACCTATCAAGAGCTCCTATATCATCAAGTGCAGTTTTTCCACTATGTTTTACCAGCCTCTCACTACTTCCGAGCGTCGTGACATCAACCAGTAGGATGATGATGCTCGAAAGTAGCGAAAGGCTGGTAAAACATAGTGGAAAACCACACTTGATTCTATAGGAATGCTTGCTAATGCATATGGTAAGAACTTGTGGCACATTTGAGCATCTTATTTTGTGAGTTTTATTCTGGAGAGTGAATGAATTAATTGGATTTATGGACAAAGCACTATGCAGTGTTTGTTTCTTTGTATGTTAACTGAGTGGAGGAGAGCCGGAGAGTATCTTAAAGGGATTTCACCAAAATAATTCTGAGGAGGAAGTGATCGATCAAATAAAGAAAACACGATTTTGGAGAGTCATCAGTGGGACGATTTGTGTCCAATAAACTACATGATATGTAAAGTCATGAAGTCCAGGTGAGGGCACATCTCACAGTTTTGAGGAAGATTTTAGCGCATGTTATGGTGGAAAATAACACACACACAGCACAGGATTCATATTTTGAGAGACATTTATTTATGTGTATCATATGAAAGACTGTACTATTTTTTGTTTCGATTACTATTGAACATATAAGTGCTACACCATTTCTACTGTATTATTATAAGCACATCTACTGTATATGGGACTGTGTTAAGGTAGAAGCAGCTAATTATTATTATTATTATACAAGGTTTATATAGCGACAACAGTTTGCGCAGCACTTTACAATATAAAGGGAGATTACACTTACAATACAATAAAATACAAAAGGGTTAAGAGGGCCCTGCTCATAAGAGCTTGCAATCTAATATGGTGGGACAAGTGGTACAAAAGGTTATAACTGTGGGGGATGAGCTGATCAAAGTTATAAAAGTTCAGCTAGTTGGAGGGGTGATAGGTTTCCCTGAAGAGATGAGTTTTCAGGGATCGCCTAAAGGCAGCCAGAGTAGGAGAGTAGGAGCTGGACAGACAGAAGTAGAGAGTTCCAGAGAATGGGGGAAGCTCTGGAGAATTCCTGGAGATGAGCATGGGAGGAGGTGACAATGGAGCTTAAGAGCAGGTCTTGAGAGGAGTGGAGAGGACGGTTTGGGTGATATTTGGAGACAAGATAGGTGGGCAATCAGAAGCCAGTGGAGGGATTGGCAGAGAGGAATGGCCGATACTGAGTGGTTGGTAAGGTAGATGGGTCTGGCAATGGCATTCCTGATAGACTGAAGAGTGGATAGCCTATCAGAAGGGAGTTGCAATAGCCAAGGCTAGAGATAACAAGGGAGTGAATGAGTAGCTGGGTGGTTTCATTAGTTGAAAAGGAGCGAATTTTAGAGATGTTATGGAGCTGAAGTCTACAAGCTTTTGACAACGATTGGATTTGGGGCCAAAAGGATAAGTCAGAGTCTAGGATTACACCAACTACCCTGGCATGAGGGAAGGGACTGATAGTTACATTATATATCTCAATGGAAAAGTCATGGAGGAGGGCAAGAGGGGGGGATTATCAGCTTGGTTTTAGAGAGATTTAGTTTAAGGAAGTGGTGCGACTTCCTTGATGATGTCAGTTAGTAAGTTAGTAATGGAGAGGAGACTGAAGGAATGAAGTGAGGAGTAGAGAGATAGATTTGGGTGTCATTGACATAGAGGTGGTATTAAAAGCCATGGGAGGTTATGAAGTGACCAAGAGAGGAGATGAAGATAGAGAAGAGAAGGGAAGGGATCCAAGAACAGAGCCTTAGAGTATCCGTACAGAAAGAGGAAGTGGAGAGGAGAAGACAGAGTTATAGGTAACGCTGAAGGAGTATTGTGATAGATAGGAGGCGAACCAGGATAGAGCAGAATCTTGAAGGCCAAGGTAGTGGAGCTTATTGAGAAGGAGTGGGTGGTCAACAGTATCAAAGGCCACATAGAGGTCTAGTAGTAGGAGTATGGAGTAGTGGCCATTAGTTTTATCAGTTAGTAAATCATTAGTGAGCTTCAGTAGGGCAGTTTCTGTGGACTGTTGCGAGAAAAAGCCAGACTTTTAAAGAAGGTTGCTTTCAGTGAGGTAGGAGCTCAGATGGTTGTAGAGTATATGTTCTAAAAGGTGAGTGGGAGCAACAAGATAAGTCTTAAATCGTTCAGGTTGGTGGGGTAGAGTGAGGGCTTTTTAAGTATGGGGGTGATCTCGGCATGCTTTAGAGGGGAGAGGAAAGTGCCAGTAGATAGGGAGAGATTGAAGATGTGAGCATAGCATAGAAGAAGAGGGTAACCGTAGGGGTGCCATTAATTATTAATGGCACTCCCTTGCACTGCAAACCGCAGCGTGTTTTCCTGTGCTGGGAAAATCATAACACTATGGGGTTTCTCTGGAGCTGCAGTTTTATTTTAGCAAAGGTGCAGGGACCTTTTCCTGCATTTTCCGTAGGTACAGCAGCCCATTCAAATAAATGACAGAGTAAAAGTTACAGTACAAATCAATAAATATCAATGTGCAATCTAAATAAAGAAAAAAACAGAGGAGATTTATACATATAAATCTGAAATGAGTGAACAGGTAAAGTCCCATCAAGTGCAAAAAATAGGTGCTCCAAACACTTTTCTAATGTAAGGTGTAAATGGTGTCCTTAACATGCAGCTCAACCCAAAGTGAAAATCAAATGGCTGCTTACCAGCTATTATTTACTATCTTCATAAAACGAATGGTCAAACAGTGCTCTAGAGTTGCCTCATGGAGTTTCATAGTCTAGAACCACTTTTAAACAAAGCTACTTCCCTAATGATAATATCTGAATATAATTGGTATTCTTATGCAAGATAAGCATACAGAGGTCTTACTATACTATAAAAAAATTTCTTAAAACATTTATTTGTAAATAAAACTGCACTCAAATTTTATTAAAATTTAATGTGTAAGGTAATTATCACCAAGCTGGCTTGTGAAGAACATTTCTGGGAGCATCATGACATCAGTAAGAGACTCCTTCCAACACGTTTTGTCATCAAAAAGGTGTTTGGAGCACCTATTTTTTGCACTTGATGGAACTTTACCTGGTCACTTATTTATGATTTATATTTATAAATCTCTTGTTTTCTTTATTTATATTGCAAATTGATATTTATTGATGTGTACTTTAACACCGTGTTTATTTATTAACTTTTTTTCATTATTATAACCTTTAGTGTTACTCTGTCACTTATATTGGAAGGGATATCTTCTTTGGTGTGTCTGCTGCTTACTTTGTTATCACTTTAGGCACGTTTTGCACAGTTGTTTTATATAATTTTGTAGTCATTCAAATAAATGGTTTTGTTATTATATTAGGGGAAATAACCTGGATAGGGAAATGGGGATTATGGGATGCTCAGTCTGGCTTGATTTAATGAGGTGGGGGGGGGCAACTTCCTTCCTATATACAAAAACAGATCCTGGACTGTTCTTTTTCTTGAAAACCTTCAGTCTTTGCAGATCAGTAGCAACAGCCCTTTATGGGCAAGGAGCTAGCAGCCCATCAAAAAATCAGCTTGAAACTAAATACAGAGATGTCGCCTCTCCCCCTGTAGAACTGCTTCCAGCTCCAGAGACTGCAGACAACACCAGCCCTCCTGGCTGCCTGGAAGATCTCTGGGGACAAGGATAAAGGATTGAGCCCAGTGCTGTCCTTTGAAAGTTTTCTACATGTGGCAGTCTTTGCCCTTGTGGATCCCAGGGTGTACTGATGTACTCACTCTGTCCTCTTTGCTCCCACTGCTCCAGGTCGTGATCCCATTTATGCTGCACTGCTGAATGTATCCTCCTGAGCCAGCTCAAGCCCAGCCTGGAGGCCGCTGCCCCCCTTCCAGATCTAGGGGACCCCTACCAAGCACCGACAGTCTCCTCAGACCTCCATCTTCCACCTGACTCCTCCCATATTTATGGGCCAGTCCACAATCTACCAGGGCCTCCAATCCTGGGATTGTCTAGACTCCCATAAACATGCAGATTAGGTCTCCAACCCTTCCTGCTTACCAACTTCTGGAAGGTTCTATGGTCCTCCAGAGTCAGGAGGAGGCAATAGAGCCACAACCTGTTATCATCTAGCTGACCTTCAATAACTCGACCTTAACCACAGTTATCATGAGTCATAAACAATGAATTTACCTGCAATGCACTACACTATTCTAGTAGCACAGTAGAGGGTGCTATATAAGTATTACTGAACTGCAGCAGAGAAAAAATCAGGTCTTAGAAGCAACTAAGGATATAGATGTTGCAAATGAAAAGACTGAAAGAGATGAGATAGGGTTAATGTTAGAGAGGGAGGTAACATAGTATACTCAAGAGTATTTAAAGTGTGTGTAGGATAAAGTAGGGAAAGGTTAAAACACTGGTCAATGTTTGCTCTCCATGTCCAATGGAGATTTCCCTTCACTTCTTGTCCTTATGATAAAACAGGAAGTGAGGGTACATCTAAACAAAGTGATAGGTATTCCTCTCTTAGGGCTGGTTCACATCAGAAATCACACAGGAAGCGGTTCAGTGCAGTGCGATTTGAGCCCATTCATTTTGAATGGGCTGAATTTCACCAGACCAAAGTAGGAGCAGTGTATGCACTACTTAAAAAAAAAGACAACTGGATCGCATGGTACTTCTGTACAAGCACGGCTTTCTATGGGGGCACTTGCTGAAGAGATCGAGCCAGGAGCTCTGGCAAAGAAGAAGAGAGGATTCTCTGGAGAAGAGGAGGATTGGGGCTGCTCTGTGCATAACAATTGCACAGAGCAGGTAGGCATAGCAGGTTTGTTTTTTCTGTAAAGGTTTACAATCACTTTAAATTTTACCACAACTTTTTCTGCTAAAAAAATGATTAGGTTTACATAGAAGAATATCAAAATACAAGTATAGCTCCCATTGGGAAAGAATTATACAGTATGACAGAAATAAGTGCACACTGTAGAGTAGGAAACTAAGGTTTGCACAGTATCATATTGCAAATTTAGGCTGCAGTTTCAGTTACAATTAAATGGCCATGACGTTTTAAAGAACTTTGTATGAGTAAAATGAATGTTTTTTTGAAACTATGTAGTCATCATTGCAACACCTGAAAAATTCATAAACTTTTTTGTATGTGCTATGGTTCTTATGATTTATGGGATGTGGTGCACATAAACATTTGGCTGGCTGAGATCCATATAGTTGTTGTGCCTAGCAGACCAGCCCGCTGACAAAATACCAATGGTGGCAAGCTACCCCAAGTCGTGTGGCAGCAGTGATAACACAAGGACTCTAGCTTCCAGGATAGCGTGAAGAATCTCAGATGTGTGTGGTAATAACATGGTAACAGCTATGCAGCCATCATAGTGCACCAGATTGTATGCAAAATTTGTATGTCTAGCCAGTTAAATTTTAGTGACACCCTCTAATTTTGCCCAAAGGTATTGCAGGCTGTGATTACCATGTTACAGATGATTTTACCTTATCAAAGTAAGCTCAAACCTCATTCCTCTCCACCAAACAAGGTGCTCGCTCTGGTTAGCAATTCAGCATGGGCATCATTGATATCTGGTGGCAGCAGTGGGAGATCAGAATGTGCTTGTTTAAGGAAATTTGGACTCTCTGCTAGCATGCGACGGACTGAGATACATCGCGCATTCATTGGCCTTCCTCAATCTTGTGCCTTCGTTATCCCCTCTGTGACAAACAACCCAAGAGCAGTTGCAACTTCCTTTACCCTATTGAGCCACTGAACAGGAACTGTCCCTATATATTGGGGACAACTGGTAACCATGGCATGCTTTTTTTTTAACTTGTCTTATATCAAGAATGTGCAGAAAGCTTTAGTGCAAGATGTTGGGCACTGTCATGAAAAGCAACTGATATGTGTTTCAAACAGATGCTTATAATAAAAATCAGACTGCTAAAGCCTGTGTTTTATATGCGCCATAATCTGGCACTGCATTATTCATATATAAATCAATTACAGAGAGAGACGGATCAGAATGTAGGGCAGGGATATTTGATTACAACAGTGCAAAAGAAAAAAATGTTGTGCGAAATATGAGCGCTTAAATGCAGAGAACAGTATAATCAGATGAGAAATAACGGCATCTAAACACTGGGCTGTAGGACTGGTGAAAGCTTCATACAATATTTATAAGTGATGAGAAGACAAGTATGAGAAATAAACAGGGCTAAAGAGAACACACTGATGTTTAGTTAATAAAATCCAGTAGCATTAGTAGGAGGTAAAAGCCCTGGAGCGGGAAAGATAGGATAAGAGAGCGAGGAAAAATCTAAGGTCATTCCATCATCCTTAAATGGCGGTTTTTGCTTGGACTGGAGTTGGCATTTAAGGCCCCATTTACATTTGTGAATGGAGCCGTGCGCGATTACATGCTTAACCCCAGCGGGAGTTCCTGGTGATTAGCTGAGGGAGGAAGCTCAATTGAAAGCAATGGGAGGGGAACAGCTCCTGCAACTAATCATGGCCGCTCGTATGTAATCGCTGATGGAGTAAATACCTGCAAATGATCAACCCTGGACACAGACAGTCTGTGTTCAAAGCTGATCGTTCATAGGTAATCACTGCTTGAGTGATTACCTGTGAGCGGCTGTAATTAGCGGCGAGAACTGCCAACCTCCTATTGCTTGCAATAGGCCTCCCTTCCGCAGCTAATTGCCAGAAACCCCCGCTGAGGTTCCTGCATGTAACTGCACATTGCCCTATTTGTAACTGTGAATGGAGTGTTTGGGCAGAATGACAGTATCTCCAGATAGCCTACTCTCCCAAGCATCCACACTCATACACGCTCCCTTGCACCCTTCACACTGCGTGAGTCCACCATGAGTAAGCTTTGGTGTCGAATGACATCACTGCCTCCCCAAGTGCTAATATAAGGGAGATTCGAGGTTGCTCACCCCCACCCACTCGGCTGTCGAATTGGGAGGAGCGGCTGATTCCATGCAAAAGCTATGTTTCTAGACATGAATGGGCTGCTTGCACCCAGAACCTGGCAGCTTAAAACGGAACTTACTATTTAGGGAATCCTCACCCTCTCCTCTTACAATATTGAAGGTAAATGTTTTTGTCAGGGCGGGGGGTACCTAGGTTTCGCAGGTACCCACTCCCGCTGGAATCTACTAGGCGATTCCACTGGTAGTTCCCCTCCCCTTCCCCCCCCGCAGCCTTCTGGGAATATCACAGGTCCCAAGAGGCTGGGGACCATTCACAAAGTGTGGAGCGACTAATGCATGTGCCCTGGGAAGCAGGTTGGAAAGCAGCTTCCCACACTAGACACACAGATGGCAGGGACAAGAAGACAGCCAAAGTAGCGGCCCGGGTGAGGACAGCACTGGATTCCTGGACAGCTAAGTGTCCTTTTATTAAAAGTCAGCAGCTACAGTATGTATAGCTGCTGACTTTTAATTTTTTTCTCGAGACTCTTTAAGTCACATAAACACACAGCCCCACTCACAGACCACAGGTGTTAGCGCTCGTGTGAATGAGGCCTACAGTTCATGAATCAAAATTGCTTAGATTTCTGAATTGCGTGATTTTTTGCAAATCAGATAAATCAACTTGCATATTTTCAGGGGATTCAACAAGTAGCTAAATTGCTAACTAATCTCTTGATTGCATATATATGCATGCTTATATGAAGGAAAAAATTCTGCAGTGTGTGGATTCAACTCATTTACAAAGCAATTTGTACATTACTATTAATGTTTTTTCTATAAGGTAGACTCCCCATCACTTGCAGTATGGTCATGTGAACAGGAAGTGGGGATAAATCTCTTCAGAGGGGTCTCAGAAAACAGTTACGTTATATAGTTACATGGTTGGCAAAGCTGAATAAAGACATCAGTCCATTCAGTTCAACCTGTGTGGGTGCATGTATAGGTTTATGTCTCTTCCCATATCACTGCATATTGGTTTCGCTATGATGCTAAGATCTAAACATTTGTTGAACTTGTCGACATTTCCAGCTGACACCACTGATTGTGGAAAGGAGATCCACATCCTTACTGTTCTAACAATAAAGAACCCCTTAATGCAGTTTAAAGTTAAACCACCTCTCATCCAACTTTACTGAGTGACCACGTGTCCTCTCCAGCAACCTGAGACTGAACAGATTGCTCCCTATGCCAGAATCACCATTTAGATATTTACCGTATTTTTCGCTCCATAAGACGCACCTGACCATAAGACGCACCTAGGTTTTAGAGGCGAAAAACAAGAAAAAAAAGTATTCTGAACCAATGGACTGCAGACACAGTACAGGAGATGACCAGAGACTGCGGACATACTACAGGAGATGACCAGAGACTGCGGACACAGTACAGGAGATGACCAGAGACTGCGGACACAGTACAGGAGATGACCAGAGACTGCGGACACAGTACAGGAGATGACCAGAGACTGCAGACACAGTACAGGAGATGACCATAGACTGCAGACATAGCACAGGAGATGACCAGAGACTGCGGACACAGGACAGGAGATGACCAGAGACTGCGGACACAGTGCAGGAGATGACCAGAGACTGCGGACACAGTGCAGGAGATGACCAGAGACTGCGGACACAGTGCAGGAGATGACCAGAGACTGCGGACACAGTGCAGGAGATGACCAGAGACTGCGGACACAGTGCAGGGGATGACCAGAGACTGCGGACACAGTACAGGGGATGACCAGAGACTGCAGACATAATACAGGAGATGACCAGAGACTGCAGACAGTGCAGGGAATGACCAGAGACTGCAGACAGTGCAGGGGATGACCAGAGACTGCAGACAGTGCAGGGGATGACCAGAGACTGCAGACAGTGCAGGGGATGACCAGAGACTGCAGACAGTGCAGGGAATGACCAGAGACTGGAGACAGTGCAGGGAATGACCAGAGACTGCTGACCTTTGGGGAGGGAAGGGGAGCGGGTACCTGAATTTGACAGGTACCCGCTCCCACTTCCGCGGAGTTGTCCTTCCCTCTTCTTCCCGGGCCGGCTTCTGTGACAGCCGGGTGCCCACTGCACATGCGCGAGAAGCGCTGCGCTTTGTGAATGGCCCGGCGCCTTCTGGGACCTGTCATGTGTCCCAGAAGACACCGGATCATTCACAAAGGGCAGCACATGCGCAGTGGGCACCCGGCTGTCACAGAAGCCAGCGCGGGAAGACTGCGCAGCGCTGGAGCGAGGAACAGGTAAGGCTCTGCAGGAGAGAACAGCTGAGCGGCCGGCCCGGTATTCTGACATGGTGGTGGCGGAAATACCGGACCGGCCGCTTTATATTCGCTCCATAAGACGCACTGACATTTCCCCCCCTTTTTTTGGGGGAAAAAAGTGCGTCTTATGAAGCGAAAAATACGGTATATAATGTGATCATATCTCCTCTTAAGTGTCTCTTCTCCAGGGAAAATAAGCTGAATGTGTGTAGCCTTTCCTCATAACTGAGGTCCTCCAGTCCCTTTATTAGTTTGATTGCCCTTCTCTAGGCTCTCTCCAAATACAGCACATCCTTCCTGAGGACTGGTGACCAGAACTGAGCAACATATTCAAGATGTGGCCGAACCAGAGTTTTGTAGAGTGGTAGAATTATAGATTTATCTTGTGAGTATATCCCCTTTTCAGCCCTGGAGCACACTAATGCGGTGCGGCACAATGCATGTGATTTGCACAGGAACCGCACAGCATTCCTGTGCAAATCACATGCGATGTCTGACCGGTGCGATTTGAGCCATACACTTTGCATGGCTCAAATCACATCGCATCTTCACCAAAAAAGGCGCAGGACCCTTTTTTTTCCGCACCTGATTCGCATCGCATGGGTGTTCACACCCATGTATTGTGAATTCTGGTAATCACACTGTGTTTTACGATCTGTTTAGGGGTGTCGTTAATTTAACATTGACACCTGAACCAGATCGCATGACACTGTATGATTGCAATGTGGTGCAGGAAACGCAAAGTTTTTGCGGGGTTTCCCGCACAGCAATAGTGTGAACCAGGGCTTAATGCATGCTAATAGTTTGCTGGTTTTGCCTGCTGCAGCTTGGCATTACATGCTACATGCTCAACAACTAGGACCCTCAAATTATTTTCCATCGTTGACTCTTCCAGAGGTTCTCCCCCTAGCATGTAGCCTGCATTCATATTTTTAACCCCTAAGTGCATCACTTTACATTTCACTACATTGAACCTCATTTGCCACCTAGACTCTGACCTCTCCTTTGGGCCCCACATCGACTCACTGGCTAATTCCTGGCGCCTCAACCTCCGGAACATTTCCAAAATCCGCCCCTTCCTGACCAATGACACCACAAAACAACTAATCCATGCCTTGGTTATATCCCGCCTCAATTAGTGCAACTCCCTCCTCACTGGTTTACCGTTACACAGGTTATCCCCCCTTCAGTCTATTATGAATGCTGCTGTTAGACTCATACACCTTACCAACCGATCAGTGACTGCTGCCCCTCTCTGCCAATCCCTCCACTGGCTTCCACTAACCCAACGTATAAAATTCAAAATACTAACCACAGCTTACAAAGCCATCCACAACACTGCCCCTAGCTACATCACCAACCTCATCCACAGATACAGCCCAAATCGCCTACTCCGCTCTTTCCATGATATCTTCCTCTCTAGCTCCCTCATCACCTCCTCCCACGCTCGCCTCCAGGACTTCTCCAGAGCCTCCCCCATCCTCTGGAACTCCCTACCACAGCATGTCCGGTCAGCCCCCACCCTGTCTGCCTTTAGGCGATCTTTGAAAACTCACTTCTTCAGGGAAGCCTACCCCACCTCCACCTAAGAACTGTACTTGAATCACCTCCGCCAGATCATCCCCCGCAGCTATCACCTTTTGTATAACCTCCCCCTTCCTTTAGATTGTAAGCTCCACGAGCCGGGCCCTCCTATTCCTTCTGTACTGAAATGTAATTGTACTGTGTCCCTTATATTGAAAAGCTCTGCGCAAACTGTTGGCGCTATATAAATCCTGTATAATAATAATAATAGTTGTCTTATAGCAGAAGACAGTAAAGACAGACTGCAATAAAAAAAATGCAGCCCTCTTGCTCAATTCAAAAAAATAATACATTTTTTTTGGAGTGTCAACCAGTCGGGATACAACTCATGAATTTATAGCAATACCTGCATTGAATGCTTAGGTAACCTAATCTAATCAGAAGAAGATAATGGAGCAAGAATTAAAGTAGTATAAAACCAATTTTGCCAATACTTATTTTGGATAAAGAATGGTTAGAACCTCTTTCAGGTTTTTATTCCATGCATATCCCATTCAAAGGATTTCACCGCAATTGCTATACCAAAGGCAAACTAACAAGTGAGAGGAAATCTTTCCAAAGTGAGGTATAATGCATTCAAATGGGTGTTTAGCCAAGGTGTGAATTTCATTGACAAGAATGTACTGGTTCCTGTTGCTGGGACTGACAGTTGTGTGCGGATAGCAGCTTACTTTGTGCGTCAAGCCATGATCACCGCATGTGTTTGCTGGCTGTGCAAACATGCACAAATATCTGCGGTCGTCAACAACTTGTCATTGCAGTGTATGGGCTTGGAGGTTGCTGCTATCCATACATAGCTCTCAATCCCAGCCGCAGGAATCACGAGTGCATATAGTGCCTAAGAGAGTTGTCACCAAAACAAATTAACTTTTTTCCTGCTCTGGAATAGAGGAGCAATTTAGTTTTTTTTTTTAGGGCCTATTTACAATTTTGTGGTGAGCTGAGTTGATGCAGCCCATTGAAAATAAAGGGCTGTTAATGCACCCCAATGTGCTGAAAATTGGACTTGACTCTTTTTATGCCATGCACTGCACCAGCATGAGTTACCATGTGCTGCAACGCAGTTGCATTGCTTCAGTGTGTTGGGGTGCCATTCAAGATGTATGGTTACACAACACAGCAAAGCGCATAACATACACTGCAGTAATGATGATGATGTGTTACTGCAACAACATAGTGTAAATGGACCCTAATTTTACAACAGATGCAGTAAATCTCCCAAACAGAGACCCAGAAGCAATAAAAGCCTGACAGAGGTTCTAATAATTTCTCTACTCTAGGGGTACTAGATACTTTAGGGGCCCATTCACACCAGTTGCAGTAGGACTGTGCTGGGTGGCTATTCCAGAGCAGTCCTACTGGCCGACAAGGCAAAATGCCTTGTCTTATATGTTCACACCACTATATGGCATATAAGCGGTATTAAACCCAAAAGCAAATATTTATTACATTGCAGTTTACCAATTCTTAGATGTGATGACTGCACTAATCTCCATTTTTGGGCTTTCTATCTTCTGTTTTCACCTGGGGATTCAGCCAGCAAGTCTGCTGTGTTTCAGAAGAACAACTCTCTAGCAGAGTGTATCTGTTTATATGGATGGGACAATCCATTTACCACTTACAGGGGTGATTCAAATGATCAGTTTTTATTTATTCATGTAAAACCTTTATCTCAAAAGAAAAACTGTTTGCTGTAACTGCTTATAAAGTGTGAGCTGGAGTTTGGCTTCAGTTTGTTACTGTATTCAAATCTAATGTTAATACATTTGACACTCCAATCCCCCCAGACTGACAATGCTGCTGTCTGCTGTGTCCTGTTCTCATTCCTCCGCAGTGGCGTCTCACTAATATAGTAAGTGTGGTACTGGCCAGATCACCAGGTGCAAACAAGGGGAAAAAGATAAGAAAACTAATGCAGCCACCACATCTAATGATTGGTAAGCTGCAATATATATATATATTGGTTTTGGGTTTAATACTGCTTTAAAGCTGAACTCCAAGCACAAAAACTTTCATATAAATATTCACAGAAGTGAGTACACCCCTCACATTTTTGTAAATATTTGATTCTATCTTTTCATGTGACAACACTGAAGAAATTACACTTTGCTACAGTTGTGTTCAAAATAATAGCAGTCAGACATCACTAACCTGATCAATCACTGTTTTTGGTAGAAATATTTCTACATGGCAAATAATTTACTAGCAGTTGTAGTAGAGTAATAGAAATCCAACAGACCCAACAGTCATGACATGCATGCTGCTGATTCTGTGCAATTGAATCACTAATTGAAAGGGGCATGTTCAAAATAATAGCAGTGTGGAGTTCTATTAGTGAGGTCATTCATTCTTTGAAAAACAGGTGTCAATTATTGCCCTTATTTAACTAGTTGCCGACCGCAGATAGCCGAATGACGGCTGCACTGCGGCCGGCCAGTTCTGGGTGGACGTCATATGACGTCCCCCCAGAACGCGCTCTCCTGCGCGCCCCAGGGGGCGCGCACCCGGCGATCTCCGTGATCGCTGTGTTGTACGGACACAGCTGATCACGAGATGTGGTAAAAGGCCGATCATACCGGCCTTTTACCACGTGATCAGCGGTGTCCAATGACACGCTGATCACAGGGAAATGCAAGTGCCGGTTCTCGGCTGCACTTTCCTCACGCTGTCAGATCGTGAGGAAAGTACTGCCGAGAACCAGCAGTTGTCAGAGCGAGGATCGGCACCGATCATCAGGGCCACTGATGATCGGTGCCCAGCAGTGCCACCCACAAGTTCCGCCCACCTGTGCCCAGCAGTGCGCCCACTAGCTCCGCCCACCTGTGCCCAGCAGTGCACCCACCTGTGCCCAGCAGTGCACCCACCTGTGCCACTCTGCAGTGTCACACACCTGTGCCCAGAAGTGCCACCTACATGTGCCCACCAGTGCCACCCACCTGTGCCCACCCACCTGTGCCCACCAGTGCCACCCACCTATGCCCACCAGTGCCACCCACCTGTGCCCACCCACCAGTGCTGCCCACCAGTGCCACCCACCAGTGCAGCCCAGCAGTGCTGCCAGTCAGTGCCCATCGGTTGTGCCAGTCAGTGCCGCCAGTCAGTGCCATCTATCAGTACCCATCATCAGTGTCACCTATCAGTGCCGCCTATCAGTGCTGCATATTAGTGCCGCCTATCCGTGACACCTCATTAGTGCTGCCTATCAGTGCCGCCTATCCGTGCCACCTCATTAGTACTGCCTATCAGTGCCCTTTAGTGCTGCCTATCAGTGCCCATCAGTGCCGCCTATCAGTGCCCATCAGTGCTGCCTCATCAACGCACATCAGTGAAGGAGAAAAAATACCTGTTTGAAAAATTTTATAATAGAAACAAAGAAACTTTTTTTTTTTTCAAATTTTTTGCACTTTTTTAATTTATAGCGCAAAAAGTAAAGCGCCCAGTGGCGATTAAATACCACCAAAAGAAAGCTCTATTTGTGAGAAAAAAATGATCAAAATTTCATATGGGTACAATGTTGCATGACCGCGCAATTGTCAATCAAAGTGCGGCAGCGCTGAAAGCTGAAAATTGGCCTGGTAAGGAAGGGGGTATAAGTGCCTGGTAGGCAAGTGGGTAAGGAAGGAAGGCAGCAAATGTTGTACATGCTGGTTACAGTGCATTTCTCTCTGAATTTCTAAGGAAAATGGGTCGTTCCAGACATTGTTCAGAAGAACAGAGTACCTTGATTAAAATGTTGATTGGAGAGGGGAAAACATATAAAGAAGTGCAGAAAATGATCGGCTGCTCAGCTAAAATGATCGCAAATGCTTTAACCACTTGCCTACCAGGCACTTATACCCCCTTATTTACCAGGCCAATTTTCAGCTTTCAGCGCTGCCGCACTTTGACAATTGCGCGGTCATGCAACATTGTACCCATATGAAATTTTGATCATTTTTTTCACACAAATAGAGCTTTCTTTTGGTGGTATTTAATCGCCACTGGGCACTGACTGGTGGCACTGACTGGCAGCACTGCTGGGCTGCACTGGTGGGTGGGCACAGGTGGGTGGCACTAGTGGGCACAGGTGGGTGGGCACAGGTGGGTGGCACTGCTGGGCACAGGTAGGTGGCACTTCTGGGCACAGGTGTGTGACACTGCAGAGTGGCACAGGTGGGTGCACTGCTGGACACAGGTGGGTGCACTGCTGGGCACAGGTGGGTGATCTGCTGGGCACAGGTGGGCGGAGCTAGTGGGCGCACTGCTGGGCACAGGTGGGCGGAACTTGCGGGTGGCACTGCTGGGCACCGATCATCAGGGCACTGATCATCAGTGCCCTGATGATCGGTGCCGATCCCCGCTCTGACAACTGCCGGTTCTCGGCAGTACTTTCCTCACGATCTGACAGCGTGAGGAAAGTGCAGCCGAGAACCGGCACTTGCATTTCCCTCTGATCAGCGTGTCATTGGACACTGCTGATCACGTGGTAAAAGGCCGCTGTGATTGGCCTTTTACCACATCACGTGATCAGCTGTGTCCGTAGGACATAGCGATCACGGAGATCGCCGGGTGCGCGCCCCCTGGGGCGCGCAGGAGAGCGCGTTCTGGGAGGACGTCATATGACGTCCACTCAGAACTGGCCGGCTGCAGTGCAGCCGTCATTCGGCTATCTGCAGTCGGCAACTAGTTAAAATGGCAACCAAAACCTGAAAGACGTGGAAGAAAGCGAAAAATTACCATTCGAATGGATAGAAGAATAGCCAAAATGGCAAGGACTCAGCCAACAATCAGCTCCAGGAAGATCAAAGAAGGTGTAAAGTTACCTGTGAGTACTGTTACAATTAGAAGACGCCTATGTGAAGCCAAGCTATCTGCAAGAAGCCCCCGCAAAGTCCCACTGTTGAAAAAAAGACGCGCTGAAGAGGTTACAATTTGCCAAAGAGCACATTGACTGGCCTAAAGAGAAATGGTGGAACATTTTGTGGACTGATGAAAGTAAGATTGTTCTTTTTGGGTCTAGTGGGCAGAGACAGTTTGTCAGACGACCCCCAAACACTGAATTCAAGCCACAGTACACTGTGAAGACAGTGAAGCATGGTGGTGCAAGCATCATGATATGGGGATGTTTCTCATACTACGGTGTTGGGCCTATTTATCGCATACCAGGGATCATGGATCAGTTTGAATACATCAGAATACTTGAAGAGATCATGCTGCCTTATACTGAAGAGGAAATGCCCTTGAAATGGATGTTCCAACAAGACAACGACCCCAAACACACCAGTAAACGTGCAATATCTTGGTTCCAGACCAACAAGATTGACGTTATGGAGTGGCCAGCCCAATCCCCGGATCTTAATCCAATAGAAAACTTGTGGGGGGACATCAAAAATGCAGTTTCTGAGGCAAAACCAAGAAATAGAGAAGAACTGTGGAATGTAGTCCAATCATCCTGGGCTGGAATACCTGATCACAGGGGCCAGAAGTTGGGTGACTCCATGCAACACAGATGTACAGCAGTTCTCAGAAACAGTGCTTATACAACTAAATATTCATTAAGTGATTCAAAGGAAAGCAAAATCTTCAAACATTGTTCAGTTTATATAGTGAATGTTTGAGTTTGTAAAGAAGAATACAAACACTGCTATTTTTTTGAACAGTCTAATATTCACTTTTCTTCAATTTTTTTAGAGGAACAACACAAATTTGATATATTTTTCTTCATGTTTTGATTTAGAATAGAATGTGTCGTGTTCCCAATGCATTTGTGTGTATGGAAATAAAAGATATTAGAAGGATTTTGAGCTTTATTCACTTTTTTTCAACACACTGCTATTATTTTGAACACAACTGTACAATGTGACGTAGTGAGTGTACAGCTTGTATAACAATGTAAATTTGCTGTCCCCTCAAAATAACTCAACACACAGTCATTAACGTCTAAACCGCTGGCAACAAAAGTGAGTACACCCCTAAGTGACAAGGTCCAAATTGGGCCCAAAGTGTCAATATTTTGTGTGGCCACCATTATTTTCCAGCACTGCCTTAACCCTCTTGAGCATGGAGTTCACCAGAGCATCACAGGTTGCCACTAGAGTCCTCTTCCACTCCTCCATGACGACATCACAGAGCTGGTGGATGTTAGAGACCTTGCGCTCCTCCACCTTCCACTTGAGGATGCCCGACAGATGCTCAATAGGGTTTAGGTCTGGAGACATACTTGGCCAGTCCATCACACTTCACACTGTTATACAAGCTGTACACTCACTACTTTACATTGTAGCAAAGTATAATTTCTTCAGTGTTGTCACATGAAAAGATATAATAAAATATTTACAAAAATATGAGTGGTGGACTCACTTCTGTGAGATACTGTAAATCCACTTAGTGTGCATCAAATGCATTTTCAAACCCATATATTATGTTGCAAAAGTAGCATTGTCTTCATCACTGTGCTTTACTGTGCAGAGAGCAGAGCTGTGGGAAGCACCCTGCAGGCCCCACCCACTACAAGCAGCCTGTAGAAAAGTACAGGAGGGGGCGGAAACAGGACCAGTCACCCTGCACAAGGAAAGAAAGCATCACTGACCGGTCTTTATTACAGGAAGCTCCTGCACAGAGGTAAAGTTTCCCATTGGATTACTACACAGATCTGGAAGAAATACACAAAGCACACCAAGATACAAGTAAGAACACACATGACTCTTAGCCCTTGTACCCTATGACTACGTGCATCGCACGAAACGCGTCAGGAGCTACAGCAACCGGACATCTGACCACCGCTGGTGGCCACTTTGAACATATGGTCAGTACATTTTATTTGATTACCTGTAACACTCATTTAACTGGAATAAAGGTACTATATACAGTATCACACTATGTGGTCTCTTATTGGGCACTCTGTGTGAGTGCCTTCATTTGCAGTGCCCATTCTAAAAGAGATGACCCAAGATGGCGATACGCACCAAAGGATCGTGATACCTCTATGCTGATATGTCCAGATGGTTATCTGATGTATGACCTGACCTGGGAACAGATGATTCACTAATTGTTTGGAAACGCAGGATTTCATATGTGTTATAAACGCACTTCTGGTGAGTGCGTATTTCATTCATTTGAAGCACACCATCTATCACTCCCGGATCAGGATATCCACACACCTGGCATTGTGATCCTTCAGGATCCGCACGATTTTACCATACCCTATTGAACTATTTAGTCACTGAGAATCACCATTCGGTGACATCATCTGTTTGCACCAGTTGATATTGCATGAAAGTGTGTATACTATAAGGGTTTATCATTACTCAGCGCTGCACCTGTCTATTTTGATTCATATATTTCTGGAGGTTTTTTGGTTACCTTTATTTTGGTGTTTCAGCGGCGTGTGTATTTATTTATTTTACTCCTATGGTAGCGCTCACTAAACATTCCTTTTCTACACATGACTCTTATATTTAGACAATATATGCTTATCCCAGAGGTCAGCTTTAATTAGCATTTTCACTTTTTATAGACTATTGGCTGAAATCTACACAAACTGGGCACTATCCAAAAGCTGCACAGGCAAATAAAAAAATCAAAGTGAGGTAAATAGTGTTACTGTGCACTTGACATATTTATTACCAAGTCGCCTGGGGTAGTCCTACATTGCTGTCATATGAAAACAGGATTTTTAGATATTGTTGTTCTGTGCTGTAGAACATCATGTTGTGTTATAACTAAATCCTATATCACCATCCGCTTTGTTTTGAGATGATTGAGTCTTGTAGACAGTCAGTTAATCACCTTATCGCCTCTCAGCAATGCAGGTTGTGTTCTAATTGCATCAGTGGTGCTTTCTGGAGAGACGCACAATTCCTGCCTGTAATAGAGCGCTGCAGAGGCTCCGAAGGCTTCTGAGAGCTCGTGTTGTTTGCTTTTGCCTAATCAGTCACACACTAGTTTTGCTCCAGACATAATTTTGAAATGCAAATTTGATTTCATTTATTGACACAGGATTGTGACTTCTGAAAATACAGAACGTATTTGCTGAAGGACAATAATGAGATTTTTTATTTTTACTTATTGCTTCTAGATAATCCTTGTGCAGTAGCTGTTACTGAATCCAGATGCTGTTGTATTTCATGCTGGGAATACCTGATACTTAGGCATGGTAAAAATAAATAATGAGGCTTTATGGAATTTTTTAAGGGTTGTCCACCCTCTGTAGATATTGTGGGTACAAGGACAGACAGTCATACAAATTAAAGTGGAACTAAAGGGGTTAATACTCACCTTACCAACAGTCCCTTCTTAGTGCCAACATCTTCTACATGGGGTTGGTCTTCAGCTGTTTTCACTGGCTGGTGCGGGATGACGTCACTCCTGCACAGGCGCAGGAGGCCATCATTTTGGCACACAGAGACCAGCCCGGTGCTGTAAGCTGACCTGTACATGTGCAGCTCAGTTTACAGTGCCAGAAAAGACAGTGAGCAAGCGGGTAGGGACATTTCATTACAGAAGAGACATTGCATGGTTTTTTCTGCAATAAACCCTGCCTTCTCACTGTTTCTTACAGCTGAACTTCAGTTCTGCTTTAATCTTTTTTTTATACTAAGGAACATCATATCCAAGCTACTCCCAGGTCTGAGACCAGACAGGGCTCTTGTACTTTGACCAGAATACAAACTGCCAATAAAAACCTATAATATTTGGAGATGTGCGCTTGCATGTATTTCTTTGCAGAATACCTACATACTATATGTTAAAGCTTAATAAAGTGGAACTAAATTCACTCAGTCAACATTAACTAATTTTAATCCTTATGCTGCTAATCGTAGTAAATAGATAGGAAAGTATATTATATTTGTTTTCAACTTTTTTTTTTTTTTTTTATTTCTTCAGTTGCTTCCTGGTTTCTGGCCTAGGCCAAAATAATGTCATACATCCCAGGAATCTTCATCTGGAGAAGGGGAGGAGAGGCTTTCTCAGCTAAGCATATCCTCCCTGCATGCATGAGTTAAGGGCAGATGGATCCCAGCAATTAAATGCAACAAGAATCTTCTGTCCTTACTCAAGATGGCCGTAGCTAGAAATGCTAGGGGGTGTTTTTCAAAATGAATTCTCAACAGAAAAAGGCAAGGGTGGATGGGTGAGTTTGCGTTGAATATTAAAAATGAAAAAAATTGCGTTTTCAGTTTGTGGTGCTCAGATATAGTTTAGTTCTGCTTTAACCATTCTCAGAACAGTTTTGCATGTAACCCCGTTAGGGAGATTCACCCCGCCTTTTGTCCCAGGGATGTTGAATTCCTAAAAGCTCCTCAGATTTCAATATGGTTTTGGTTAAAAAAATATTTTTTTTTTAAATCTGGACAAGTTGATTGCCATTAGGGACAAGTAGATTGGGACCCCAATTTTTTAGTCCCTGGACAAGTAGTTTTTTCAAAAATGTCAACAGCCCTGTGTTCTTTGCATTGTATTGTCTTCAGCAGTGATATGTGTTAATGAAACAGATAATGCGCTAAACTCAGTGCAAGCATTGCAATCTACTGTATTTGTGCGCTACAATGCACTACAAGGAACCAGCACGAACAATGTGCGTCATGGTGCGCTGTGGTTAAAAAAAACCCAAAAAACCAACAAGAGCCATTTTTCTTGCATTAAGATCCATTCAAATATTTGAGTTGTCTCTAGAACAGGAATAGAAGCAAAGTTTTTTAATGAAGACACTTGTATTGGTGACAACTATACCTTTGTGCTTTAATTCGTTCATTTTAGCATGTGTAAACGTATTGAAAATGCACGTCTAATTTTAATATACTATAGCATGATCAAAGAAAGTTTTAGATCATGCTGCTGAGAATCTTAAATGCTGAAAAACCAATGCAGATCTATTAACAGGAAGCAGTTTTTCCTTTGGTACCTGTTTATATGGTTAAGGCCGAGGCTATAATTTTATGATCTCAACTAAAAGTCCTTTGTCCATTAAAGAGGTAGTCATCCGTAGTGATCTTCCCCATTTGCAGAGATTCCTTGAACCAATTCCTTGGTGATTGACAGGGCACTTTTAGGAGTTGGGATCCTGTTGTTGCAGCTGCAATGAGATGTTTAGCATTCTTTCACCCATTTTCATAGGTTATGTTTGCTGCATTTTAAAGTTGTGCCCTTTTGCTCCTATGTTGTAAGAGAGTTGGGCTTTTGAGTATGGGATGCATATGACCTCTGCTACACAACAATGTTCAGGCCTTAGTGGTCAATCGCCAGGTCCAAGCACTATCATGTAGAGGGGAGGGTCAGTGTCATCATCCACCTGGGTAATTCCTGAAACCATTAAGAGTAGACTACTGCAGCTGGGAAGCATTGAAGAAGCATGGATGGGTGAGCATAATTTTTTGGGGGGTATAGACTATCAGAAGGCACTATCGTTTTACAAAAAATGTTGGCTGGTGTTATACTTTAAAGCAGGGCTGTCCAACCTTTTGACTTTTCTGGGCCACATTGGAAGAAGAGGAATTGTCTTGGGCCACCCATAAAATACACTAACTATAAGCATAGCTCATGAGTAAAAAAAAGTCAAGCAGATGATAGGATAACAATTACTGATATAGATAATTTACCTATTTGCGTAATAAAACTTCATAGTAATACAGTATGTAATAAGTAATATTTTTTATTATAAAAGTAAAGGAGGACAACATAAAACTAGTGCGATATTTGACACTGTTTAGGATAAACGAACGCATCAGAATCTGGTTGGATGGATGTAGTAGCAATTCTCAATGAATTCTCAAAGTGCTCATCAGATATTTTGGTTCCAAGTTTGCCCTTTGTGTGAAAGTATTTGTGCACAAAAATAGGTGCTGCTGAAAACTGATGACATGAATAAGGCATCATGTACACTGTTGCTCCTAAACATGAGTTTAGGAGCTTTGGGTGTTTTTTTGCCAAAGCTCTTGAACTCAACTCAGTAGAAGCCTATGGGGTTGATTTACTAATGGCAGGTAGAGTGTGCACTTTGCAAAGTGCAATTGCACTCAGCAAGTGCAGTTGTTCCAGAGCTTAGTAAATGAGGGGAAGCTCTGCCGACTTCCATCATCCAATCACGTGCAAGCAAAAATGCTGTTTTTCATTTTCCTTGCATGTGATTGGCTATTCTTGGCAAAGGGAAGCTGTACCTCATTTACTAAGCTCTGGAGCAACTGCAATTGCCTTTAGTAAATTAACCCCTATGTGTCCATACACACATAGGCTTTTACCCCCAGTTTAGAAGCAGCAGAGTTTAGGGGCAGTTAAACGACTCATTACTGAACACAGAAGAATCATGTTCAGGAGAGGAACGTTTTAACAAAAAAAGTGCCAAATGCAGAAAAAGCATGTAAACATGTATATGCGTGCCTATGTGCCAGCCACTTTTAGTGCTTGGGCATTTATTCATTTTGATGTCAAGTACTCTGGCCAATGAAATGAATAAACATACAAGCGCTAAATGCGGTGCCGCATTTAGTGTTTTTCTGCTGCCAGTAGAGTTCCAGTGTACATGTAGCCTAAGGCGTGATTGTGAGGAGTGGGAGATTTATTTTGGGAAGATAAAACTTAAAAAAATGTCCAGTAAAGAGACACTGTCAAATTTTTTTTGGGCCACGTGTGTTTGCTAAGTGTAAATAGATTTTTACAAGAAAAAAAAGTCTAACTCCTCTGCTGAGGAGATTTCCCCTTTACTTCTGTTTCCATTGACAGGATGTCACAGGGTCAGGTCCTGATGAGAAATTTCTCCAAAAGGGAGAGACAACAACAAAAACATTCAATGCAGTAGAGTGGAGAACATTAGAATCTCTGTTCATCTCCTGTCCTGGTGTCACACCAAAATGGGTTTCTATTGCTGTTGGAAATTCTAACTCCTTCCAGTGTGTTAGAATATATATATATATATTTATTTATTTCAGATACTTATATAGCGCCATCAATTTACACACATATATATATATATATATATATATATATATATATATATATATATATTGTACATTCACATCAGTCCCTAACCCTCAAGGGGTGTACAATCTAAGGTCCCTAACTCACATTCATACATACACATACCAGGGCCAATTTAGACAGGATCCAATTCACCTACCAGCATGTCATTGGAGTGTGGGAGGAAACCGGAATACTCAGAAGAAACCCACGCAAGCACATGGAGAACATGCAAACTCCAGGCAGGTGGTGCCGTGGTTAGGATTTTGAACCAATGACCCTAGTACTGCCAGGCGGAAGTGCTAACCATTTAGCCACTGTGCTGCCCATATATAAATAAATACACAGTATGTTTTGGCCAGTGATGAGCTTTAATCAACACACAGTGCTTCATAACAGTACCTCCCCCAAGGAAGGTCAATGACATAGTCTAACATTCTCTTCTCAGGTATAAAGGCTATATCCACACATATCCATGCACTAAAAATACTTTTTAATTGCAGCTCTAGGTACATATACAGTGAACTACAGCCAGAGCAACACACAGCTGCAAATGTACTGTGTGTTGCATTGTAAAGTATTTTCCTCTATTCAGTCAAAGTCAAAGGCCCAAGCTAAAATGAATGGGATTCTCAATGCACCACCTCCCTCCATTAATGCGCAAAAAAGCAAAGGTTATTATACACATTCTATTGTTTCAACGAGCGCTAATAACTGGGAGGTCTGCTCATGTATGGGTAATCATAAAGTACTTACCGACAGACTGTATGCGGGTTCGAGCAGCACTGGAACAGAAAGCTTTCCTTGAAGGTTCAGCTTTGTTAAATAGAAAACCTTTTCCCCCACAATCCTCTCCTTTTTCATTCGACGTACCAGGTACAGTCTGAACCGGACGGCATAGTTTGCAATCATTTCTGATTCTATGTGATTGAACTTGAAGGCCTCTGAGAAGACTGGGGAAGGCCCCCTCTGAATCCCTGTTTTGGATCTCTGTTTTTTCATGGGTAACAGAACAAGATGGACCTGCCAGGAATTACTATTCCCAGTCCTGTTGTATGTGGGCAGGTCGGTGACAGCTGTCACTGTGACAAGAAGTTTCTGCTCTTGTGAATCATAGTCAAAAGTTACATCCAATGTGCCATATTTAGCTACTGGCTCCGGATCAAAAGACTTAGGAAGCTGTGAAGATGATCCTCTGGCTGACAAATCCTAGGGAAAAAAAAATATGCATGAATTTATTTATTCCTCTTACTTTTAGATCTTTTAGAAAAAAATAAAAAACTAAAACATTCCTAGGCATGGAAATTCCTTGTACATTGTAAAGGATGCACCTCAAAAAACAAAAGAACAGTAGAAACAGCGATAAGCTACACAAACTTGTCAACAGGGTAACGCAGACAATGCAGCGAAACCTGAAAATAAACCTTTTAGAAATTCATAGAATATATTAGAGTTTTATTTCCCCTTTAGCTAAGAACATGTCAAACTTGACTGTTAAGTAGGCCCCAAATTATTGTTAGAGCCTCGGGGCATTCACCGTCACTTGGGGAATTTGCAGCTGGCAGAGTGATTGGCACTAAGTCTGAATCAATGAAAAATTATTAAGTAAATGTCAAGTTGTGAAAGAAGGAGGGCTGTTTTTTTACAGTTAGTAAAGTTGCAGGCTGAAATCATGGTGTGTAAATGCAGGTTTTTCACCTTGAACAGAGCTGTAACCCTGCTGTGACTGTAAACAACAATTCATGTATGTATCATAGTTGTGTAAAACATTTCAGATAGAATACATGCCTACTAGTTATATGTTTTTTTCTTTCTGGTCTAATAAATCTATAACCATGCAGGCAAATGAACAGACACACATTAAAACTTTCTTTCTCCTGCAGCACATACTCACCTTTCCTTTTTTCCTTTCCATTCCAATTAACCTTCAGAAGCCATTACTACAAAGGACTACTTCTGGGTTTGGGGGAGCATGTGACTCACCCCAGTGACATTGCTGGTTTTTGGCCCACTGCTGTCTCATGGAGGTGGAGAGACAGTCGGCCTTGTGTAAGCTGATCTCCAGCTGGCGTACAACCATAGGGGAGTGATAGCAAAGTGTTTGGGGGTGGGACTAGTGCGTATTTGTTCCTTTACCCTAAATGGGCAATACCCAAGTTCACTTAAAAAGAAAAAAAATCACTTTATGAGTTTATCATATTTTTAGAGCTCATCTGTGCTAACAGAAACACAAGGACTACCACTGCTGACTTCCGAAAAAGTTAGCTGCCTATCCAATGGGTTCAATGCTTTCTAAGAAACTATGAACAAGTGCACACATCCAGAAGTATAACTTGACAATGCCCCCTATGTGATGATTTTTTAATGACAGGTTCTCTTTGTTGAGACATCCAGGGTCTTTTAGACCTCTGCTTCCCTGAATGTAATGCAGTGCACATCGCACTGCATTACATTCTTTTCCGGCCTTAATTTTCAGGAATCTCTCAATGGGGACCCGGAAGTGACATCATAATATCACTTCCGGGTCAGGACAAGAAGGGGAGGGGAGTGGACGCGTCTGCTATCCTCCCTCCCCTCTAGCCGCCGGCAGTGAGTTAGTCCTGGGCCCGTAGATGGACAAGCAGAGCCCGGGAGACAGAGGGCTGGGGGAGCTTCACACGGGGGGCAAAGAGGCTGGCACTGTGTGGAAGCAATCGGTGGCAGTGCTCCTGCCCAAATGCTTCCACCTGACAGGTGAGCCCTGCTGCTTGCTCGTTAATCAAGATGTAAAACAACAGTGTCAGTGCTTGCATGGAACAGCATGTGGTGATGATGTTCATTGTGAACGAAGGTGTAAAACCAGTGGATATCTATGGAAGACTTCTAGCACAGTACAATGATTAGACGCTCAGCTGCAGTAAGACATTTCAATGGTGTAAACGTTTCAAAGATGGCCATACATCTGTCAACAGCCACCCCGGCCATGGTGATTTTCATGCCATAGCAGTCATTCTTGTGAACATTCAGTGTGTGGAAGGTCTGATCCTGGATAATCAACACATAACCTGTCATGAAATTGCAGAAGAGACAAATCTTTCTGTGGGAACGGGGAACACAATCATTGAGGAAGGGAAGCAGGCTGTCTTAGGATTGTTCAGGCATACTGACAAATCTTTCTATGCTGAAGCTTTCCAGGCATTAGTTAAATGCTGGGCTAAGTGTATGAATGTAGCAGGGAAGTATGTAAAAATAAATAAATGCAGTTTCCACTTCCTGAAATTTGTACTTTTGTTATATAAACTCAAAAGTCCCGGTTTGACTTGAACGCCCCTCGTGTATCACCTCCATGGCCACAGGTGTATAAAATCAAGCACCTAGGCACGCAGACTGCTTCTACAAACATTTGTGAAAGAATGGGTCCTCTCAGGAGCTCAGTGAATTCAAGCGTTGTACTGTGATAAGTTGCCACCTGTGCAATAAGTCCATTAGTGAAATTTCCTTTCTACTAAATATTCCACGGTCAACTGTTAGTGGTATGGTAATAAAGTGGAAGCAACTGGGAACAACGGGAACTCAGCCACGAAGTGGTAGGCCACTTAAAATGACAGAGTGGGGCCAGCGCATGCTGCAGTGCACGGTGCACAGAACCGTCTGCAGAGTCAATAGCTAAAGACCTCCAAACTTCATGTGGCCTTCAGATTAGCACAACAACAGTGCGTAGAGAGCTTCATGAAATGGGTTTCCATGGCCGAGCAGCTGCATCCAAGCCTTACTCAATATTGAACCCTACGGACTAAGACTGCAATGCCATTAATGTGTGTGAAAAGGCAGGCGTCCCAATACTTTTAGAAAACTAGTGTATATGTATATTTTTTTTCTTTAAATACAATGCACTATGAGTGTTGTGGTGCGGTACAATGCAAGTGTGCATTGCTTTAGCGCATTGGGACACTATTCAGAATGAATGGCAATGTAGCACAGCAACAGAAGAGTGAGTTTGGCCTCAGTGTCAGCAGTGAACAGATATAAGTTACAAACATACCCTAATACAGAATTTCACTGTGAGTAAATAAACTTATATTTTGATGTCCACAGCAAGCAATCAGAATTCCTGTTTATAATATCTATAAAATTAAATGTGAAACCTGAATGGTTGGTAATAGCAAAAATATCACTTGTGTGCTCCCTTTTTTGTTTTTGCAATTTTAATGCATTGGCTTTATGGACACTTTCTAGGAAACTACAATCAAACCATTACTATGTAACATTTAAAAATGCTTTCTGGATCCAATAGATATGAAGATTCTAAATTGAACCTCCCAAAGCAGAAGAGATATCGGTGTTATTGAGTTTCAAATGAAACCTGCTATGCATGAAATATACAAGCTGCCACTGCTGTTTTTTATCTTTATTTAAACCAACTTTTCAGAATTCCACACAATTTAGCATAAAGAGTGTTATAGGAAACCCACAGACATTGCAATAATTGTATAAATAAAGTACTGAAATATAAACATATCTAGCGGAATCACCTGCTCAGCGGGGGATCTGTCCACTTATCACCGCTGAGCAGGCGGATGACAGGTCTGTGTCCGCTCTGCCTATGCAGAGCGGACATAGACACAGCCAACTGTCCTCTATGGGTGGCCAGGTGTAAATGGGCCGCCTGTCCATTTACATCCGACTGTCATCCAATCTGCTAGATGCTGTTTTTAGCAGACTGGATCAGATGCAGGTGGGTGTAAACAAATACTGTACATGTTCATTTAAATCCACCGCTCTATAGAGGGCAATTAATGGTCCAATCGGGTCCGCTTGGAAAACGTGCACCCAGCTCTTTTTTATAACAATCTACTGAGCTGACCAGAACCAGTTCTTGAGGGAGTCTATTCAACATTTTCACAGCTCTTACTGTAAAGAAGCCTTTCAATATGTGAAGGTTAAATCTCTTTTCCTCCAGATGTAAAGAGTGCCTCATGGCCCTTTGTAATGACCTGACAGTGAATAACTCCATACCAAGTTCACTATATGGAGCACCTATGTATTTATACGTGATAATCATATCCCCCTTAAAGTGTTACTATACCCACAATAGTAAAATAATTTTGTATATGCAGTAAAGCATGTACCGTATGTTATACTCACTGTGGAGCCTAAGGGGTTAATCCTCTGCATTGTGTAAAAAACGCTGTTTGATCCTGCCTTCCCTTCATCCAGTGTCCCCTCTTATCTCCTGATAAAACATATGTCACTCTGCACATGCTCAGTTTGGCGTGTATTGCTAGAGAGGTTTTTTTTGGAATGGGAGAGTGAATGTGATCAGAACAAGGCCAATCAGCACTGTCCAGACAGAGGGTTAGGGGTTCTACATCCTCCTACAAGCTTTAACCACTGCTCTGCTGGACACTGATAGAAGTCACAAGACTGCTCTAACTGCTAATGAGAAAAGGTATTTAGCAGTTTATATGTACTAAAATAATTGTACTTCCATGTTGTGTGTACTGTGGGAGACCAGATATAGTGAATGCAGGGTCCTGGGTTTAGTAACACTTTATTCTTCTCTTCACAAGAGAGAATAAATTCAGTTCCTCTAATCTTTCCTCATAGCTGAGCTCTTCTGTGCCTCTTATTAGTTTGGCTGCCCTTCCCAGCACTTTCTACAGTTCTCTGATATCGCTTTTGTGAAGTGCCAAAACTGAACTGCATATTCCAGATGAGGTATTACTAATGATTTGTCCAGGGGCAAAATTATATTTCTCTCTGTGCAGTCTATACCTCTCTTAATACAAGACAGGATTTTACTAGCTTTGGAAACTGCAGCTTGGCACTGCATGCCGTTATTAAGTCTATGATCTACCAGAACACCCAGATCCTTCACCAGTGACTCCACCGAGCGTTCTCCTCCTAATATGTATGGTGAATGCATGTTTTTAGTCCCCAAGTGCACAACTTTACATTTATCAACATTAAAATACATTTTGCCATATAGTTGCCCAATTAAATGGTGCATTGGAGCCATCCTGCAAGGGAGTCATTCCACTATATAGCTACATCACAAAATATAACATCACGGTAAAGTGATCAAGAACAAGGTTAGCACCTAGACATCACTGTATGAGGAAATCCAAAAGGAAGGAAGAAGGAACAAGAGAGGAGGATTGGGAACAGAAAAACACACACAAAAAAAATAGAAGGAAAGAGAAGACCAATACTTGAACTCCACGTGCCTTACATACTTACTACGGTACCCATGAGAGGCTTAAAAAAAAACATTGTATTAATAAAGAATAAACCTGAACTTTAAACTTGTGACATTACTTGTTTTATTGGCACCAAGGCAGTAATGTTAATCCAAACTGCTCATACTTTTCTTTCAAGCTTTAAACCCCTTTGACTGATTCCACAATATTATGTACCCTTGTCAACCATTCCCTTGCTGTGGTAGCCCTAGGTGATTTCCACGGTAATGGGATTAAGCCCTTTCCAGCATTCAACAAATGTGATAGGAGGATCCTCTTGTATGAGCCAGACAAGAGGGTAGCACTGGAATAAGACCAACAGAGGGTCATATGTTGTTGTGTGGCTCAATAGGGCCCCTGATCTCCTTCCAGAAGGATTCTTTTTTTTTTTAAAGATGTCAGGTCCAGAGACCTCATTGAGAATCAACAACATATCCCTTTAGTGCTTTTTTAACTAGCTAACTAGTCAAGCTGATTCTTTAGCTTTAGTACTTCTGATGATTTACCTGGGATGTAGATCTGGAGTTTTGGTTCTATAGGCTGTACACTCAGTGATTAAGAAGTACTGAAGCTTAGAAATTGAAAGAAGTCAGCAATAATAGCCCTATATTTCTGCTTTTACTGTGAAGGTGATATGAAATTTGTGCCAAATGACAACTTACAGGTATTTATCCATATACTGTGTATATACTGTATATATATATATATATATATATATATATATACACACACACACACAATATATACATATTGAATTGGCCCACCCTTTGCAGCTATCAGCAGCTGCAACTCTTCTGGGAAGTCTGTCCACAAGGTTTAGGAGGGTTTCTATGGGAAGGTTTGACCATTCTTCCAGAAGCGAAGTGCATTTGTGAGGTCAGGCACTGATGTCAGATGAGAAGGCCTGGCACGAAGTCTGTGCTCTAATTCATCCCAAAGGTGTTCTATTGGGTTGAGGTCAGGACTCTGTGCAGGCCAGTCAAGTTCCTCCACCCCAAACTTGCGCATCCATGTCTTTATGGACCTTGCTTTGTGCACTGGTCCTGTTGGAACGGGCCATCCCCAAACTCTTCCCACAAAGTTGGGAGCATGAAATTGTTCAAAATGTTTTGGTATGCTGATGCCTTAAGAGTTCCCTTCACTGGAACTAAGGGACCAAGACCAACCCCTGAAAAACAACCCCACACCATAATCCCCCTCCACCAAACATTACACTTGGCACAATGCAGTTAGGCAAGTACCGTTCTGGCAACCGCCACACCAAGACATGTCCATCAGATTTCCAGACAGAGAAGCGTGATTGGTCACTCCAGAGAACACGTCTCTACTGCTCTAGAGTCCAGTGGCGGTGTGCTTTACACCACGGCATCCAACGGCTTGCATTGCACTTGGTGATATAAGGCTTGGATGCAGCTGTTCGGCCATGGAAACCCATTCCATGAAGCTCTCTACGCACTGTTGTGCTAATCTGAAGTCCACATGAAGTTTGGAGGTCTTTAGCTATTGACTCTGCAGACAGTTGGCGACTTCTGTACACTGTGCGCTGCAGCATGCGCTGACCCCACTCTGTCATTTTACGTGGCTTACCACTTGGTGGCTGAGTTGCTGTTGTTCCCAGTTGCTTCCACTTTGTTAAATTACCACTAACAGTTGACCGTGGAATATTTAGTAGCAAGGACATTTCACGGATAGACTTACTGCACAGGTGGTAACCTATCATGGTAGCACTCTTGAATTCACTGAGCTCCTGAGAGCGGCCCATTCTTTCTCAAATGTTTGTAGAAGCAGTCTGCATTCCTTAGGTGCTTAATTTTATACACCTGTGGCCATGGAGGTGACTGGAACACCTGAATCCAATGATTTGGAGGGGTGTCCCAATACTTTTGGCAATATAGTGTAAATAAATAGAAACGGACTGTATAGGTACAGGAGACCTTGACCAAAATGTAGGACTATGGATGCAAATAAGAAGAAATGGCTCACAGGATAATATCCATGGCGAGTGATCACGTGGGTTTGTAATCCCTGACCAATTTCTAAATCCAATCTTAGAAATGAGCTGGTGCAGCTCTGTTTTCACTTCCATAACAAAGATAAATGTTCATGAGAGAAACATGGGTGTTACCACTGTTGATATCTTTCTGAAAATTTCTATTTGCCTGGTAATGCTTTTAGTATTTCTTGAGTCCCTAACCCAGAATACACATGCTTCCAAAATAATGTCATAAATTCTTAACTGCATTATTTTTCACAGTCAGCTCCCCAGCAAATGTAAGCAAAGAGGGTGACCAAGATAGGCTACCAGTATTTGTTTAAAAGGATAAGGCAAAAATGGGCGCTTCCATATTTCTCTCACAATAGGTTTCCTTTAATACCTACATTTGGTCAAAAATACCTCTTCTGATGGATCAAGCCTGCATATGTGTCTGAGGTCGATACCCAGCTTAAAGTGAACTGTACACAAATCCAAAACTTTCTTGTTTTGTTTTTAAAGGTTGATAAAGCCACGACCCTTGTCACGGAGGTGTTTTTTCACTTCCAGTACCATAGACACAGCAGAAAGTCAGAGAATTCTCCAAAGTGAGGGAATATCCCTCTTTTAGACAGTTATCAGAGCAGGGTGTTTTCCTTCATTATTTGTAAAAGTCTCTGGTGTAGAGGTTTGATTATCTTCACAACACTGGAAGAATTCATTTGTATGTTTTTCACCCCACAAGGATGGTAGGGTGTGGATCTTCAGGCCTACCCTGAAGTTTAGGGGGAGGATTTGTTGCCCCTGGGTTGCTTCCTCCCGCTTTTGGGGTCTCTCTTCAGGAGAGCCAGTAACCTAGTACTTGGTGTCATGAGAAGCTTCATAGGAAGAGGGGTCCATCAGGCCTTTTTACTATAGATGGTGCATTTTTCAAAGTGCAGTTGCACTCAGCAACAGCAGTTGCCCCAGAGCTTAGTAAACGAGCAGATGCTTTGCTGACTTCCATCATCCAATCATGTACAAGCAAAAATGCTGTTCTATTTTCCTTGCACGTGATTGGGTATTCTTCACAAAGTGAAGTTTTACCTCATTTACTTAGCTCTGGAGCAACTGCACTTGCACAGTGCAACTGCACTTTGCAAAGTGCACAGTATTTTTCCCTTTAGTACCTAAACCCCTTATTGCTCTGTCAGGAGCCTTGCACCCCAGAGGGACTCAGGAAAGGGTCCTTTCTCTTTGGGAGGGAACCTGTGCACTTTTTTAGTGTGTGTTTCAATTTTGGTTCACACAATGTTTAGGTTTTTGCGCACTCATCACAAACTCGAAAAAAAAAAAAAAAAAACACTGGAAGCATTGCCAACACTAGACTTTTCTTTTATTTTCATCACCAGTTCCTTAAAAATGCAAAACTGGAATCAATGGGATGTTACATAAATTTTTCATGTTTTGTACATAAAACTAGTAGGGCAAATTAAAAACTTCCACAAAGGTGATTAAATGCTTTAATTCAAATTGAATTTCTTAGGACCACACTGCATGATCCATATTTAGAATTAATATAATATTTACAGCTTAGAAAAGAGGAGCTTTTATTTCATAACAACGTGATGCCTAGAAAAGCTGTTTGACATTTACATAGAACTAGTCAGAAAACACACATCAATCCCTGATTAGAAGATATTTAAACCTTCCTAGTGACTTAGCCCCTCCAAATAAGACAGCGTTAATTATTTCTCTTGCATTTGACATTTTTATTATTAATCTGATCTGTTCTAAACCTTTTCTCTATAATACTGTTAAGCTAAGACTGCTGTATCTGCTAGACTGGTGGTGTTAAAGGCTTATGTGAGTGAATGTGTGCCTGTGTAGAATACCAGATGACAAAAATGTACTCGATAATAAGAAGTATGAAAACTTTGCACAGGAGAATAAAGGTTCACAAGATATACACACTTAGCTTGCAGAGTCATAATAACAAAAATTCTTTATGTAGTTATGAGTTTATAACGCTGGTAACGGAGGTATGATCCTGATTTCTGTGCTACAAAGGCCATTTCTAATTCACTCATCATTTATTTATTTAATAAATGGGCATTTGATTAAACCTGACAAATGCTTTAACGTATTCCTTTATACAATATTAAACATATTTTTAAATGCATGCAGTGTACCTGAAAATGACTTACTATCAGCCACATGAAAACTCATGTACATTAAAGTCCTGAGTTGGAGAGGAAGAAGAATCACAAAGAGCCAATCAGTGTGTGGCAATGTTCATGTGCTAAAAAGGAACATGCTGATAGAAGGAGAGAGCAGAGTGACTGATAGATGAGCTCATCAGCTTGTTGCTTTTACTTTCACTGGCTGGAGAAAGGACAAAATCTGTAAGTGTTACTGAACTGTATCACAGAAAAATTAGTTTACCTATCCTGCCAGATATCAGCAGATATCTGTTGTGTGGCAGAGCTATGTAAATCTCATGGTTGGATGGACAGAAATACAAACCTTTTAGAAAGTTAAAGTGGTAGTAAAGTCCTCTATCTTAATTTGTGCTTACAGGTAAACTTACAATCAGACTTACCTGTAGGTACAATAAATATCTCCTAAACATACACCGCTTAGGAGATATTCACATCGGCAATAGCATGTGCAGTGACACTCTGCATTCAGTATGCCCTTGCAGGCAGAGTGCCATGCCGCGTGCATGTGCGGGAGTGACATCATCATGGCCCTAGCCATTCAAATAGTGCATAGTAGCACATTATGAAATAAACCGGTGGGGGACCCAATTTTTGTTTTTTTGGTGGTTTACTACCGCTTTAAACAGCTCCCATATATACAGTCAGGTCCATACATATTGGGACATCGACACAATTCTAACATTTGTGGCTCTATACACCCCCACAATGGATTTGAAATGAAACAAACAAGATGTGCTTTAACTGCAGACTGTGGGCTTTAATTTGAGGGTATTTACATCCAAATCAGGTGAACGGTGTAGGAATTACAACAGTTTGCATATGTGCCTCCCACTTGTTAAGGGACCAAAAGTAATGGGACAATTGGCTTCTCAGCTGTTCCATGGCCAGGTGTGTGTTATTCCCTCATTATCCCAATTACAATGAGCAGATAAAAGGTCCAGAGTTCATTTCAAGTGTGCTATTTGCATTTGGAATCTGTTGCTATCAACTCTCAAGATGAGATCAAAAGAGCTGTCACTATCAGTGAAGCAAGCCATCATTAGGCTGAAAAAAGAAAACAAACCCATCAGAGAGATAGCAAAAACATTAGGCGTGGCCAAAACAACTGTTTGGAACATTCTTAAAAAGAAGGAATGCACCGGTGAGCTCAGCAACACCAAAAGACCCGGAAGACCACGGAAAACAACTGTGGTGGATAACCGAAGAATTCTTTCCCTGGTGAAGAAAACACCCTTCACAACAGTTGGCCAGATCAAGAACACTCTCCAGGAGGTAGGTGTATCCGTGTCAAAGTCAACAATCAAGAGAAGACTTCACCAGAGTGAATACAGAGGGTTCGCCACAAGATGTAAACCATTGATGAGCCTCAAAAACAGGAAGGCCAGATTAGAGTTTGCCAAACGACATCTAAAAAAGCCTTCACAGTTCTGGAACAACATCCTATGGACAGATGAGACCAAGATCAACTTGTACCAGAGCGATGGGAAGAGAAGAGTATGGAGAAGGAAAGGAACTGCTCATGATCCTAAGCATACCACCTCATCAGTGAAGCATGGTGGTGGTAGTGTCATGGCGTGGGCATGTATGGCTGCCAATGGAACTGGTTTTCTTGTATTTATTGATGATGTGACTGCTGACAAAAGCAGCAGGATGAATTCTGAAGTGTTTCGGGCAATATTATCTGCTCATATTCAGCCAAATGCTTCACAACTCATTGGACGCCGCTTCACAGTGCAGATGGACAATGACCCAAAGCATACTGCAAAAGCAACCAAAGAGTTTTTTAAGGGAAAGAAGTGGAATGTTATGCAATGGCCAAGTCAATCACCTGACCTGAATCCGATTGAGCATGCATTTCACTTGCTGAAGACAAAACTGAAGGGAAAATGCCCCAAGAACAAGCAGGAACTGAAGACAGTTGCAGTAGAGGCCTGGCAGAGCATCACCAGGGATGAAACCCAGCGTCTGGTGATGTATATGCGTTCCAGACTTCAGGCTGTAATTGACTGCAAAGGATTTGCAACCAAGTATTAAAAAGTGAAAGTTTGATTTATGATTATTATTCTGTCCCATTACTTTTGGCCCATTAACAAGTGGGAGGCACATATGCAAACTGTTGTAATTCCTACACCGTTCACCTGATTTGGATGTAAATACCCTCAAATTAAAGCTGACAGTCTGCAGTTAAAGCACCTCTTGTTCGTTTCATTTCAAATCCATTGTGGTGGTGTGTAGAGCCATAAATGTTAGAATTGTGTCGATGTCCCAATATTTATGGACCTGACTGTACATTTCATCTGCCTATTCATCTATAAACCTTAACCACTTGCCGCCTCCCCTGCTGTGTCCAGGGGTCACAGAGGAATGTGGATGCCGGTAATCGGGACCCGGTGATCGTGTGTTCGATATGTAATCACATGATCACAGTGTTAGCAAAACTGTTATGAATCAATCTGATTCGTAACAGCTTTGCTTCTCTTCCTTGTAAGCTGAGGTTGGTCCACAGCTCTCACGTGGTACATGGGTCAATCAAACCACCCTGTACCATGTGATTACCTGTAGCCAATCACAGATCACTAGTATTTTGAACTGTCATGAACTTAACCCATACATGACAGTTCAAAGAAGGTCTTGCATTGCAGGAGCAATAATCTTAAAAAAAAAAATCCCTGATCACCACCAAGAGTAGTACAATGTTACTATAGTAACATTGAACTACTCTGGTGAAAGTATTTTTTTTTTAAATTGTAAAAAAAAAATAAAAAAAATAAAATAATGTTAAAAAATTAAAAAAAACCTAAATATTGAGAATTTTATTTAAAAAAAGTTTTAAAGTTTTCTTTTTTTAACCTACTTGCCCACCTACAATGCGAGTGAGTGATGGCTCTGGGCAAAGCGATATAACCTTATGTCGCTTTCTATTTCCAGGTGTGGGCATGCATGTGTGCACCCCCCCACTGCCCCCGCCCCATCTATCCAGGGGGAGAAGACAGAACACCACACTGTGGGTAAAAGCACTACATTTTACATGCGTTTTAGATTAGCACATTGAACCCTTTGATCACCCCAATTAACTCTTTGATTACCACTGTCACCCAGCCAGTGCCATTAGTACAGTGTCAGTGTATAGATTTCTTCACTGATCACTGTATTACTGCCACTAGTGAAATCAGATAGCATCAAGGTCAGTTAGCGTCCCTCCCAGCCACGGTCAGCTAGCATCAGATTGCCTGCACACTAAAGCACTAACGCTATATGTTGCTGATCACCTCCGTTACTAGTACAGTGTTTGTAAAGATCAATATATTGATCACGAACAGAACTATACTAGTGCCCACTTAGTATTGTGTCCCCAAAAATGCAGTGTTAGCAGGATCAACGCCATTTAGCCCCTCCACTGTTTTCCATGGAAGATTTGTATTGTCATACAATTGATTGTGGGCCAAAGCAATTTATATGCACAACAATACATTGACGCCCACCTAAATTCAGCTCTTGCCAGACAATTCGCATGGAAACCTATCGTGGTTTCCTATCGTGGTTTCCTAATTTAAAACTTTTTTGGGCCTAACCTTTGACATTACAAAAAAGAATTAACTGTAGTCATAATGGTCCACAGACCCGATTCATCATGTGCACATGTTCTATACTGTTACATATGTGCCCAATAAGGACCAGCAACGTACTGTTTTTTTCCTGGACTTTGAGTGGTTATACCGGGATGAAGCCTGCAGCTAAAGGCATCATTCTGGTATAATTTTTTCCAGCTAGCGGTCAGCTTTCATGTAAGAGCAATCCTGGTGGATAAATAGCAAATTAAACACTTTTACAAGCAGTGGGAAGGCCCCCCCCCCCCAAAGCTTTATTAGGCTCTCCCATTCCATCGAGGAACCCAAGAATGCACTGGAATGGCTCCAATCATCTCTATGGTCTAAGAAAATGGAAGCAACAACAATCATCATTTCGGTTTTGCCAAATATAAACAGCGCTATTGGGAAAGCATCTGATCATACCGATCTTGGTGTTATCAGATGCTTTAAGGGCAGAGGAGAGATCTAGAGTCTAATAGGCCCCAGTTTTCTCAGAAAAGAGTACTTGTCAGTGCCTATTGCTATCACAGGGCATATTTCCCTGCGATAACAATAAAACTGATTAAAAAAATGAAAGGGACAGTGTAAAAAAGCAAAATAAATAATTAAGAAAAAATCAGGATAGTAGAAGCACCCCCCAAATGTTGCCACAAGTTTTTGGAAAGTGAAGAAAGAAAACAAAAACATTTTTTTCTTTTTCAAAACCCTGTGACTAAAATGATATCTGAAAAATACTCACCATGCCTCTTATCAAATTCCTTGGGGTGTCTACTCTCCAAAAAGGGGTAAAGGGGTCATTGGGGGGGGTGTTTGTACTATCCTGGCATTTTAGAGCCTCCCAAACTGTGATAGGTAGTGACATGAGGAAATATGCCCTTCGAAAGCCTGTATGTGGCTATTCCTGCCAAAAAGTCTCTCTCATGAAGTATCCCTATACTCGGGAGAAGTAGAACAATCTGTTTTGGTGTGTTATTCCACATATAGCCATGGCATGTGTGAGCAATATATCATTTAAGTGACAACTTTGTGTTGAAAATACAAAAAACTTTAATTTGTCATTTTCCAAACATTTGTGACGAAAACATAAAATCTTCCATGGACACAACATGCCTCTCAGCAAGTTCTTTGGGATGTCCACTTTCCAAAAATGGGTAATTTGGGGCAGTTTTGTACTGCCCTGGCATTTTAGCACCTCGAGAAATGTGATAGGCAGTCAGAAAGTAAAAGCTGCGAAAATTCCAATATATATATATATATATATATATATATACACATACACATACATACACACACACACACCATAGTTTGTAGACACTATAACTGTCACACACACCAATTAATATACATGTATTGGGATTTTTATTTACCAAAGACATGTAGCAGAATACATTTTGGCCTATATTTATAACTAAATTTGAGTTTATTGGATATTTTTAATAACAGAAAGTAGAAGTTATATCACAAAAAACAGAAAACCCAGTTGTGATCAAATACCACCAAACGAAAGCTTTATTTGTGTGAAAAAAGAACATACATTTCGTTTGTGTACAACGTTGCATGACCATGTAATTACCAGTTTAAATAGCACAGTGACAAATAGCAAAAAAACAGCCTGGTCAGGAAGGGGGGAAAACCTTCTGGAGCTGAAGTGGTTAAAAAAATTTAAAATAATATGATGGTAGATGGAGCAGTGTATACAGTATATGGCACTTGAAAAAGTAAATGCAAATTTAATTTCTACTCAAAATTGTGCTGTCGTGCGTATTGTACTGTGGAAAACAAATCATCATTTTATCAATTAAATGTGTAACAGATGAGGCCAGACTAGTGTAAGAAGAGAAGACTTAGAACACACAATGCCAGCTCTGCCTTAATGTGACCTCTAATCTCAGTGTTGTGAAAATCTCGGCCCAGGGGAAGAGAACATTTATTGGCACCTGACATACAGATACTGTATAACTTAGAGGAGGTGCCATATTGTGGCTGGCAGGGAGCACTGCTGCAAGACCACCAGTTAAGTTTACAAGCTGAGAAGTACATGTTGATGTCCACTCTGATAGAAACAGCCTGGACCTTGTATTTTCTCACTGCTGCACTCCTTGGAACCTCTCCAACACCCCTTTTCCTCACTGATCACAACCTTATTAGTTTCAAGCTCTCCCTGTCTTAAACTCCCTATCCCTCCAACCAGCAGTTACCCATAGAAACTTTTGCAACTTTAGCCCTTCTCTTCTCTATTCTGCTATGGACTACCTATACAAAAAAATCTCACCCCTGTCCTGTCCTGACCTAACTGTACCACTTCTGTCTACAACTGTCATTCTCCCTGGACACACTTGCATACTCATAACATACAGATTAGGCTGCTTTCACACTGAGGAGTTTTTCAAGCATTTGTGCATTAAAAAAAAGCTCAAGAAAACTGCTTCCCTGTGTATGTGAATGTATATCTATGTATATTTTTACACTGAGGCATTGTGCTTGCGATGCGGTGTAAAAACTCCTGCTTGCAGCACCTCTGGGGCATGTTTGGGGAGTTAGAAAAAAAACCCAAAATGCCTCTTCCCATTCAAATCAATGGAAAACGCCTGGAAAATGCCTCTGAGAAGCATTTTTGGAGCAGTTTTTAAGTCACGTATCCTTTAAAAACTCTCAGAACGCGCGGTAAAAATGCCTATGCGTTTTTGCTGTCTTTGAGGCGGATCAGTGTGAAAGTAGCCTTAAGCTCTGACAGCTACAACCCTGGCAAGCAGGTGACGCTAGAAGTCTCAAAAGATATATTCATGCTCAATAAGAAGTGTGGCGTAAAACTAAATCCTTGCAAGTATTCACAGATTCTATATCTGCTCTAATAAAATATAATTATTTCCTCTGTATTGCGCTTCCAAACAGACCTACCACATCTCCCTCATCATTGCAAAGAGCAGCCCCGATCCAACTCCTCTTGTTCCCCCCCCCCGCGATTCTGTATAATACTTCCTACACAATACAAAACAATGTCATTGCCCTCTCAAAAGCCTGCCCATATACTGCATATAAGTAAAAGGATTCTTGGGAGATGTGGTTCTGGGGGGTGGGGGTGTGCCTATGTCAATAAGAAATTGCATGGGACACCCTGTTGCTGCTTCCTCCCAGCAGCTGTCTTTAGAATAATTTTACAAGCCTGGTGATGACGTTAAAGGGAGTATTAAAAGCTATTTCTTGCTACCAGGAAAGGGTAAAAGGAAAAAAATATTGCAAGAACATGATCTAGAGCAGTGGTCTCCAAACTGTGGCCCTTTGCTAGTCTTTATCTGGCCCTTGGGGTACTATTCCTAACACTGACTCCAAAAGTGGGGCATAATTCCCCCAACTGACACCAGCAATGGTACACTATTCTTCCCACTAATATCAATGATGTCATCCACTAACATCAATGATGTGCCAATATTCCTTCCAGTGATAGCAATGATAGGACACTATTCCTCCTCCTACTGATCACAGGAACTATCCAACTGAACACCACACCTGAGACCTTGTTTACTCTCACTGATGTTGGCCCTGAGACTTTTTCTATCTCCACTGGCCACAATCTGGCCCCCCTAAAGTCTGAAGGACAGTAAACTGGCCCTTTGTTTGGAAGTTTTAGAGACCCCTGATCTAGAAGGTGAGAGCAAGGTTTAGTAGTAAATCTGGGTCATACTAAAAATCAGATTTAAAGTTATGTAGCCAGTTCAGACAGCTATACAATGTTTCATGGAGTTTTCTTTACCATTACTTACCTCTGGGCTTAGAACTGCTGTGCTGTCGCTTGGGACATCTTCCTCATATCCCTTGTTCTGGAAGCTTTCTATTTCATGTCCCGTACTGCCCTCACTGGGGCACTTGTTATATGAGTATCTGGGACTATTGCTACCGTGTGACAGTTCACATTTACTGTCCCCGAGTTCAGAGGGCGTACAGGAGAGGCGAGGAGATCCACTGTCATCTTGGTAAGGCGGAGGCTGCAGTTCATCTAGTGGAGGTGTCCTCCTCATTCTTTGGATACTGTTAGCTGTAAACAACCAAATCCATTAGTGTTCTATAATCATCAAAGATCCAAGTCTCTTTACCGAGTTAAATGACTCGAAACTAAAACTGCATATTTACTGCAAGCTTCTGCTGACATGTTGAACAAGAAGACATTGTCTTGTAATATACATCAAAAAATTCACACGAACATAAGACATCAGAGGAATTCTGTATATCCATAGAAACCAAGAAGGCTGTCACTCAAATCATACAGATCTACAGGGAAGACCTTCACAACAAGAAGGAGAATTGGACAGGCTGTTAATAGAGAACGTCACTTAGAAAGCAATTAACAGTGACAGTCATTACTGGATACTTCAATCTACCAGATGTGGACTGACGTGTCTCAGGGGCAGGTTTATCTGTGGAGTGGAGACATCAATTCATAGAGCAGAGAATTAAAAATGTAGTCAAGATCATTTGCAAGAAGTAATGCTATACTCATGGGGACAAAGCATGAGGGGCAGCTGTGGGTGAAAATCTGGGTTGTTGTGATCAAAAATTATCATAGCATTGTGCAGCAGAACTTTTACAGAGCAATTAAATATTAGGCATAGAGTCTGCCTAAAGTGTCATTAACCCAATATAACAAACTACGCATGGATCTTTACTAAAGGAGAAGAAAAGCCAAAGTTCGTTTGGCCCTGATTCTCCTGGGGATCACAGGCGGACACTTAAACAGGCCATAGATGGAGCGAATTTCTTTCCTGCAATCATTCCCCCATCAACACAGACAGTGTTGACAGGGGAAACCCTCCCGCCGAGCTATTGTGTTTTCCCGGAAGGGGGGGATGGGGTGGAAGCTGCCCCTGCTAGGAGAACACAGTGATTATTGCTAGCAGCTAAAATGGCTGCTAGAGATAATCGCATGTAAAATCCACAGGCTGGTTGTACCCAGGTTGATTGATCGATCAACTAGGGTACATTCACCCTGTCCACACATGGTTCAAATCTCGGCCTGTTCCTGTTGAACCGGTTGAGATTTGAACATCTATAGCCGGTCTTAGTTCTCCACTACTGTGTGTTCACCTGAAGTCACTTAGCAGCTCCAGACTCTAGGATCCACCCAGATGTCTAGATCTGGGCTGATCCGGTCCCCTGCACAGCCCAGATCTCCAGTGAATGCTGGAGGGGCAGAACACTGACAGTCAGCAGCTCTCTGCTCACTGAAGACCAAGAACTGAGCAATCAGTAGTCTTTGATTACTCAGTTCTTGGTCTCAGAGGTGGTGGGGAACAGATGCAACATTGAATTGATGCTGCATCCACCTAGGTAAAAATGTATGTTTGTTTTTCAATTCCAAACTTCTCTTTTAAATACACAACAGTCTAATAAAGCATATGCAGCACACATGAAAATAAGTTGTTCAAATATGATTTTGTCTCTCTTATACCCCAGGTCATGTGACATCTGTTACTTACTCTCCACTGTGGGGAGCAAGCAAGAATCTGCATAGCTAACTGGCTAGCAGGGAAGAAGCCCCATCAATCGTCTCCGCTAGAGCCACCTGAGAGCAGACACAAAGATCACATGGGGCAGAGAGGATGGGACTGGGAGGACAGGTCATCTAATGTTCTGCAGCCACCCCTCCAGTGACGAAAGAATCACATGAAGACGCCTTCAGTGGAAAAACAGGAAGTGAATGGCTTCCTCTCAGTAAACTTGCAGAGCACACGCACTGAGAGTGGCAAGGCAGCACCCACAGGAACAGGTATTGGGTTGCCATGAACAGTAAGGAAGCCAACATAAATGGCAGGATCAACCAGGTATTTACTAATATGGACACCTTCGATGTCAGAAAACTCCTATAATCAAATACAGAACAGACTTTTAAAAAGATATACACACAGAATTTTTTTTTTTACTTTAATGACACTTTAAGTATAAGGTCTGGATTGTGTTGTGGTTAGTGCAACCCTTGGTACTGCACCGTGTACTCGCATTCATTCTGAATGGCACCCCCAAGGCACTAAAGCAATGCACTTGCATTGCCACACACAGCAGCACCAGGCTGTGTGTTAATAAATGACATAGTACAGATCCCTTTAACAATTATGGATTAGATTGATAAAATTTATAATTTCATGCAAAGCTCATAATAATTTATAATGGAAATATTTTAGTTCATCAAGGGGCCCTATAAATAAGAACTCCATGTCACTCTAAAGTTAGTCAGCGCTGAGGAAGCTACTCAGATGAGAAAAGTTTCTTTAACATTGCAAAACAAGTTCAGATGATTGTGACTAACTACTACTAGCTAAACCATGGCCTAGGTCAGTGGTCGGCAAGCCGCGGCTCTTTACACACTTCAATGCGGCTCTTCTGTGTGCCGGGCGCCCGCTCCCCTCCCTCCTCTCGGGCGGCCGCCCCAAAAGTCAGGACTCTGCAGCTAGCCCAGCAATGGGCAAACTACGGCCCGGCGGACCTCTTAATCCGGCCCGCGGAGCGTGGCAAACATTGGCTGTCAGGATGTAGGCGGGGCAGCGTGACGAACTCCTCTCCTCTCACAGTCCGCCCTGAAGACCGGAACGGCGCGGGAACACGGCGAGAGGAATGCGCGGAGCAAAGGTAAGTGAATTGACACAATATGGGGAATGAATTACTATAGGGGGGATGAATTACTATATGGGGGATGAATTACTATGGGGGATGAATTACTATGGGGGATGAATTACTATATGGGGGATGAATTACTATGGGGGATGAATTACTATATGGGGGATGAATTACTATGGGGGATGAATTACTATGGGGGATGAATTACTATATGGGGGATTAATTACTATATGGGGGATGAATTACTATATGGGGGATGAATTACTATGGGGGATGAATTACTATATGGGGGATGAATTACTATATGGGGGATGAATTACTATATGGGGGATTAATTACTATGGGGGATGAATTACTATATGGGGGATGAATTACTATGGGGGATGAATTACTATATGGGGGATTAATTACTATGGGGGATGAATTACTATATGGGGGATGAATTACTATGGGGGATGAATTACTATATGGGGGATGAATTACTATGGGGGATGAATTACTATGGGGGATGAATTACTATATGGGGGATGAATTACTATATGGGGGATGAATTACTATGGGGGATGAATTACTATATGGGGGATGAATTACTATGGGGGATGAATTACTATATGGGGGATGAATTACTATATGGGGGATGTATTTTCAGTTTTAAAAATGTGTCTCTCAAAATAAATTTCAATCGTGGTTTTGGCGAGATTTGGCTCAGTTGAAAAAAAAAGGTTGCCCACCACTGGCCTAGGTAAAAGCTTGTGTACATGGGTGCTGCTGCAAATGTTGGCTTTTGCACTGAATGCAGTGGTGCTCAAACACAAGTGTGTGAATGCAAATCACGGCCAAATACTGCATTTGATCTGCTTAGCCTTTAATAAAAAGTCACCTTTACTCACTGGGCACCCAGATAGGAATAAAGCCCTAAAAAAGTAATGGTCTTTGCCTCTCACCACCCAAAAATTAAACTCATTTGGTTGAAGTTGTTTACATGGCTAATATAAGATCAAAATGTGTGATAAAAAAATATGATCTTCCAAGTGCACTGTTTGGGTTCAACAAGTTTGAATGGCAAAGGAAAACCAAGAAAAGATGATGAGCTTTTTAAAAAAAACCCACGGAATTGAAGAGCCCAATCACAATTTAAATTGCCAAAGGAGGGGAATGACAAGATGAAAGCAGGTGGTATCATGTTAAGCGCAATGCGAGTAATGAGATTTGCAAAATCCAGAAGAGAAGAGATAACACTAGCTTTCTATGTAATTGAAAGGAATATTCTACAGTGAATACAGAACGGTAAGGGACTACATACCTGCTTCCAGATATGGGGCACAGAATGACAATAGCAAAATTAAAGGGCAGCAAGCTTCAAATATACGTATCTGTAAATCAACACCAATACAATCCGGTTATCTATGTTCCCCAAGCTGCATCTGTACCTATACATAAACAGGGTGGTGTCATGATATAAAAGGCATAGTTCAGTCATGCCAATTGTGCATTTTGGATAAACCAGTCACCAGCCAAGGCAGGCCAAATGGAGCATACGGTGAAAAAAATAAATGCATAATCAGAGATTACTGTGAAAACTGAATGTCAAACATGCAGTACATTCAGAGATGTTCAAAGCTAAAGCTTAACTCCAGCCTCACCTTCAGTCCTGCACATCTTTACAGGCTCCTCTGCTGTACTGAAGTTGCTTACTCTGATTTCAATGCACACTGTGAGCTTCTCACAATTTGCATTAGAAGCTGCGTCAAGTCAGATAGAGCCTGGCTCATTTCTTGGGCATCCAGCATCACCCAGCCCTTTCCTTCCCAATCTGACTGTCCCTGGCCCTCTCTTTCCATTCATTTTTTCTGCCAGCCCCTCCAACCAGCCATGATCTTGCTTGTGTTGCACTCACACATACACTGTAGATGTGAAGACTGAATAAGAAATTAGCAATCAAAGACTTGTAAATACATATTAGTTATTCATAAAGACATTATAAATTGCTACGGTTAACCACTTCAAGTCACTTTTTCCCCCCTTCCAGGCCAATTTTCAGCTTTCAGCGCTGTCACACTTTGAATGACAATTGTGCAGTCATGCAACACTGTACCCATATGAAATTTTTTGCATTTTTTTGAGACAGATAAAAAGTTATTTTGGTGGTATTTATTCACAACTGGGATTTTTATTTTTTTTTGCTATAAAAATGAAAATGTCCAAAAATTTTGAAAAAAAGTGTTTTTCTTATAAAATTTTGCAAATAAATTGATTGACCCATAAAGGCTGTAAAAGCAATCATTTCTCCTTCTCTCTGGCTGCATTCCTGCAGCCACTGAAAAATACTGTGAGAGCTGTGATTGATCAGTTTGTCACATGGTACAAGGCTGTTGTGAATAGCCTTGTAGCATGTGACCTCTGTGATCATTCACAGATTTCACACATAGTAAGCAATGATGTCAGAAATTACATCTTGCTTACTACTATTCATGTGATCACTGATTGGCCAATCAGTGATCACATGATTGGGACCTCACACAGAAGTCCCGTACAGCTATTGGTGCTCCCAGGGAGTGCGCACAAGCAGGGAAGCGGGGAGGACGTTTATAAACGGCCACCCACCCCTGCATTGCTCCCGTCCGGCCGTTTATATACATGGGCCGGACAGGAAGTGGTTAAAGGAGAAGTGTGGGAAATAAAAAAAATAAACATCTATACTTAGCTATATGGCTGAAGTATCGGTCTGATGGTGCAGCTGTCTCCCACCAGTTCTAAGACCATATTCTCGGTCTTCAATGAGCAAAGAATAGTAACTGTCAGTCACCGCTCTCTGCTCTACCCAATTAGTGCATACTGCAGCGATGGGTGGGTAGGGATGGGCGGGCAGGGAGGGAGCAGCTGACTCAGGCTCTTAGCGGTGTGCTGAGAGGCTGAGTCAGCTGCCAGTCTAGGCATCTGGGTGGATTTTGACCTTTAAGTCGGGATCCTTCCAGTGCCTGGGACTGGCTCTGTGATGTCAGCTGACAGCAAGAAGAAGTAAGTGCATTCTTGTGACCCAGAAGAGAAGTATGGCCAAAAAATATTTTGTCATATTCTCTTTTAGGAGAAATGTGTAGATAAATACTGTAGATTCAAAATGTGTAAGCATTTTATGAAATCTGCTCAATTATTCTCATACCTATATAATTTTAATGTATCCATGCATAACCTTTATCATTTTATAATGTTGATATGGATTAATAATATATGTTTACAAGTTCCTTTTCTATTTTGCTGTGGGAGGCGCATAGCGTAGCCTCCCTAGCGCTCTGATTATGTCCATATTTCTGTGCTTAAAGCGGTAATTTTTTTTGCATGGAAATATGTATTTTTTTTATTGTAGGCCTGTCATTTTTAGGAATAACTCACTGAAATCTGCCCGAACAAGAGTCTAGTAAACATCCCGGGTATGTTAAAATCTGAAAAACGAAATCATAAATTATAATTTAATAAATAATCATAAAAAATAATATAATAATAATACATTTAATTAAATAATGTAATCAAACCAAAAACACAGAAATTTGAAATATAGCGCCAAGTTCGCACATCACTGATCAAAGTCGCAAAATCGTGTTTAGCGTCTGATGACGAATTTCCCCACGAATCATTATCACTCAATTCTGCAAGTGGTTCTAATTTACTATCGCTGTTCTCTAGCCGGTTTAAAGCCGCTTTTGACCTAAAGGGACGCTTTTTGGACGCCATGGACGTTTCTCAGTTTCCAGGCAGAAAGAACAGTAAAAATGCAGGCAGGGCGCCGGACAAAGCACTCGGGACAAAATGTATGTGAAATGGTTTGATACAGTAATGTTTTACTATGTGATTTTAGTGTATTTAGTGAATGTCACTTTTACAACTTTCAAATTTCCCGCCAGTTCCATCCCTGTACGTCCCGACGTCACAGGGAACGGAACCCAGAAGACAGATGCCGGCATCCGCTGGAGGAAATTGCAGGGGACACTGCAGGAGAGACATCGCAGGAGCACAGGACAAGGTAAGTGCAGAAGGGATCCCGGAGCATCGCTGCAAGGTATTCGGGGTTACCGCTTGTGGTGCTGAAACTTTACCCCGAGCTACACTCGGGAATACCGCCAGGGAGGTTAAACACCACAAACAGTACATATGTTCTGAAAGCAGAGACCCCGGAGAAGAAAATGTTGGTAGTTGCTAATTTTTGTGTCACATGATATTATGTTGTTTACGCATCATGCTGTTTATTAACCGCTTGCCGCCCTGCCACTGTGTTTATACGTGTGCAGGGCGGCAGTGGAGCGCAAAACCACGTTTAAAAACGGGTTCCGCGCTCCCGACACTTTCGCGGGCAGGGGGCGCGCGCGCGCGCGCCGACCCGCGGGTGATCCGATTCGATCCAGGAGGGATCAATCATTAGATTTCAGCCAGTGATTTCTGGCTGAAATCGGATGATCGGTCCCTGTCCTATCCTGTCCTGTGTTGATATTTACACAGGGCAGGATATGATGTCATTCTTCTCTGCCTGGACACATTCCGTTCCAGACAGAGAAGAAGAGACATTTAAACGTGAGTAAAACACTACACTAACAGTTAGAACACACTCTAGGACACATTTAACCCCCTGATTGCCCCCCCCCAGTTAACCCTTCACTGCCCTGTCACCAGTGTACCTGATCAGTGAAGTGATTTTTATTGATCACTGTATCAGTGTCGCTGGCGACTTCCAATAGTGCTAGCGCCCCTCCCAGATAGCGCCAGTTTGCCCCCCAGTACACCAATAAAGCCATTTAACCCCTTAATTTCCCCCCCACCCCCCAGTTAACCCCTTAACTGCCCTGTCACCAGTGTCACTGATCAGTGAAGCGATTTTTACTGATCACTGTATCAGTGTCGCTGGCGACTTCCGATAGTGTTAGCGCCCCTCCCAGATAGCGCCAGATTGCCCACTAATACACCAGTAGTCCCGTCTAACCCCTTGATCGCCCCCCCCCCCCCTGAGTTGACCCCTTCACTGCCCTCTCACCAGTGTCACTGATCAGTGAACCAATTTTTACTGATCACTGTATCAGTGTCGCTGGCGACTTCCGTTAGTGTTAGCGCCCCTCCCAGATAGCGCCAGATTGCCCGCTAATACACCAGTAGTCCCGTCTAACCCCTTGATCGCCCCCCCCCCCTCCCCGAGTTGACCCCTTCACTGCCCTGTCACCAGTGTCACTGATCAGTGAACCAATTTTTACTGATCACTGTATCAGTGTCGCTGGCGACTTCCGTTAGTGTTAGCGCCCCTCCCAGATAGCGCCAGATTGCCCGCTAATACACCAGTGATCCCGTCTAACCCCTTGATCGCCCCCCCCCTCCCCCCTGAGTTGACTCCTTCACTGCCCTGTCACCAGTGTCACTGCTCAGTGAACCAATTTTTACTGATCACTGTATCAGTGTCGCTAGCGACTTCCAATAGTGTTAGCGCCCCTCCCAGATAGCACCAGTTTGCCCGCTAGTACACAGATAATCACATTTGACCCCTTGATTGCCAGGAACACGCTTACTTGCACGCTAAACCTTCATTGCTAGTATAGTGTCTGATTGGATCAATATCTTTGATCAGATCAGCGCTATACCAGCATTCACATTACTTTAGTATCCCCAAAAACGCAGTGTTAGCGGGATCAGCCCCAACACCTGCCAGCACCTGCGTTTAGCCCCTACGCCCCCCCCTTCTCCCCCGGCAAGTGCAGTGTCAGTAGATAACTGTCACTTGATACATATTACACACAAAACCGCAGTGTTCACAGAATCAGGCCTGATATCTGTTAGCACTTGTCGGTAAATTTTTTGTAGCGGTTCAAGCAGTCCCTGACAGCCAGGCGCTCTTTTTCCCGTGAGTCGCACTAGGTACCTGTAAATTTAGTGGCCAAAATGTCTAAGCAAAGGTACACTAGTGAAGAGGCCTATAGGATTCTGAGCATGTCAAGTGAGAGCGAAGGGGAAGACTCACTGGCAGAATCAGGCTCAGAATACGAACCTATAGACAGCAGCGGCACCCTGACAGCTAGCTCAGGCGACGAGGAAGTGGTCCCTGCTAAGGTCAGGCGTACCCGATCCCATTCACAGGTTGCTGAGGTGGTACAAATGCATGATGACTCTCATATGCAGCAGAGTGCCAGTACTAGTGCCGCAGTATCTTTTGGTGAACTGGCGAGCACCAGCGGCCTAGTACGTCCTGGTCGTAGGCATACCAGCACTGCAGTATCACTTGGTGACGTGGCGAGTCCCATAAGTGCAGTACAAGCTGGTGCGGTGGCGAGCACAAGTAGTGTCCCGCGGCCACCAAGAATTCGCAGACAGGCCCGTAGAGCCCCTAGTGTCCTTCCGGATGTGCTTGCAAATCCCGATTGGCAGCCCACAAATTCTGCAGCACCCGTACTTCCCCCATTCACTGCCCAACCCGGAATTCAGGTGGAAACAGCAAATTTAAATACTCCCCTTAATTTTTTTGAGCTGTTTTTCACAGAAGATCTTTATGCATTGATTGTGGATCAAAGCAATTTATATGCACGCCAATTTATCGCCGCCAACCCAAATTCAAACCTTGCCAGACCATTCGCATGGAAACCCATTACGGTTTCCGAATTTAAAGTTTTTTTGGGCCTAACCCTCAACATGGGCATTAATGATAAAAATCAATTGCGGTTGTATTGGTCCACCGACCCTCTTGTTCACATGCCCGTGTTCTCTGCTGCCATGGCCAGGCATAGATATGAGAGTATAATGCGTTTTATGCACTTCTACGACAACTCACTCAGTCGTCCTCGGGGTGACCCTGAATTTGACCGGCTCCACAAAATTCGGCCCCTCGTAAATCACTTTAACCAAAAATTTGCAGATGTGTATACTCCCCAGAAAAACATCTGCATCGATGAGTCCCTCATTCAATATTCTGGCCGCCTTGTAATCAAACAATATCTCCCCAGCAAGCGTGCCAGATATGGGATCAAGATGTATAAGACCTGTGAGAGGGCAACAGGCTATACATGTAAGTTTCGGATTTACGAGGGAAAAGATAGTTACTTGGAGCCCCCCGGATGCCCAGACTACATGGGGAGCAGTGGCAAGATAGTTTGGGACTTGGCGTCATCCTATTTCCACATGGGGTACCACTTATACGTGGACAATTTTTATTCAAGCGTGCCACTATTTAGACATTTGTTCAATTTGGGAATTTGCACATGTGGCACTGTGCGATCTAATCGCCGAGGCTTCCCCCAACGGCTTGTAAATACCCGTCTTAAAAAGGGGGAAAAAGCCTGCTTGAGAAATGAAGAATTGCTCGCAGTGAAGTGGAAGGACAAACGGGATGTTTACCTCCTGTCTTCCATTCATGCAGATACGACCGTCCAAATTACCACGGCAACTGGTGTTGTTGAGAAGCCCCTCTGTGTCCACGATTATAACCTTAACATGGGAGGGGTGGACTTCAATGACCAGATGATGCAGCCGTATTTAGTTTCCCGAAAATCCAAACGCTGGTACATAAAAGTGTCAGTTTATTTATTTCAATTGGCTCTATATAATGCTTTTGTTCTCTATAAAGCAACTGGACATAGTGGATCATACCTAAATTTCCAGTTAGAGAACATCAGGGCCCTTTTGTATCCAGAAGGTGCTGTGCCCCAAATCCCTCTCCCAGATGCAGTTAGCCGTCTGCATGAGAGACATTTTCTCGATACCATTCCTGGTACCCCAACCCAAAGAAGACCCCAAAAAAGATGTCGTGTCTGCAGCAAACGTGGAATTAGGCGTGACAGCCGCTATTGTTGTCCCTCCTGTCCTGGCCAACCTGGCCTCTGCATCAAGCCCTGCTTCCGCCTCTACCATACACTAGTGAACTATTAGTATAGGGTACAGCACGGCACAGATCAGGGCACATTTACACAGGGTCTCAAAAGATGTTCGGTAGTCAGGAAACTGGCTATCGCATTTGGAGAGACCCTACCAGCTGTTTAAATGTTTGAAGTTTGGAAAAAAAAGTTAAAAAAAATAAAAAAAATAAATAAAAGTACAAATACCCCCCAAAAAAATAAAAAAATGTAAAAACCAAAAATAGTTATAGTTTTTTTTGTTGTTGTCATTTTTGTGATTGTTCGACTTTCACTGGTTTATTGTTGTTTTATTGTTAACCATTTCTGTTTGCAGGAATGCTTTCAGCTGCAGCGCTGACCTGTTTATTCTGACAGCAACAGGAACTTGCTCTCAGAATAGACATAAGTCAGGGTGAGCAGCGCTGTTGGATGAGATTTTTCATCCGCAGTTATAAAAAACAGAATATATGCCAAAGCATGGGGGCCTGGGGTGGCCTGTGGGTGGATGGCCCCTATGCTTCGGCATATATATTTTATATTTGTTGGCACATTTCATGTGTGCCCACCATTAGAAGTGGGTGGATTGAGGGAGGTTTCTAATGGTGGGCATACCACCACACACTTTTCCTTATAAAGTTGTTTTATTGAGTTTATGTTTTATTGTTAACCATTGTTGATTTTTTTGCAGGAACGTCAAACTGCAGCACTGACCTGTTTATTCTGACAGCAACAGGGTCTTGCTTTCAGAATAGACATAAGTAGGTGTGTGCAGTGCTGTCGGATGAGATTTTTCATCCGCAGTTAAAAAAAAGAGAATATATGCCAAAGCATGGGGGCCTGGGGTGGCCACTGGGTGGATGGCCCCTATGCTTCGGCAGATATATTTTATATTTGTTGGCACATTTCATATGTGCCCACCATTAGAAGTGGGTGGATTGAGGGAGGTTTCTAATGGTGGGCATACCACCACACACTTTTCATTATAAAGTTGTTGAGTTTATGTTTTATTGTTAACCCTTGTTGATTTCTTTGCAGGAACGTCAAACTGCAGCACTGACCTGTTTATTCTGACAGCAACAGGGTCTTGCTTTCAGAATAGACATAAGTAGGTGTGTGCAGTGCTGTCGGATGAGATTTTTCATCCGCAGTTAAAAAAAAGAGAATATATGCCAAAGCATGGGGGCCTGGGGTGGCCACTGGGTGGATGGCCCCTATGCTTCGGCATATATATTTTATATTTGTTGGCACATTTCATATGTGCCCACCATTAGAAGTGGGTGGATTGAGGGAGGTTTCTAATGGTGGGCATACCACACACTTTTTCTGGCAGAGATTTCTTCTCTTTTTTTTCATTCAGCCCACAGGCTGCATAAAGAAAAAAAGAACATAGCATATACACCCAACAAGGACCAGTGACGTACTGGTACATCACTGGACTTTGAATGGTTATACCAGGGTGATGCCTGCAGCTGCAGGCATCATCCTGGTTTTATTTTTTTCAGCCGGAAATGGGCTTTCATGTAAAAGCATTCCTAGTGGTTAATTAGCTGCAGAATTGCCTTTACAAGCAGCGGGAGAAAATGGCCCCCCCTCCCCCTCCCTGAGATTTGCTTTCCAAAAAGGGGTCATTTGGGGGTGTTTGTTCTATCCTGGTATTTTAGCACCTCAAGAGATGTGATGGGCGGTCAGAAAGTAAAAGCTGTGTAAATTTCAAATTATCTATACCATAGTTTGTAGACGCTATAACTTTCACACAAAGCAATCAATATACACTTATTGGGATTTTTTTTACCAAAAACATGTAGCAGAATACATTTTGGCTTAAATTTATGACTAACTTTGAGTTTACGATATATTTTTTATAGCTGAAAGTAGAAAAAATTGTTTTTTTTTCAAGATTTTCATGTTTTTTTGTTTATAGCGCCAAATATAAAAAGCGCACAGGTGATCAAATACCACCAAAAGAAAGCTCTATTTGTGTGAAAAAAAGGACGTAAATTTCGATTGGGTACAGCATTGCATGACCGCGCAATTATCATTTGAATTAGTGCAGCGCTGTATAGCAAAAAAAGGCATAAATTACAGTATCTATACCATAGTTTGTAGACGCTATAACGTTCACACAAAGCAATCAATATACACTTATTGGGATTTTTTTTACCAAAAACATGTAGCAGAATACGTTTTGGCTGAAATTTATGACTAACTTTGAGTTTACGATATATTTTTTATAGCTGAAAGTAGAAAAAATTGTTTTTTTTTCAAGATTTTCGTGTTTTTTTGTTTATAGCGCCAAAAATAAAAAGCGCACAGGTTATCAAATACCACCAAAAGAAAGCTCTATTTGAGTGAAAAAAAGGACGTAAATTTCGATTGGTTACAGCATTGCATGACCGCGCAATTATCATTTGAATTAGTGCAGCGCTGTATAGCAAAAAAAGGCATAAATTACAGTATCTATACCATAGTTTGTAGACGCTATAACGTTCACACAAAGCAATCAATATACACTTATTGGGATTTTTTTTACCAAAAACATGTAGCAGAATACATTTTGGCTGAAATTTATGACTAACTTTGAGTTTACGATATATTTTTTATAGCTGAAAGTAGAAAAAATTGTTTTTTTTTCAAGATTTTCGTGTTTTTTTGTTTATAGCGCCAAAAATAAAAAGCGCACAGGTGATCAAATACCACCAAAAGAAAGCTCTATTTGTGTGAAAAAAAGGACGTAAATTTCGATTGGGTACAGCATTGCATGACCGCGCAATTATCATTTGAATTAGTGCAGCGCTGTATAGCAAAAAAAGGCATAAATTACAGTATCTATACCATAGTTTGTAGACGCTATAACGTTCACACAAAGCAATCAATATACACTTATTGGGATTTTTTTTACCAAAAACATGTAGCAGAATACATTTTGGCTTAAATTTATGACTAACTTTGAGTTTACGATATATTTTTTATAGCTGAAAGTAGAAAAAATTGTTTTTTTTTCAAGATTTTCGTGTTTTTTTGTTTATAGCGCCAAAAATAAAAAGCGCACAGGTTATAAAATACCACCAAAAGAAAGCTCTATTTGTGTGAAAAAAAGGACGTAAATTTCGATTGGTTACAGCATTGCATGACCGCGCAATTATCATTTGAATTAGTGCAGCGCTGTATAGCAAAAAAAGGCATAAATTACAGTATCTATACCATAGTTTGTAGACGCTATAACGTTCACACAAAGCAATCAATATACACTTATTGGGATTTTTTTTACCAAAAACATGTAGCAGAATACATTTTGGCTGAAATTTATGACTAACTTTGAGTTTACGATATATTTTTTATAGCTGAAAGTAGAAAAAATTGGTTTTTTTTCAAGATTTTCGTGTTTTTTTTGTTTATAGCGCCGAAAATAAAAAGCGCACAGGTGATCAAATACCACCAAAAGAAAGCTCCATTTGTGTGAAGAAAAGGACGTAAATTTTGTTTGGGTACAGCATTGCATGACCGCGCAATTATCATTTGAATTAGTGCAGCGCCAAACAGCAAAAAAAGGCCTGGTCATTAAGGGGGGTAAATCCTCTGGGGCTCAAGTGGTTAAACACAAATTATTAGTAAATAATGCGCTAAAGTTAAGCTTATTGCACATAAACACATATTTTGGTAAAATATAAAAAGATGAGGTTGCAACAAGTAAACATGTCAGCCTTACAATTGCACACAATTGTGGAATGGCAACACATTTTGGTGCCCAAAATTGTCCACAGATATCATTTTAAAGCCTTTACAGTTCAGAGTTAACCATGAACAATGGTCCTAGAATTATTACTCCAACGTTCACAGCAATATGTAACATGTTTAGTGCACTGTGGGGTTTATTTACTAAAGCTGGTTCACTCAGAATCTCATGCACCTCTGTAAAGAAACCAATCAGCTTCCAGCTTTTATTGCTAAAGCTTAATTGAACAAGCTGAGGTTAGAAGCTCATTGGATACCATGCATAGGTGCACGAGATTCTGAGTGAACCAGGTTTAGCCCGGGTTCACATATATGCGGTTCGGTACATCGCATGTGATTCGCACAGGAACCGCACCGCATTCCTGTGCAAATCACATGCGAATTGTGTGCAGTGTGATTGGAGCCATACATTTTGCATGGCTCTAATTACACCGCATTCACACCAAAAAGGTGCAGGACCCTTTTTTTGGTCCAAACTAGAATCGGATCGCATGGGTATTCACACCTATGTGATTTGATTCTGCACATCGCACCGTGTTTTGCAGACTGATTTCAGGGTGTTGTTAACTTACCATACACACCCACAGCGGTTCGCATGAACTGGGTGTGATTCTGATGTGGTGCGGAATTCGCACAGAAAATGCTGCAAATTCCGCACAGCATCAGTGTGAACCCAAGCTGAGAGCCAGTTCACACTACATGTGTTTCAGTTGCTTTATTTCTGCATCCAAAATGCACACAAAGTTATATGGTTGTCAATGTCATAGTTCACATCAGTGCTTGCAGTTCCAGTGCGTTACGGTTGCAGAAAAAAAGAACATGCTGCATTTTTCCTGCACAGAACTGTGCTGGAACATGATAAAATGCATCAAAAACGCACCAGAACACACCAAAAACGCACTGGAAAGCACATGTCCCTATTTAAATTTAAAAAAAAGAGGGGAAAAGAAAACCCGGAAAGCAGCAAAACACACCAGAATGTATCTAAAACACGCATGCAGAAATGCATCTGAACTACGTTTCTATGGTGTGAACCGGTCCTTAGTAAATAAACCCCTATGTTTGTGTTTATTTTCTTATGTGCATGAACGCAGGGATGGTGGATTTAAAAATTATTTTATTTACTTTTTTTCTAAACAATTAATTTATTAACTATTGCTTTTACATAGGGAACCAATATCCCCCATGTGATAACATACTGTAATGACATGTTCTCTTTACTGAGACATCAGATATCTGTTAGACCCCTGGGGGTTTATTTACTAAAGCTGGAGAGTGCAAAATCAGACTCACTTCTGCATAGAAACCAATCAGCTTCCAGGTTTCATTGCCAAAGCTTCATTGAACAAGCTGAGGTTGCAAGCTGATTGGTTTCTATGCAGAAGGGAGTCTGATTTTGGACTCTCCAGCTTTAGTAAATAAACCCCCTGATGTCATTCCTGTCCTCCACTAAAGCTAATGTAACACAGATTGTGCTCTATTAGCTTCTTCCCTGACCACAGCAACTAGGGAAAGTGATAGCCAAACCCAGAAGCAAAGTAATACACATCGCTTCTGTGTTCATTCACCGGATGGGAGATCAGCAAATGGAGTTTAGATGGTCTCCCTCAGTTCCACCCAATGACGCCAGCCATGCTGGTCTTGGGTGTGCAGGTGAGACAGCCAAGCAGGGACTGGGATACATGGTGCGGAAGTTGGGTGGTATTTTTGGCTGGCTGTGAAAGTGAATAGGCAGGCTGTTCCACATGAAAGCCCATCACCCACTCTACAAATCTAAACACAGTCCTGGCTGCTAAAGCAGTGTGTTTACAATTGCTTTCTACCAGCCACCATTTATAAATGAGTCAATAAATGAATCTACAGACCAAGCTCTTTTTTTACTTTGGATACAACAGGGCTGGGTTACAACTCCTGTCATGTTACTTTTTTCCCTTGTGTCCCCTTGGGGAGATTTTTCTTCAGCTCCTGTTTTGTAGACACAACAGAAAGTGAGAGGAGATCTCTCCAAAGTGAGCAAAGCTCCCTCTAAGACAGTGCGTACCCAGGAGGGTTTACTGCTCTCTTCTGGTAACATCTCAAAAGTGTGGGTTTACACAGGGCAAATCTCCCTTGTGGGGACATATTCAACAATAAAACCTGTAATGGAGATAGAAATAAATGTATTTGGCTTTTCAGACATTGGATGGATCTTATTCAGGAGAGCCTTTGCTATAATTCTAAAGATTACAAATACTGGTGTGTGTATTATATGAGTAAGTACTTTTCCGAACACCGAGCAATGTGCTCTTATGGGGTGTCTATTTTTATAAAGGACATTTTATGGTTCCTATGATAGCAATGCTGAGGATTACAAACCTTGCTGTGTGTAGTATATTGGAGCAATTTCTAAAAAAAAACACAGCGCACAGGGCTCTTATGGTATGTTATGTAAGCTACTTCATTTGTATTTTTGAACTTGACTTGTGGAATATTTCACATTGTTCCAGTTCTAGACAATCGAAGGAACTGCACATGAATGGGTTAACCCCTTATTTTGCAAACTGAGCTGCTAGAACTTGGTGGTACTGTAAAGGACAAAAGAGGTACATACTGTATAATACATTTTGAACTATATTAATATGTACTTTTTCTTGTTTGGATTGATCTGGGAGCTTATGTTTTATATTTTATCTGTGTATTTTGAAAATCCTTATGCAGAATAAATTTTAGATGAAGGTTAATAAAGTTATTTGGGGTAATTCAATAAATAACAACAATTTTCTGGTGCTATGGCCCATTAAAATGACCTCCACTAGATTAAAAAATCCCTTCCGCCCCTTTTGTTAGCTTTACCGACATGTGCAGCAGATTCAGGTAGCTTTTAAAAATGCCACAAAGTGCACCAAATTCAAAAATAAGTACCTACAGTTTGTAGATAACAAAACCGAAAGTAATCAAGACCAACTCTGAGTAGGTGTACAGAGACAGGGTGGAGTGCTTGTCTCTGTACAGTGTGTAGCAGGAGGCATATTTGCCACTGCTACCGCTCTCCTCTCCTCTCCACATGTCACTGTTAGTTAAACAGGTTGTTGACCTCACAGCTGACAGTCTCCTAACAACCATTGTTGCTTCAGTAGGCAGAGCCTGAAGAGGAAGCTAAGACACTAGTTCCCCAGCAGGTCCACTCCCTCCTTATGATTGACAGTAGGCAGTGGGAAGATTCTATAGCCAATAGCAGGTTGTCTATTGGCTGAGGATCCACCCACTGCCTGCTGTCCATTGCAAGGGAAGCGGACCTAATAGGGAGCTAGTGTTCCAAAATCCCCATTAGACTCTGCCCTCCCAGCTTAAAAATGCTCAGCTGCTGCACCGTCTGAGAGTTGCAGCAGCAGGAAGATGCTTAGCTGCACTGAGGGTGGAGTGTCTACATGGATACTCTGGCCTCAGTGCACCGCCACACACAGTGCATGCCACAAATTCATGCACCCTTTTACAAATAAATCCTTTCAATTGTAAGCTCCACGAGCAGGGCCCTCCTATTCCTTCTGTACTGAACTGTATTGTAATTGTACTGTCTCCCTTATATTGTAAAGTGCTGCGCAAACTGTTGGCGCTATATAAATCCTGTATAATAATAATACAAGTACATACAGCTTCTCCGGAAGACTCAGCTACTGTGGGGAACCCCTCCCTGATTGCTAGTAGAATGCTGCAGGTCCAGAAGGGATGCACTCTTGCGATTTGGTTCACTCCAGCTGTTCACCTTTGTTACCAGACCTACCTTGGACTCTGCTGTGAGGATTGCTGTCAATTATTTATTTTATTTCAGGTACTTATATAGCGCTGTCAACTTACACAGCGCTTTTACATATATATTGTACATTAACATCAGTCCCTAACCCTCAAGGGGCGTACAATCTAAGCTCCCTAACTCACATTCATACATACACATACTAGGGCCAATTTAGACAGGAGCCAATTACCTACCAGCATGTCTTTGGAGTGTGGGAGGAAACAGCAGTATCTGGAGGAAACTCATGCAGGCACAGGGAGAACATGCAAACTCCAGACAGGTGGAGCCATGGTTGGGATTCGAACCAATGACCATAGTACTGCCAGGCAGAAGTGCTAACCATTTAGCCACTGTGCTGCCCTAAAGTTCTTACTTTATAATTGTCAATGAGTATAATCACAAGTAGTTGTGTACTGAATTATTTTACTGAATTAGTGCTTTTCAGCTTGACTCTCCAAGAATCTTATACTATGCAGCCACATGATGGGACCCTGACTGCCACAGAGACCCTGCCATGAAGAGTTTGTGTTTGCGCAGTTTTCAATTGGTTTTTATTACAGGAAGCTTATGCACAGAAGGAACGTTTCACACTAGATTACTGCACAGATCTGGAAGAAGTACACAAAGCTCACCAAAATTCAAGGAAGAATACACATGACTCTTGTATTTAGACAATATTTGCTTATCTCGGTGTTAAGGTTTAAGCATGGGAGTCAAGATACATGTATAATATGCTATGATCACTACAGATGCTCTCAAGGAGCTAACGAGACAGTTCTTCACACATGGAGCAATGTATGCACTTAATGAGGGAACCTGTGATGTTTTCAGAGTTCTCCAGATTATAATTTCACTGGTGAAGTACTCTGATTAATGCTGCACCTGGCAAGCATTTCCAGCTAAAATCAAGAAGATGGTTCTCTGGACGAGGAAGAGCTCAGACAATTTACAGCAATATCTACGGTTTTCCTTTTAACACAGAACCAATAAAGTGGAAAGTGTTAACACTTGCTAATCACTCACAAACTTCCTTATTTTCTACTTCTTATTCCAGCAGGTACAGCCCTTGTGATGTTAGCCTCACACATGGATGACTCATAATACTCCCACATCTCAAAACTATTCAGTGTACCAAAAATACACATTTTTGTTAATCATTCACCTGAAAGTGAGGTTTTAATGGAAATTAACAGATACAAGCACTTATATACTATATTGCCAAAAGTATTGGGCCAGCCCTCCAAATCATTGGATTCAGGTGTTCCAATCACCTCCATGGCCACAGTTGTATAGAATCAAGCACCTAGGCATGCAGGCTGCTTCTACAAACACTTGTGAAAGAATGGGTCGCTCTCAGGAGCTCAGTGAGTTTAAGCGTGGTACTGTGATAGGTTGCCACCTGTGCAATAAGTCCATCCGTCAAATTTCCTTACTACTAAATATTCCACAGTCAACTGTTAGTGGTATTATAACAAAGTGGAATCAACTGGGAACAACAGCAACTCAGCCACCAAGTGGTAAGCCACATAAATGAAAGAGAGGGACCGACACATGCTGAAGCGCACAGTGCGCAGAAGTCGCCAACTGTCTGCAGAGTCAATAGCTAAAGACCTCCAAACTTCATGTGGCCTTCAGATTAGCACAACAGAGAGCTTCATGGAATGGGTTTCCATGGCCCAACAGCTGCATCCAACCCTTACATCATCAAGTGCAATGCAAAGCATCGGATGCAGTGGTGTAAAGCACACCACCACTGGACTCTATAGCAGTTGAGACGTGTTCTCTGGAGTGAGCAATCACGCTTCTCTGTCTGGCAATCCGATGGATGTATCTGGGTTTGGCAGTTACCAGTAGAACGGTACTTGCCTGACTGCATTGTGCCAAGTCTAAAGTTTGGTGGGGGGGGGGGGGAGATTATGGTGTGGGGTTGTTTTTTAGGGGTTGGGCTTGGCTTCTTAGTTCCAGTGAAGGGAACACTTAAGGGGTCAACATACCAAGTCATTTTGGTAAATTTCATGCTCCCAACTTTGTGAGAACAATTCGGGGATGGTCCCTTCCTGTTCCAACAGGACTGCACACCAGTGCACAAAGCAAGGTCCATAAAGACATGGATAAGCGAGTTTGGGGTGGAGGAACTTGACTGGCCTGCACAGAGTCCTGACCTCAACCCAATAGAACACCTTTGGGATGAAATAGAGCAGAGACTGTGAGCCAGGCCTTCTCGTCCGACATCAGTGCCTGACCTCACAAATGTGCTTCTGGAAGAATGGTCAAACCTTCCCATAGACACTCCTAAAAATTGTGGACTGACTTCCCAGAAGAGTTGAAGCTGTTATAGGTGCAAAGGGCGGGACAACTCAATATTGAACCCTATGGACTAAGACTGGGATGCCATTAAAGTTCATGTGTGTGTAAGCCTAGGTTCACACTACAGCGGTGCAGAAATCCCGCATTCCTGTACAAATCACATGCGATTTGTATGTGGTGCGCTCAGAGCCATACATTTTGTATGCCTCTATTCGCACCGCACCCGCACCAAAAATGTGCAAGACCCTTTTTTGGTCTGCACTAGAATCGGATCGCATAGATATTCACACCTATGCGATCCAATTCTGCGCATCGCACCGCATTTGTTGAACCGATGTCGGGGTGTTAACTTAACATGCACACCCGCATCGGTTTGTATGAACGGGGTGCGATTGTGATGCGAATTCCGCACCGCATCAGTGTGAACTAGGGATAAAGGCAGACGTCACAATACTTTTGGCAATATAGTGTATGTGGCAAGTACTGTAGTTTTTCCTCCTACACCTCAGTTGGCAGCGGGTCATTACAGTAAATGGTTGTTTTGATACTCTTTGTGAAATGAAACTCTGTGCTGGACCTTTGTCAGTGTAGTTTAAAGGCATTACAAAGACATTGCATGGCCCTGAACACGCACTGAGGGAGATTTACTTAAACGGTGTACACAGAATCTGGTGCAGCTGTACATAGTAACGAGGGTTGCACTGATAACGATATCGGTGCCCATACTGAGCATTTGCATGAATACTTATACTCGTACAAATGCTCCGATATCTAAAACAGATACCTTTGCGATGTTATTTGATCCCATACAAAATTAATGGGCTAAAAATACACTGCAAAGAATCGCATGTGCTTTGAAAAGGAATGCAGTGCGATTCCTGTCTGAATCACATGCGGTTTCCCTGTGGGTAGGATGTGGTTTGAACCATACAAAATGAATGGCTTAAATCGCACTACACCCACAGGGAAACCGTATGTGATTCAGACAGGAATTGTACTGCATTCCTGTTTAAATTGCATGTGATTCTTTGCAGTGCGATTTGAACCTAATCATTTTGTATGGGCTCAAATCGCATCACAAAGGTATCGGTAATTGGAATCAGCGAGTACTCACCGATAAAAAAAAAAAAACAAGCTGAAGTCAGAAGCTGATGGGTTACTATGTACAGCTGCCCTATATTCTATGTGCACCAGTTTTAGTAAATCTCCTGCATTGTCTGCTTTTGGGACAATGCATCTGTGACAGACCCAACCGGGACAGGGGCTTTTGGAGGGGACAAGGGGCTAGCCTTCTACCCAATGATTATGGCCCATGGGGGAGACCGAAGATTTTCTCTGGTTCTCCCAGTCAGAGCATGGAAAAGAGCTCAGTTCAGCCTCTGATCACATGGCGAGAGCAGATCAGTCTGTGATGATGAATAATAACATGATGAACACTAAGAGTGAGGCTTGGATTAATTCTCTGAAAAAAGACAAAAAAGCTTCCCTTCTGGAGTGGATGGAAAAGTGTAATATTATCATTGTACAGGTTAATGGTCAGATGAAATATGGTGGCACTCCTCCAGCATGGGTTGGAGAAGCTCCTTCACTTGAGACAGAAATATTTATCAACAATCTCCCTCAAGAAACCTATGAAGATAAATTATTTCCACTTTTTCAGACTGTTGGAATATTGTATGAGTTTTACCTTATGATGACTTTTTCTAGTGGACAACTTATACAAGTGAAAGGCAAACACCTGAAAGACAGCATGTGTAATGTACTTTGTATATCCAGGGGTGTGGGCTTGTTGCTGGGCTGTCTGGTGTGGGCTCCTGGCTGTTGATTAGCTTACTGTTAATTAGATCACTGTTAGCTACTAACTGTTGATTAGATTACTGTTTAATTAGATCACCGTTAAATTTTAGCTGTTCATTAGATGTACTGTTGGATGTACTGATGATATTACTGTTTATAGGTTGCATTGTGTAGGATCATGTGATCGAGCTCTTATCCGATTTTGTGTGGTATAAATTCTGTGTGAATTTGCAATAAAGCTGACTTCCAGTTTGCAGCTAAGTTAGTATTGTCTAGTTCTTGGGTGCAATGCCCAGCTACAATACCTTGGTCCTGTGTCCCAGCAGTGAGGAAGCAGTTCTCTGACACATAGGTGTAGCATCAGGGGACGCAGGGGTCATATTTGCAACCCCATCCCTAGCTCCAGGGAGCCCGTGGTTCCACTCCCTGCTATTATATTACATTTTCCCAACAAAATCCAAGAGCTGGAGTCCAGCTCTTTTCCGCTTTGTGTTCCCCAGGGCCCCAGCCAAGCTCTATAACCCAGTAATCAGCTTCCAGTCATTTACCTTCTCCTTAGTCCACACCCCTCCTTCGTTCTCATTGGCCGAGGAGAAGTCATGTGTGCCCACATTTCCTGAACAGAGTGGAGGAGGTAAAAGACTGCACTGCTCACTCACCTAACGAGGATTCTCGGGAGAGGGCGAGGCCATGTCATTACTGGGGGGGCAGGTCATGTTATGACTGGGGGGGGGGGAAGGACACGTCATTACTAGGATGGGAATGCCAGGTCATGTCATTAGTCATTACTGGGGGGGGGGCAGTTTGTGTCATTACTAGGATGGGGGGGCGAGGTCATGTCATTACTGGGATGGGGAGTTGAGGTCATTTCATTACTAGGATGGGGGGGAAGAGGTCATGTCATTACTGGGACGGGGGGGCGAGGTCATGTAATTACTAGTATGGGGGGGGGGGGGTCATGTCATTACTAGAATGGTGGGCAAGATCATATCATTACTAGAATGTGGGGGAGGGGGCAAGGTCGTGTCATTACTAGGATGGGGGGCGAGGTCATGTCATTACTAGGATGGGGGGGGGGGGTCATGTCATTACTAGAATGGTGGGCAAGATAATGTCATTACTAGAATGTGGGGAGGGGGCGAGGTCGTGTCATTACTAGGATGGGGGGTGAGGTCATGTCATTACTAGGATGGGGGAGCACAGTCATGTCATTAATAGGATGGGGGGGCAAAGTTATGTCATTACTATGATGGAGGGGGGGAGCGAGGTTATGCCATTACTAGGATGAGGGTGGTGAGGTCATGTCATTACTAGGATGAAGGGAGGGGCGAGGTCATGTCATTACTAGGATGGGGGACAAGGTCATGTCATTATTAGCATAGAGGGAAGGGACGAGGTCATGTCATTACTAGGATGGGGGGGAGGGGGCAAGGTTATGCTATTTCTAGGATGGGGGGGTGAGAAGGTCATGTCATTACTAGAGTGGTTTCTACAAAATTGTTTGAATCAACTTCTCAATATGTAAAAAATTTTAAGAAATGGTGAGTGATAGTGGGTGGAGCCCAGGTCAACTTTTGCAATGGGGCCCACAAGCTTCAAGCTACACCTCTGCTCTGATGGAAGCAGGCGTTCTATCGCAGCACCCACACCAGCACGGATGTCAAATTGCAAGCAGCGGCTGTATCCTGCATCCCAACTGACATGAATGGAACATCTATGCATCCCCATGCGGGTAAACACAGCTCTTGCATGGGTGTATGCTATCATGTAGTAACTTGTTACCCTGTACACAAAGTCTATAGTAGAATACATATTCACATTCCTGCATCAGCAATTTCGGTTTCAAAGGTGAGGCATTAGGCATGACACTGCACAAGTTAATGCGTGACCTCTGTCAGTAGTCTGGGAACTGACACTTCCTGTGAAGAAACTACATATCCTACAATCCACTGAATCTCTTAGTCTAGAACTGGTACTAGTGAAAACCCTATCTGTCCCGCGGATCACCGCCGCAGATGTCAGTCGCCGGGTCACAGCCGCTCCTTAGCGGCTATGTCCCGGTGATCGGCGGCAAACCGTGACAGACAGCACAGCTGCAGTAGCTGTGCTGTCTGTCACTTCCCTGTCAGCTCAAGGATGAGCTGATCGAGAAAGAACAGTTTCTCTTTCTCCATCAGCCTTGTCCCGCCCAGTACACACCCCGCCCCCTAGTAAAACACTCCCCTCACTCCTATAACCCTTCCCTGCAAAATAAAGTTAACCCCTTCCTCCCCATTGCCATTAGTACAGTGTCAGTTTTTTTTTTTTTGCACTGATCACTGTATTAGTGTTTTTGGGGATATCAGTGACCCCAAGTCAGTACCCCCCAATGTCAGAATGTCATTGTCGCTGGTCGCTGCCATAAGTCCCTGATCGCCGCCATAATTCGCTGATCGCCGCCATTATTAGTATAAAAAAAAAACTAAAAATCCCAGTATCTTTCCCACCATTTGTAAACGCTATAACTTTCACGTAAACTAATTAATTTACACGTATTGGGTTTTTTTTTTTAGCAAAGACATGTCGCAGAATGCATTTTGGCAGAAATTTATGACTAAATTTGATTTTTAAATTTTTTTTTACTGGACATGTTTTATAGAAAAAAGTCCAAAATATTGTTTTTTTTCCCTCAAAATTGTCAGCCTTTTTTTTTATAGCGCAAAAAATAAAAAATGCACAGGCAATCAAATACCACCGAAAGAAAGCTCAATTTGTGGGGAAAAAAAAGATGTAAATTTCATTTATGTACCGTATTGCATGACCGCGCAATTGTCCGTTAAACTAGCGCAGCGCTGTATAGCAGAAAAATGGCGTAAATTGCAGTATTTATACCATAGTTTGTAGACGCTATAACTTCCACACAAAGCAATCAATATACACTTATTGGGATTTTTTTTACCAAAAACATGGAGCAGAATACATTTTGGCCTAAATTTATAACCAACTTTGAGTTTACTATATATTTTTTATAGCTGAAAATAAAAAATATTGTTTTTCTTCAAAATTTTTGGCCTTTTTTTGTTTATAGCGTGAAAAATAAAAAGCGCACAGGTGATAAAATTACACCGAAAGAAAGCTCTATTTGTGTGAAAAAAAGGACTTAAATTTCGTTTGGGTGCAGCATTGTATGACCGCGCAATTATCAGTTGAATTAGTGCAGCGCCGAGTAGCAAAAAGAGGCCTGGTCATTAGGGGGGTAAATCTTCTGGAGCTCAAGTGGTCAAGGAATGTGTTATGATTGAGTTCTGGCAGCAGAAAGATGTCTTTCTATTGAAATTCACCTGTATGCAAGCAATTTGTGCTGATAATTGTGAACACTGTGTACTGCTGGGTCAGAAGATGCAAAGATGGCAAGAAGGGAATATATAAATATGTAACAAAGGTGTGGCCAGCCTGTGACAGCATCTGATGAGCGCGACTGCAATCAAAAAGGTTAAATGTCACCACCTTACAAAGACCCCAAACATACAGTCAGTGTCATTAAGAACTATCTTCAGTGTAAAGAAGCACAAGGAGTCCTGGAAAGGATGGTTTGGCCCCCAGAGATCTCTGATCTCAACATCATGGAGTCAGTCTGGGATTACATGAAGAAACAGAAGGATTTGAGGCAGCCTACATACACAGAAGATCTGTGGTTAGTTCACCAAGATGTTTGGAACAACCTACCTGCTGAGTTCCTTCAAAAACTGGTTACACCAAATATTGGTTTGATTTGTATTTCTCGTCTGTTCATTTAACTTTTTTCACTTATTTTGTTAATTGCTAAAAATAAATTCATAACACTTCTATTTCTGAAAGCATTCTTAATATACAGCATATTTTAACACCTCCCTAAAACTTTTGCACACTACTGTACATTCAAATCTGTCCCCGCCCTCAAGGAGCTTACAATCTAAAGTCCCTAACTCACATTCATACATACACATACTAGGGCCAATTTAGTCAGGAGCCAATTACCCTACCAGACTGTCTTTGGAGTGTGGGAGGAAATCGGAGAAAACCCACACAGGGAGAACGTGCAAACTTCATGCAGGTAGTGCCATGGTTAGGATTTGAACTGACAATCCTGGTGCTGCCAGGCTGTAGTGCTCACCATTTAGCCACTGTGCTGCCCCAATAAACGTGTTTACCATTGGTGGGAAAGTATAAAGGTAAGTGTTGGCTATTAAAAAAAAATTAATATATATAAAATTACCAGCATATTCTATTCTATGTTTTTCTGTGTTTAATTTTTTAAATATGTCAATCCTGCCGCGATAAATATATTTGAAGGCATTATGTTTCATTCAACACTTGTAGAAAAAAATACACATTTGTGTGTTATAAGTGTATTTATATACTTTAGGATAAAATAAAAAGAAACAGGCAGATAACCTGATCAGCCATAACAAAATGACCACTGACGGGTAATGTGAATAACATTGATTATCTTGTTTCAATGATACCTGAAAGTGGGTGGGATATATTAGGCAGCAAGTGAACATGTTGTTCCTGAAGTTGATATATTGAAAACAGAAAAAATGGACAAGCATAAGGTTTTGAACAACTTTGACAAGGGACAAATTGTAATAGTGAGATGAATGGGTCAGTGCAACTCCTATACTACAGCTGTTGGGGGATGTTCCCAGTGTGCAATGGTCAGGACCTAACAAAGGAAGGACAATCAGTGAACGAGTGACAGGGTCATGGGCGGCCAAGGCTCACTGATGCACATGGGGAGCGAAAGCTGGCCAGCGTGCCCATGATGACCAGTGTCAACAGTCAATAGGGGCAATGAGCATCAGAAACTGACCATGGTAGCAAAGGAAGAAGGTGCCTTTGAGGTGATAACGTGGCCTACAAATTCTCCAGATCTCAATCCAATTGAAGGCAGACATTTTTTCCATGGTTGACATCGTCGGCGGAGCGGGAGAACCAGAAGAGGAGACATAAGCATGGCCGCACAGTAGGAGATGAGCGGCGATTGCAGCCTGTGATAGCCCTGTCTGGACCGTGGTCGCTGCTCACCTCCCTCTGAGTGGCCCTGTCATCAACATGCCACAGATTGGTACTGGTCCACATTCCGGGGGTTGTGGACCCCTGACCTAAAGTGTATTTCCACTTTTGCAGCCAATTAGGATAGCACCTACTTTATATTTGTTACATGACTCCATTCGCAAACAAACACATTTAAAAACTGCAGCTCAATATTTTAAATGCTCTTTTCTGGAACTTTCAGCAAAGAGAAATTCTACTTAGTCCTCTTTGTTGGGGTGCGAAGCTGTGTTTACCATCTTCCAATCCTGTCTGGAGGCAGATATCTCATCAGTTGTTCTAGATTTGAACACTGTCTGTCGTAACAAAAGGTTAAAGGTATAGAAGCTAGGCTTCTCTTTTGTATGTTATTGAGACCAGGACTCAAGTCAGTCTCCAAAGAAATGCCTGCAATCAGCCATTACAGCTTCTCATCAGAAACATCTAAAAAAGTAGAAATACACTTTAAGTCATAGTAAAATTTTAAATAACAATAAATAAATAATAAACTCTAAAACATTAGAGGAATGTGGAGATTTATACGAAACTGCAGGATACAAAAAAACTCAAACATATATACTCACCTAGATGGCTGCGTCATCAATCCAATGCTGCATCTGTCCCCCAGCGGCTCTAAGACCACTGAACTGAACTCAGTTCTCAGTCTTCACTGAGCAAATAGCAGTGATTGTCAGCCACCAGCTCTCTGCTCTGCCCCTCCAGCGCTCATTTGAGCGTCAGGCAGGAAGGAGGCTCTCAGCAGCACAGGGGTTAAAGCCGGTGGTGAACAGATGATACAATGCCTCCTCAACACCTGTCAAATGCTCTCTGAAAAGCGAGCCAAATGCAGGTTGCTCCTCAGAGACCAAAGCCAATGTGAACAAGCCCTAATAAATATAGAACTGTATTTATTAGCATAATTTTTTATTATCTGCCTGGAGTTGAGCTTTGCATTTTGATTGTGTATGACTATGGAAGTGACATTATATTGTATGCTTCTTCTGGGACACAAATTTGTTTGACAGATTCTGTGTCCTTTGTGCTGCAAAAAGTGTAGTGCTATACAAACATACAGAGCAACGAAGAAAAATTGTCAGAGAAGCATTATACACAAATTTAGGTCTAATGCATTTAGTGAGAGGGCCTCATGCATAAAGCAGGTCTATGACTACTGAGCATAGAACCTGAGTAATATCACTGAGAATGAAGCTGTGGTAATTAACACTTTGGTTATATGACCTATAAAACTACTGCCATCAGCAATTGTTAATGGCTACTGAACTGTATAAAATTTAATTATCTAACTACCATTAACAGCCAATTAAACAAAAAAATACATAAAACAAAACATTTTTCTACTGGGGATCCTTCTGAGAAAGGAGGACTAAGTAATCAAAGAACAACAACATTAAATTAATTTACATAATTTATAGCAAATTAATATAAAAGGCTTCCCACTGGGGAAACTGTTTTGTGCCAATACTCTCTTTTATATGCATTGAAAGGAGGAATCGTAAAAGGAATGTGAAGTGTGTGTGTTTTTTAAATGTATATGTTCTTATTATGTTACAGACTAAAACTTTTTTTTCGGAGGAATATTTCATATTTTAATTTTTACTTCTTCCGGACATTAGGTAAAAAGATCTGAGGACCAGGGGAGATCAGATTACAAATACTGCATAATAATTTACTCAGGATGAACACAACTTTACATCTCTCTTCGCAGACAGGCCACTAGGACCGACTGAACTTCAGAATGTGTGTGCTGCTCTCTGTACAACAGAAGTCAGTAGTTAGACTCATGCAGGCCATAGACGGGGAGAAAACCAGCCGTTTTTTTAACAAAAAAAAAATAAAATTGGTCATTCAATAGGCCGACGTTACCACCAACAGTAAAAAAAAAAATCGGCCGATTTTCTTCCCGTCTACGGCCGGCATTTAATTACTTCTGTCCCTGCAGAGAGCCCCGCTATTATATTTGACATTAAAAAGTATTGCGGTTGCAACATTGTATCTATTTGTATCCATTTTGGATACAGATGGTTTTTCGGATACAAATAGATACATTGTTTCAACCGCAATACTTATTAATGTCAAATATAATAGTGGACTGGAATTCTTCTTCTTTCTCTTCTTCTTCTCTCTCTCCTTCTTCTACTTCTTCTTCTCTCTCTCTCCTTCTTCTTCTCTCTCTCTCCTTCTTCTTCTCTCTCTCTGCTTCTTCTTCCTCTTCTTTCCCTTCTTCTACTTCTCTCTCTTCTTCTCTCTCTCTCCTTCTTCTTCTCTCTCTCTGCTTCTTCTTCCTCTTCTTTCCCTTCTTCTACTTCTCTCTCTTCTTCTCTCTCTCTGCTTCTTCTTCCTCTTCTTTCCCTTCTTCTACTTCTCTCTCTTCTTCTCTCTCTCTGCTTCTTCTTCCTCTTCTTTCCCTTCTTCCTCTTCTCTCTCTTCTTCCTCTTCTTTCCCTTCTTCCTCTTCTTTCCCTTCTTCCTCTTCTTTCCCTTCTTCCTCTTCTTTCCCTTCTTCCTCTTCTTCTTCTTCTTCCTCTTCTTCTTCTTTTTATTTTTTTTCTTCTTCTTTTTCTTGCAGGTCACGAACAAAATCCAGAACAATGGCCAACCAATTAACCCATTAACGGTGCGAAAATCGGCCGATTTTTTTTTTCAGCTGAAAGATCGGCCGATTTTTAACCCATCTATTGCCTGCATCACTTCTGTTCAACAGTTTTGCTGGAAGATCAGCATTCGATCAGCACATGCACCCAATGTCTGCAGTGCTGATTTGTGTATTCTGACAATAGGGGTGTTCCCACTGCCAGAATACAATAGTGCAGCAGGGGAGATCCCTGTATCCAGATCACTTGTGTGATTGTGGGAATCTGGGAGTTTTTTGTTTTTTTTTTGTTCAACCTGCTGGTTGCAGGAAAAAAGCTTAATGTGTATTCTCTGCTTAAATCAACGGAACACAAGCTCTCCCTCTTATTAGTGTAACACTATGATGTAGGGGGTTCACAATACACTACATTTATAGCACACTCATTCTACTTATATACAGGTGAAACTCAAAAAATTTGAATATTGTGCAAAAGTTCATTTATTTCAGTAATGCAACTTAAAAGGTAAAACTAATATATGAGATAGACTCATTACATGCAAAGCAAGATAGTTCAAGCCGTGATTTGTCATAATTGTGATGATTATGGCTTACAGCTCATGAAAACCCCAAATCCACAATCTCAGAAAATGAGAATATTGTGAAAAGGTGCAATATTCTCGGCTCAAGGTGTCCCACTCTAATCAGCTAATTGAGCCATAACACCTGCAAAGGGTTCCTGAGCCTTTAAATGGTCTCTCAGTCTGGTTCAGTAGGAATCACAATCATGGGAAAGACTGCTGACCTGACAGTTGTGCAGAAAACCATAATTGACACCCTCCATAAGGAGGGAAAGCCTCAAAAGGTAATTGCAAAAGAAGTTGGATGTTCCCAAAGTGCTGTATCAAAGCACATTAATAGAAGGTTATGTGGAAGGGAAAAGTGTGGAAGAAAAAGGTGCACAAGCAGCAGGGATGACCGCAGCCTGGAGAGGATCGTCAGGAAAAGGCCATTCAAAAGTGCTGGGGACTTTCACAAGGAGTGGACTGAGGCTGGGGTCAGTGCATCAAGAGCCACCACACACAGACGGATCCTGGACATGGGCTTCAAATGTCGTATTCCTCTTGTCAAGCCGCTCCTGAACAACAAACAACATCAGAAGCGTCTTACCTGGGCTAAAGAAAAACAGACCTGGTCTGTTGCTCAGTGGTCCAAAGTCCTCTTTTCTGATGAGAGCAACTTTTGCATCTCATTTGGAAACCAAGGACCCAGAGTATGGAGGAAGAATGGAGAGGCACACATTGCAAGATGCTTGAAGTCCAGTGTGAAGTTTCCACAGTCTGTGTTGATTTGGGGAGCCATGTCATCTGCTGGTGTTGGTCCACTGTGCTTCATTAAGTCCAGGGTCAATGCAGCCGTCTACCAGGAGATTTTGGAGCACTTCATGCTTCCTTCCACAGACGAGCTTTATGAGAATGCTGACTTCATTTTCCAGCAGAACTTGGCACCTGCCCACACTGCCAAAAGCACCAAAACCTGGTTCAATGACCGTGGGATTACTGTGCTTGATTGGCCAGCAAACGCGCCTGACCTGAACCCCATAGAGAATCTATGGGGCATTGCCAAGAGAAAGATGAGAGACATGAGACTGAACAATGCAGAAGAGTTGAAGGCCGCTATTGAAGCATCCTGGTCTTCCATAACACCTCAGCAGTGCCACAGGCTGATAGCTTCCATGCCACGCCGCATTGAGGTAGTAATTGCTGCAAAAGGGGCCCAAACCAAGTACTGAGTACATATGCATGCTTATACTTTTCAGAGGTCCGATATTGTTCTATGTACAATCCTTGTTTTATTGATTGCATGTGATATTCTAATTTTCTGAGATTGTGGATTTGGGGTTTTCATGAGCAGTAAGCCATAATCATCACAATTATGACAAATCACGGCTTGAACTATCTTGCTTTGCATGTAATGAGTCTATCTCATATATGAGTTTCACCTTTTAAGTTGCATTACTGAAATAAATGAACTTTTGCACGATATTCTAATTTTTCGAGTTTCACCTGTATGTAACATGAAACCTCCAGCTCAAGGCACAGGTCACAGACACTGGACACACCCAGAACTGTCAAATGCTGAAGAGATTTCCTGAGGCAGCAGCATGTCAGTAGAGAGGAAGGCGACACAGGGCGGTGTATATAATACCTCTTCTATTGCAGGACACTTTCATTTGTTTTGTAATGGGTGCTTTAATTTCCATAAAATGGAAAATGCAGTAATAAGAACATTCAGCCTATTTATAATATAACAAATTCTATAAGCCACCCGGCCTGCTCTTTTTTGCATGTCTGTAGGTGGAAACCATTCATTTAAGCAATGACTTCAATTGTTTTCTATTGGGCACCAGCTGTGCTTGATCACTCAATTGCTGCATACAATCAGAGCAGAATGTCCTAAAAATGAAGATAGGTATTCCAGTGAATGTAACTAGATTCACATGCCTTTTAAACCTCTTGCCAGCCATGTACTTCATATGTGCGGCAGTAGAGAGGGTGGGCTTTAATGCCAACATGCCACACATATCTGTATATGGGCAGCAGAAGTTTCTATGCTGAGTGTGCTCTCTGTGCGCTCCAAGCACAGAGATAGAGCTCTTGGTCTGTACTAATGGTCAGGTTCTGGTAGAAATGGATCGAGTTTATATGACCATTGTGACAGCCAGTCACAGTGGTCATATGATTAGGCAGACCTTCTTACCCTGGGCGTAACAGCTCAGTTAAAGGGATGCTGGGACGGGTGGAAAAAAGGTTAAAAAATGCCCCCCCCCAAACTTTCCAAAAACTTTCCCAAACTACACTGGAAGCTTTTGTTAAGGGGAAAGTAATATTACTGAACTTGAAGAGACCCTGTCACCAAATTAAGAAACTGAAGGTAAATGAACTGAAAAAAAAAAGCATTTTAAATGCTAACTTGTGGTAAATTTACTTTCCATAAATGTTATTTATTTACGTAAAATGAGATAACCTTTTATGTATTATCAGGGCAAGGAGCGGAATGGAAATACTATAGAGCAGGAGTTCTCAAATGGCCAGTTCACACAGACCTTAGGGTGGCCATGCTGAGGCCAGTGGGTGTATAAAATGCTCCAGAATCAGAGGGAGTAAACTTTCCCCTAAACTCTGTGGTCAGTGAAAGTAAAAACTGCCCCAGAGTTAGTTAGCAGTAGGAGTAAAAACAGCCTAGAGCCTGATTAGAGGCAGGATGTATAATGCCCTGTCATTGGTGTCAGTGGAATGAATAGTGCCCCATCATTGGTGTCATTGAGAAAAATACATCGCTATCACTGGTGTCAAAGGGAAGAATAATGCCTCATCTTTCGTGTCAGTGGGAAGAATAGGTTCCCATCACTAGTGTCTGTGGGAGGAATAGTGTAACATCATTGCAGTCAGGCCAGTTAAAGGCAAACAAAGGGCCAAATCTGGTCAGAAGGCCGTAGTTTGAGGACCACTGCTATAGATAGAGTGTTATTTGAGTGAAAGCCCAGAGTCTGCTGGGGTTACTGACATCACAACAAGAGCAGCATTCTCAGGGCTTTTGAATGTCTACAGAAGGGAAGTGTATACAGGTAACTACCATACCTACAATACTTAATATGTACATACAATCTTATACTGTATGTAGCAGTTTAGCCTCCCTCTCTTGATTGCTTCTGACTTGGGACTATGGGATGTGTAGTGTGTACATATTTGCAACTAATGGACACTGCCCTATACACACTAAAAATCCCATAGTCCACAATCCATCTGTGGCTACATTCCTACATATAGTGGGACTATGGAGAATGAATATAGCCACCTTCTAAAAGAAAGTCAGATCACAGCAGCAAAATAAATAAATACATTTGGAGATCTGGAGGAGACTAAAAGACATAGAAGGTACTTTTAGGAGTTAAAAATACATACATAGATTTTTTTTTTCTTCAACCAGAGTTTAGTGTAACCCATTTTTAGCATCTCCTTTTGACTGTTTTGCTCAACATAGACCAAATGCAAAATAAGATCAAATCTATTGCTTTTCAATAGGCCCAGTTTACACCATTGTATCCAGGCTCACTGGTTGCTAGGAGGCTATAAGCTGTGAAGCCGCCTGCGTCCTTAACAACCACTGGTGGAAAATATACCACCTGCTACGCTGCATACAGAGTTCATGGCCAGACCTCCACATGGCTGTTCTGTTTTTGAATTGTGACAGTGGGAGTGGGGAGAAGATCCCCCGCCTGCTGTCACACTGAGAAGGGGTGGATCGGAGGGGGAGGGAGTGACAGGAGCTGAAACATGCTACACGTTCCAACCTAAATATGCATGTAATATATTCCAAAATATCAACTTATCCTTTAAAGGCTAAGCTCACCTTTCATAAAATAAAAATAAATTCACATGATTTTGCAGATAAAAGAATTTTCATTTTTTTACACTTCTGTACAGGCAGTCCCTGAGTTACATACATCCGACCTACAACCGACTTGTACTTACAAACTGAGAGAGACAAGAGGAAGTGAGAGGCAATCTTATCTTAGGAAGGGAAGTTCACTCCTGTAAGAGTTATCATGGGAAAAAAGGTGTCGCAACAACCCAAAATTTTCAAAATCCAATTGTCACAGGGACAGAAAGTGAAGTAAAATCTTCTGAACAGAGGCACAGATAGCAAAACAAACATTACAGGGGTGTTAACCCTTCCCTATGCAATCCAAAAAACTTAAAAAAAAATTGGGGGGCTGGAATTGCACTTAAAAAATTTACCTGTTCCAAATTATATACAAACTCAACTTAAGAACAAACCTACAGAACCTATCTTGTTTGTAACCCGGAGACTGCCTGTATACACTCACCTCCCATACAGGCAGACAAGTGCAGGAAGAATCAAAACAACTCCGAGGATGCTCATCAGTGCCATTGCAGTTCATTGAGAGCTACAAGTCGCCTGCCGTGGTGGCAGACAGAACCTGTAGTTCATTCATTCACAGAACTCTGAGGGGTGCAGAGTTCAGCTGCTCTAAAATAGTAAATTACATATTACACCCTAAATGTTATATAAAAGGTGAATATATCCATTAACATAGAAAGTTAGACCCAATAATAACATAAAATGAATGATGGGGAGACACAGGAAAAAAAGGAAAAGTGCCATCCAAGTTGATACGATAACCGTATCTAAATAGTATCTCCGACTCACTTTGAATATAAGTGTGGATTATGAACCTAAATATACTGGAACACAGAAAAAATGGCAGTTGACTAGTGCAAAACCGCCTAAAGTAGTGGTTAATTGAAATCCTATGCGGAGTAATATATCACTACAAAAGTGAATGCGACGTTGTATTTATTCGATCACATAGATCGTGAAAAAGGTTGACATTAACAGGGTGAACATGTTCACCCTGTCAATGTCAACCTTTTTCACGATCTATGTGATCGAATAAATACAATATCGCATTCACTTTTGTAGTGATATATTACTTCGCATAGGATTTCAATTAACCACTTCTTTAGGCGGTTTTGCACTAGTCAACTGCCATTTTTTCTGTGTTCCAGAGACACAGGAAAGGCTTTTTAAAGGGTAATACAATACATTTTGTGGTGTCTGCTCTTGGGCAAAACATTTTTTTTTTTAGGTTTAAATGGAGTACAGATTTTCTTCAAGTAATTCAGGTAGCCACAGGAAAAAAAAACCTTTCCAGTACCTACAGCAAAATTACATTTAACCTCCCACAGAGTTTAAATATAACAGTCAATGACTGATGTTAAAAGGCTGTTTCACATCAAATTATGTTAACATCTCCTCTGCAGTTAGTACATTAGCTACTTTTACTCTCCTGGGACCCCTGACGGTTCTTCAACTCAAAAGGATTCTCTACCTGCAATTAGAGAGGAGCCTTGCTGGCCAGCATATATAATCCACTCTGAGTGCTGGAAGACCTGACATATGGTAACAGATAATAGTAAAAAAATTGCAGTCTCAGCCATTCTTTTTACTTCTCAACAAGTAAATATATACAACATACATAAAACAAGCTGAAGACTGCTGCATTCCTTAATTTGCCTGGGTTAGGTGCATCATAAATCGCGTTAAATGTAAAATGTAATATAGTCATATTGTTATGAAACAACAAAAAGGAATAACAATGATTTGTGGAGCTAATGCTGTGTTATAGTACTCACCTTAAATGATTAACAAGCAACAATAAAATATATTAGCAATTTTCGGATATGCTAAACTAATTCAAGCTTGTACTACAAGCAAATGTCAAGGTAATTATTGTGTACAGTATTTCATCTAATAAGTAATATGGCTTGCTGACAATGTGCTGGAAATTAGCTAGATTATCCTGGCCTTTTAGACGGTACATAGTTTACCTGTTCTGTGATAAACATGTTAATCCTAAATCGAATCCCATCTCTGGGTGAAACAACAAAAGAGCAGTTTGCAACAATATAAATATATATATTCCTTTTACTTTTTTAAGGCCCCTTTCACACGGGACGAAATCTGCCTGTGATTTGCTTACTCAGCAGGGGATCTGTCTACTGATACCATATATTAGAAAGCTGGCAACCAATGGGTGACTCCTTGGTCACACTAGGCTGTAAACAGTGCCACATCCCAAAATCAGAATCTCAATTTAAAAACAAATCACAGAATTTTCCTGACATGACAATGATCCCCCAGACATGGTTTCCATGATTGATCAGTGATGTAAAAGGTATGACTGTAACACACAGGGGTATAAGCTTAACACATGTACAAATACAAGCTTTAAATTGTCTCACAAATAGGTCCAATTTGATTATCAAACCGTTTGATAAAGGAGGGAACATAGTGGTGATGCCACACCACCAGTATGAGAAGATGTGCTTGGATATTTTAAATAACTAAGAGTGGTATAGGAAGAATTCAGCCAGTGTGGTAACTCAGGCCATGTTGATCAAATCTTTATATTCAGTATTAAACTATGTAGATGCCATAATTGATGAAAACACATTGATTTCTTAAATGTCCAATTTCCAAAAGAGGCAACCTTCTATTGTTTGCCAAAGATCCAAAAAAAGAGTATGCACTACATGGTAGACCCATTGGGGTTTATTTACTAAAGCTGGAGAGTCCAAAATCAGACTCCCTTCTGCATAGAAACCAATCAGCTTCCAGGTTTCATTGCCAAAGCTTCATTGAACAAGCTGATTGGTTTCTATGCAGAAGGGAGTCTGATTTTGGACTCTCCAGCTTTAGTAAATAAACCCCATTATATCAGGAATTGGATCCATTACTGAAAATGCAAGCAGGTTGGTGAATATTTTCTTGATGCCACACATTACGAGGCTCCATTCCTATGTTATGGATACTCTGGACTTACTTAAACAAATTGTTGGTCTCTCCATGCCCCCTGATGCCATGCTCATAACTACTGACGTGGAAGCTTTGTACTATAGCATCCCACATGAGTGAGGCCTCGAAGTGACACAAGCATTCCTGTTTGAGCAGGACCACACCCAGCGGGAGTTCAGTGGCTTTGTTTTGAATTTGTTACGCTATATTTTGACATTGAATTGGTTCACTTTCATGGATTTCCTCTTTCTCCAGGTACAGGTACACTTATTGTGCCCCGGCTTACACCATTTTGTACCTGTGGGGATGGGAACGAGACATTTTCTCAGATGACACCCTCACCATATACCTGGACCATGCCCTCTGCTTGCTGGTTCAAATATATTGATGATGTGTTTGTCATCTGGACTGGCACATTGGTCGAACTGCAAAAGCTAATGGGCCTACTTAATCAGAATCAATACAATTTGAGCTTTACTATGAACTGGCATAAGAAATCTATTGCCTTTCTTGATTTACAAATATTTAAGGACACTAACAACTGCCTGGCTACCAAACTATACCGTAAAGAGACAGCAGGCAACACTATCCTTCATGCACAGAGTGCAACTTCATTGGCATCTTTTATAGGAAGACGCTATATTAACCAAATATATCAAGAACCACGCAGAGATAGTTTTTTGCAAAGAAATATCTATCAAAGACAGACTTGTATCTAGCCATTATACACCCAGTGATGATACATTAATATCCCGAGAGGTATCTTTACTTGTGGACACCTATTGCCCATGGGTTCAGACTGGTCGTTTTACCCTACCAAATGGAGAGAAGTTCATCTCCCAGTTTCATGCTACCGAGGGGGTAGTATAACTTATGACATGTAATTGTGGAGCCTACTATGTAGACAAAATCATTCGCCAGTTCAGACAGGATACACGATCACATCTACTATTCATCCAATGCTAAGCTGCTCACCCCTATTAGCCACCACCTTGGCCTATACCTCAGATTTGACACATCATGTGTCAGGTTTATCGTATTGGAGGTTGTTGGTAGGGACCCTCATGGTGGCAATTGGGATAAAAAAAATTCTGTGTAAAGAAACCCTTTGGATTGAACGTTTGAATGCTATACACCCTCCAGGGTTAAATGAAATTATATCCTATAAACCTTTTCTGTAAATTTAGAAGATTCATCTATATACGGGCAGGTAGCACTTATATAGTATGTAGTTAATACTACAAAATGTCAAAATTCCTTTTGGAAATCGTAGATATATGTATGCTGGAATTGGGAGACTCATTGATTAATATGCACTTGTGATTATATATTTGTGTATTCTATGAGAGTAATATTGTGTCATGACGCATGTGCGGTGACTCAGACCGGGCTGGGTGATGTCACATACCGTTCCGGCGTGAGCACCCCAGCCTGGGCACATATAAATAGTGGTGGGAGGCTGGCCACAACCTGGACTGCTTCTCTTGGTAAGTTGAGGCAAACAAATAGGAACATTTCTTCAGTGAGGTGGCTGGCACTGCAAAGTTTGACTTAGCGGGTATGGGTCTTATTAGTTGGCATTGTTGATCTGGTTTTACATCAATATGTGTCCATATATGTGATAGCAGGGTATTACTATCTTGGCTTTTCCTATGTCTTCCAGCTCATATTGCTTTGTCTCCATTTGGAGTGTATACACTGAAGTGTGGGGACGTGGACTTACTTGTCTATGGTTCTGCAACTGCATCGTTGAGGGCTATGTAGTGGATCCACCCCTCACTCTATACACTAACATAAGGTCCCTTAATATTTCATTCTATACAGTATATGACTATATCATCATATGCAGTCACCTGCCACAGCGTACTTTCATGGCTTTGTATTGGCTGTTTTCTGGATACTTTAGGTTTTTGTCAATGTGGATTATATATTATTATGGCTCGCTAAAACTTTGGGTGTCTGGAAGACGTTGTGTCTTAGCCTGGCATCTTAGTAAGTGCCTTTATACATTACCCCAATTTTTTCACCTACACACCTCAGATTAGCCCCAATTCCTGCACCATCACAGCTCAAATCTCCCCAATTCCGGCACCTTCACATTTCAGATTAGCTCCAATTCCTGCACCATCACACCTCAGAGCACCCCAAATCTTGTACCTTCACACCTCAGATCACCCCAATTCCTGCACCTACACACCTCAGATAATCCCAATTCCTGTTCCTACACACTTCAGATCACCCCAATTCATACACCTTCACAGCTCATATGACCCCAATTTCTAAACCTTCACATCTCAGATCACTCCAGTTCCTGCACTTTCACATCTCAGTTCACCACAATTCCTGCACTTTCACACCTCAGATCACCCCAATTCCTGCACCTTCACACCTCTTATCATCCAAAATTCTGCACCTTCACACCTCAGATCACCCCAGTTTCTGAACCTTCAGATCTCAAGCCCTAATGACTGCAAATTCACACCTCAGATCAACCCAGTCCTTGCACTTTCAAACCTCAAATCACCCCAATTCCTGCACCTTCACCTCTCAGATCCATTTCATTTCCTTCACACCTCAGATCACCCAAATTCCTCTAACCTCACATCTCAGATCACCCCAATTTCTGCACCTTAAGATCTCAAATAAACTTCAATGCATGCGCCTTGACACCTCAGATCAGCCCCAAGCCTTGCAGAATCACACCAAGTCCTGCACCATTATGCCTCAGATCACCCCAATTCCTGCACCTTCATACATCAGATCAACCCAATTACTGCACCCTCACAACTTAGATCACCCCAATTCCTTAACCTTCACACCTCACATCATCCCAATTCCTGAATCTTCACGCCTCAGATCACCCCAATTCCTGAATCTTCACACCTCAGATCACCTCAATTCCTGAACCTTCACACCTCAGATCAACTCCTATTCCTGTACCTTCAGACTCCAGATTACCCCAATTTTTGCACCTTCACACCTCATACAGCTAACATGGTTCAGCAAGTGCATGGGACAGGGGTCAGCAGGGCATAGGACAGTGTTCAGCAGGGATGAGTGTGGAGTCAGCAAGGCAGATAACTGCAGCCAGCGGGGCAGAGGACGGGGGCAGTGGTGCAGAGTACAGAAGTCAGCGGGGCAGTTTACAGGGTCAAGCCGGGCAAAAGTCTGAGGTCAGCAGGACAGTGTACTGGGATCAGCGGGGCAGTGAATGGGGGTCAGTGTGGAAGTGTATGGGGGTCAGCTGGGCAGAGATCTGAGGTCAGTGGGGCAGAGATCAGAAAACGCAGTCAGCTGGACAGTGTAAAGGGGTCAGTGGGGCAGCGGTCTGGGGTCAGCAGGGCAGAGGATGAGATCAGAGCAGGGGCGTCCCTAGGGTTGGTGTCACCTGGTGTGATAACACTTGGTGACACCCCCTCCGACGATCCCCGCAGAATGGATCGGATCTGCGGATTGAGCATAATGGATCGGACTCTGATCCATTATGCTCCCCAATCCGCAGATCCAATCCATCCTGCGGGGATCATCAGCATGCAACCTATACGGGATGACACCGGATCCGCTCCACAAAAAGGTAAGCTGTAAAGAAAGCCGACGATCGTCGGCTTGCTTTACAACTTACCTTTTCTTGGAGCGGGTCCGGTGTCACCCCGTGCAGTCAGTGTCATCAGTGGAGCAGTGTACAGGGGTCAACATACAGGGATCAGAGCTCAGTGCGGCAGAAAACAGGGGTCAGTGCTGGCAGGGCACACAGGGGAGTTCCTCCTCCCCACACAGCACATTGCTGCTGTTCTGATCTGGAGATTTCACAGATCAGAGCAGCAACATAGCAGGAACCTAAATAACGTGCAGATGGAGGTTGTATCTGATCTGATTTCAACCATGTGATGTGAGGGGGGATGAGATCTGCTGAGTGACCTGTGCGAGGATGGGAGGAGCAGCTCAGCAGGCTGGGCATGGCACCTTTGTGTGTTGTGCGGGGCAGCAAGCTTTATCGTCCTTACACAGCATCTATGTTGACTAAGAGGAAGGGAAGCCAAATGAGGAGGGCAGGACCGGAGGCGGGAGAGAGGCAGCCATGTACCTTCTTGTGTAACCAGCCGCAAGGATCGGGTGGCTGGCTTTGATGATATGTCGGGTTTCCACAGAAACAGAGGTAGACAGAACTGGAGGTAGGTAGAACCAGAGTCAGGAAAGAGGCAGTGCGGCTCCTTGCTGTGTAGCCTCCCGCAAACATCGGGCTGCTGGCTGTATTGATGAGTCTAATTTCCCAGCTTTCACGTACCAGCATAAATATGGCCACGTGCCATGTCTGGGACAGGTGCAAGGGGTTGTTGACACATGTTCTAGTATTCTTATTTGTATACTATTACAATGGATTTGGTTATTATTTGTAAGTTTTTTTTTACTTTTAAGATACATTTCAAGCCCCTGAGGAAGCATCCCTAGTCACAAAACATGTGCAGATTGTGAACAGTGCAACCCCCTGCAGTTGGATTGAGTGGACCATTTACATCTATATCAGGTGTCCCTTGCTGGCTATTTATATTCAAGTGGGGGGAACACACCATGGTTCTTGTAAAATGAATCACACACTTTTTGAGCTATACCGATTTTAACAAATGATGTTAATAAATATGTGGTTCCATCTATATTGATATTGTGTTTATGTGCCTATAAAGTCCATGCTGAATTTATTTAAAAAACGTTTGAATCGGTCTACTGATCCCTACTAAGCATGCAGATGAGAGGTCCATGTCCACCCAGCTCCGCTGATGCAAACCGGACACAGACACAGCCTGCTCTCCTCTATTGGCGGTCAGATCTAAATGGACCGCCTGTTCATTTGAACCCAACTCCATCCAATCCGCTCCACTGGATGGAAGAAAAAGGGATCCCCCATCCATCTGTTTTTGGAAGATTGGAATGGATTGGATGTAGGCAGGTGTAAACAGGCCTGCTCCATAGAGGAGAATGGAGGTTCCGATCAGGTCCGCCTGTCCGTTTTTAAGTTTGTCCGTGTGAAAGGGGCCTAAAAGGTATAAAGATTAGGCTTCAAATTAGAGCTTTAAAGACTTGTGATCAGAAGCTTTCAGCCTGTTTTTATTTAACAGAAAAGGTTCCCTACAGCAGGAGTCCCACACAGGGGTTACAGCACCATACAACGTTGAAAGCAAAAATATGGCCCCTTGGCTTAGGGATAACCAGGGGTTTAGTTTGAACCCAGAAGCAAGCTGTCACTCCTGTCAAATCAGCCATGGCCAGTGCATTCCCTGCTCCACAGCCACATGTAACTAAGGGAGGGCGGAGATGCCAGTGACATCATTGACTTAATATGGCCATGTGGCCAAATTTGATCAATGACAAATGCCTGAACTGATTTTTTTTTTTGAGCTGCTGGGAGACTTTTCCACAAAAACAAAACACATGCCAAAAACCTGCACTACACGCTAAAGTTTTCGTTCCTTTTTTGCACGTAAATTTTTATTTTAGTAAAGTATAACTAAAGGTAAAACCTTTTCAGTTTTGGATAGAGTGCACAGGGATTAGAACGCTTCTCAATTTTTATTGCAGTCTGTGCCTCCATTAAGGAGATTTACCCTCTCTATTTGTCCTGTTTACCATTATCATTGAAAGTTAAAGTAAAAGAAAATCCCAAATTTTGGGTTGTTCCCAGAAAAGAAATTCCCTTAATTTGCAGGGGATTTACTCTCACTTCCTGTTTGCCTATGAGATAGGAAATGAAGGGAAATATCTTCAATGGGACACAGATGGAAGGCAAAAAAAAATCTGATAGGGGTTATAACCCTCCCTTACTCTAACCAAAATAAAAAAGAATTGCCTACAGTTCAACTTAAAGCCATTGTTCTTACAAACTGTGGAGCACATGTGCGGATATTATAAACTCTAGACATTACTCTAGATTCATTACAATGCAATTTGAAGGCTTGAACACATGGAAGGTGGAACAGCCTAACAAATCTTTTTTTTTCTCCTATATTAACAACAGTAAACAGACAAGAAAAAAAACACACAAGCTACTGTATACATAGTAGGTTGACAAACATCAAGGTAAAGGTTACAGCACCAAATAGATCTGCATCTTAGTATACGTCTGGGGTCTAGGTCAACCAATACACATATTAAGACGATGGTTAAAACACATCCAAACCACCCAGGGTGTCCTGTAATTTGGCCATTTTGTACCATATAGTGTATCATAAAATGGTCATGACAACCCTTAGTGGATCGTAAGCTCCTAGTGTTAAAAAAAAAAAGAAGTCTGGTCTGGCCTAGGTTGTATATAATTTATGAGCATGAAATAACATTTTTCAGATCTGCCAATGCAGAGATCTGGAAATGGCCAGAGATTCATTCTTTGCAGTGCTAAACTGTATCTGAGACTGTCAATAAAAAATATTGGAACAGAAATAATTCTCTGTGATGTGAATGCTCTGTCAGTGTGTAAGCTCTGTTGTGTGTGCGGTGAATGCTCTGTGCTCAGTGTGGACTGTTTGTGCTCTGTCTGTTATTTGAAGTGTATGCTCTCTCCTGTGGGCAAATGTGCTGCAATATTTAGGGCTTTGTATACTATGAGCTCTGTAGATTCTATTCTGTATGTGTTCTTTGCTGTGGGTGCTCCATGCTGTTTAAAGTGGTATTACCCCAACACCAAAAGTGTATTATATTGCAGCTTATTAATCATCAGATGTGACAACTGCATTTGTTTTCGTTAATTTGGCTTTTTCCCCTCTGTTTTCACCTGGTGATCTGGCCAGTAACACACTTCCTATATAAGTGAGACACTACACTGGAGGAATGAGAACAGGACACAGCAAACAGCAACATTGTCAGTCTTTGGGGAAGGGGGGGTGTATTAAATGTGATTTGAATACACATAACAACTTGGAGTCAAACTCCAGCTAACACTTTAAAATCAGTTACAGAAAACATTGTTTTCCTTTTGGAATAAAGGTTTCACATGAACAAATAAAAGCTGATCATTTTAATCGCCCCTGCCAATGGTAAATGGTTGGTAAGCTGATACATTCTTGAACCTCTCAAAAACAGCAGTTCTAGGCTGAATCACCAAATGAAAATAGAAGAAAACCAAAAAAGGAAACTAATGCAGCCATCACATCTACGAATTGGTAAGCTGCAAAGTAATACATTTTTGCTTTTGGATTTAAGGCTCCATGTACACTGGGCTTAAAAAAAAATGCCAGTTCCCTTGGCAGAAAGAAACGCTCACATAGAGCATTTTGTACACATATTTAGGCACGTTTAGTAGTGTTTAGTGTTTTTTCTGCCAGAAAACTCCGATCAAAAAAGCAAACCAGGAAGGCTTTTTATTTCAGGCTCTAAACGCTAAACTTAAATTATGCCTCTAAATGTCATAATGTGCATGGACACATAGGATAATACTGTGCTGCTTCTACAGGCAACACACAAAACTGTAGAAACAGCATCTTTTAAGTCAGTGTGCATGGAGCCTACTACTGCTTCAAGCTCTTTGTGCTTTGTACGGTTTGTGCTAAATTGTGTGCGTACTTTGATGGTTAAGTTGCATGTGCTCTGTGCTAAAAATTGCTCCACTCCCTTCAATTACTGTAGGCTCCATTCACATTAGGGTGTTTCAAATCACAGGCGGAATCACTGCGATTCTGCCCGTGATTTGAAAACGTGGTGTGATAATAAGAAAACGCACAATCACGTTTGGAGGTGCTATTCATTTCAACGGTACCTGAAAATTCAAGGCGTTTATGCCGCAATCGCAGTTCTCTCAACTTCACTGAAGACAAGCAAATCCTGGAATACAATTCAAGTAACACTGTACTTTTCAATGCAGTTCCGATATAAGAGAAATATGCATTTCTGCCACTAGGGGGCACTGCAGGGGAAAGGCTCCAGTTTAGTTTGCTTGCGGGCTCCATCTTGTACCTCCTACAGCAGGGTGATTGTTGGACCACAGTAGATGATAGTTTCTGTCCTCCTCTCAGACCTTAATTGACATGTAAGAGGGTAAATTTGTCTGACAAATTAGTTTGTCTTTATAACCTTTAAATGATTCCTATTAATGTTCTCCACCACCACAGCAAAATGTTTACCTATAGTTTGGTCAGTAAATTGTTTTTTTTTTTCTTTTCCACTTCTCAGTAAAATGGTGAGACTAACACCTAGAGTTTGGAAACAATTCCACAGTGCAATTTCTGCTTAAAGCAAAGCTGCAATTTGTAAATATTGTGAGAAGAAATATTCTTTTCCAAATGCTACAAGAATGACAAAACACATCCTCGCATGTTAGAGGTGTCTTAAATACATTTAAAAATACTTTATGGGCTGAAATGATGAGGAGCAGAATGAAAGTGCAAGTAGCTTTTTCCTCCAGAGTTCTCATTCCAGAAACACTCATTCTGCTGCTTCTGGATCATCACAAAGTGTTTCTTCAACAAAAGCATCTTCAAGTAAGGAAGTGTTACAAATCACTGCCTCCCAAAAACACAAAATCCCTTAATTTATGGTTAAAATGACACCTGAAAATCAGAACATGGATTAAGCTCTTCATGGACCTATATATGCTTCTGGATCAGCATTTTTATTCACTGAAAATTCATATTGGCAAGAAGCTTTTAAATTATTATGAGGGAAAGGGAGGTGGGTACCTGTTCTCATGTATAAGTGAAATGTTCTTAACGCATATAGTCCTTATTCCATTTGTAATAAAAAATACAATTTTAAAAGCAAGTTTAGTTTATTTACTGAATAAGCTGTACTTTTATTTAAAGCATAATACTTTTATATACACCGCATTTCACCTTCCCAGTGTAACAAAACGACTTTCAATTTGTAAAACTACTTCCACAACTTTTTGGGGGGGATTTTTCCAAAATTTCCACTTTTTCTGTAAATAAAACAGGGAAAAAATGTTTTTTTTCCCCGTGGCTTCAAAATTTCTGGACATTTTATATCTCTAGCACAGACTGATGTTGAGAAAGCGTCATGCGTGCATTCCAAATGTGGCACAACATGCACAAAGGTCATGTACCTGGCTAGAACTTGTACTTGAATTTGGTACACGATGCGCCAATTTTAGTGAGACACTGCCAAAATCTGTCTGCGCCAGAGACATCTTTTTTCACAAACATTGCATCACAATGGAAAAATGAAGAAATTTAGTACTACCTGAGTTTGGTGTATAAGTCAATGTCAGAACCAAATATCACACAGATTCTCCATGAATTTGGCATAACACATGAGGGATTAACATTAAAAAAGTGGTGCAGCAGCTTTATTGAATTCCCCCCCAATGACTACAGAGTGCTGTAAGGTAAATCATTTTTATATTCTGTTTGCCACTGATTTTGCCATTACCATCTCATGTAGTAGGGCACTCTAAGCAGGAAATTACATTTCTGGGGGTGCGTTATTGTACAAATGTGTACAGAATGCCTCCAGGTTGTCATAGTGCATTACATGTTACAGAAAATTACAGAGCTGTAGGTTGAAAAGGAAAGGTAATAATATTAATAAGATTCAATTACAATATGACTTTTGTATGACTACGCAATTGTATATGCTATATTATTTTGTTTTTTATTTGCTTATTTTCCCCCATAAAGGTGGAGTTACCCTTTCTTACCCTCTCTGGGCTCCATCTATAACCAAAATATCCTTCTTACAATATGGTACCCAGAACTGTACTCTACATTCAAAGTATGATTTTGACAGTAATTTATAGTGAAACAATACATGTTTCCTTTGGACATTCCCATTTCCCTTTTTATACACACCAAACATTTGAGTGGCTTCTCAGGCTGCTGCTCAGCTACTAATAAACCAAAATCACACATCCATCTCCAGCTGCACTTTCCTCAGTTATGAGATGTAATATGGTTAACAAAGTTCATCATCATGCAGCATTATCATTCACCATGTACCAGACACACTCCTGAAGGAAGATAGAACACTGGAGGGTGATGGGACATCACTAGTTAGTGCTAGAGCTATTGCACAGATGTCCTAAAAAAGCTTCCAATCTGGTGTAACTCTGAAATTTATCAGACAAAAATAATGAGGGTAATTTACTAACACTGGAGCAGCCAGAATCTGGAGCAGGTATGCATGGCAACCAATCAGCTTCTCTCTTTCATTTTCAAAGAATTAAAGTTGCTGCACTGTAAACACAGGAGGCTGCTCGCTTGGCATGGGTGCTATTTAGGGAACAGTTTGCATTTTCTCAATGGATGCAAGAATTCTGGAGTTCGAGATCATGATTTTACCTCTTCTGCAATGTGTCCAATCAAAGAATGATTTGCATTCATTGAGAAAATTCAAAGTAGTCCCTAAGTGAGCAACCTCCTGTCTTCACAATGGGGCAGGGCAGCCACTCAGCATGGGACCCGAAAGCAAGTGAAGATCAATGTAGTAGCTGTGCCTACTACATTGATTTCCAGCTTCTGTGGGATCCCACAGGTATGGCACATAAATTGATCCAAGCTGGTCCAATAAAACTATGTAAAGACTGCCATACCTAAAAACTTCAGCTTTAGCTGTATAAGCTGAAGATAGAAGCTGATTGTTTGCCATGAACAGCTGCTCCAGATTCTGTTTGTCACAGTTTTGACAAATTCCCCCAAATATGTTTGTATTTTATCCACACCAAATGCAGGTCAGCAACACTGTTTCCAAAATTTGCCATAAAAGTAGCAGTTTGGGGAGAGGCAAGCTTCAGTTTCAAAACAGAGCTGGAGTTTTATTACCAACGATGAATGCTTAGAAACCTTTAACTCTTATATTACTTGCCGGTCGCTTCCTGCCACCATATCCTTCATTTTCCTCATTATAGAGCCGTCAAAGTCGCTCTCGAAAAAATGATATGGATATGTTGACAACTTTGTGTCATGACTGTTCCATTTTCTAAGTCGGACGACTAATTATGGTGGAAAATGAATCAACAAGCAAAAATCCCTCTGCGTCTGTATTACTTAATACATATCTCAAAAGGACACATGAAACAACATATAACCATACCTGTAAAGCCCTGACAGGATTAATATGAGATAAATCTGACAATGTACAATGATATACAGAAGACAATTTCTTGTAGAGAACATTGCCAGGAAGAGTAGCTGTCCCACATGTATCAGTAGCAAGGATACGCATTGCAAGTGTGAAAACACTGATAGTCGGAACATTGCAAGAGAAAGTGTTACTTCTGCTTTAATAACATGTTGTGTCAAATGTAATGTCAGATTTCACAACAAAGTGAGTAAAATGTGCAGTTGATGTTGTATATTTATATTCACGATAACTGTTGAGGTATGCCTAGACCTGGATACGTGGAATTGCTGTAGAGGCCATTATGATAAAGAAAAAAAAAATAAAGGGCAGATTGTTTGTATATATCTCTTTTTGAACAAAAGGTATGATCCTAAAGTTGAATGATGTATTATATAATAGATGTAATATATTGTTACATTTATTTTTCAAATGCCAGCAGTGTAAGCACCTGAATTCAGCCTGGCATCAGCCTCTTGCCTATTCAGTAGGGCTAAAGTTTGACAGGAAGACACAGCAGAAGGAACTAATCAGTTCAGGTGTTAACAAAAGGTATGCTGATAGGAAGAGAAAGCAGAGTGACAGACAGATGAGCTCCTCATTATGCTGTTTCAGCTTTCAAAAAATGAAGCTTCGGCTGCAAAACTCACCTTCAGCGGGGATTGTTTCCTGAAGACACTGTTTATCTACTAGATCGCACTCCTCTTCTATGCTGAAGAGTAGGAGTTAATTGTCAAGTTTTTGAAGCTGGACTTTGGGATCAATGGAAGCAGTCCAGGAGTATCAGACACAGGTTCACAAGTTGTGACTGCAAAAACTCCTGCTATTGCCCCTTTAAACAACACTGAAATATTCTCTCTTCCTCATTTCCTATTCCCAGAACCGCTGCGTACCCTCCTGCACCTCGCCTTCTTCCAAGAGGACCTAAATGAGACCCCTTTGTTCTATAGACCATCTATTGTGAAGTACTCTTACTATTCACCAGCACTCCAAGCAGTCACTTTGTGACCTTGGAAAATGCACCCTCTATTTCCCTAAATCTAGGTTTCCATTTTGACTATGGTAGTTACAGTACATAAACTGTGTTCCAAATTATTATGCAAATTCTATTTAAGTGTCGCAAAGATGAAATATTTTGTTTTTCAGTTTAACTCATGGATGGCGTTGTGTGTCCGGGCTCTTTTGATCACTGAAAACAATCTCGGACATCTGTGATAATTAGATTGGCCGGTGAGCCCAATTTAAGGAAAAACTACTAAAGGAGGGTGTTCCACATTATTAAGCAGAGCACCATTTTCAAGCAATATGGGGAAGAAAAAGGATCTCTCTGCTGCCGAAAAGAGTGAAATAGTTCAATGCCTTAGACGAGGTATGTAAACATTAGATATTTCACGAAAACGTAAGCGTGATCATCGCACTATTAAGAGATTTGTGGCTGATTCAGAGCACAGACGGGTTCGTGCAGATAAAGGCACATTGAGGAAGATTTCTGCCAGATCCATGCATCGGATCAACAGAGCAGTTGCTAAAATACCATTACATAGCAGCAAACAGATATTTGAAGCTGCTGGTGCCTCTGGAGTCCCACGGACATCAAGGTGTAGAGTCCTCCAGAGTCTTGCAACTGTGCATAAACCTTCTATTCGGCCACCAATAACCAATGCTCACAAGCAGAAACGGCTACATTGGGCAGAAAAATATATGAAGACTAATTTTCAAGCAGTCCTGTTCACTGATGAGTGCCGTGCAACCCTGGATGGTCCAGATGGATGGAGTAATGGATGGTTGGTGGACGGCCACCCTGTTCCAACAAGGCTGCAACGTCAGCAAGGCGGTGGTGGAGTCATGCTTTGGGCCGGAATCATGGGAACAGAGCTGGTCGCCCCTTTAGGGGCCCCGAAGGTGTAAAGATGACCTCTGCAAAGTATGTGGAGTTTATGACTGACCACTTTCTTCCCTGGTACAGAAGGAAGAACTATGCTTTCTGTAATAAAATCATCTTCATGCATGACAATGCACCATCTCATGCTGCTAAGAATACCTCTGCATCAATGGCTGTTATGGGGATAAAAGGAGAGAAAGTCATGGTGTGGCCTCCATCCTCCCCTGACCTCAATCCTATTGAGAACCTTTGGAGCATCCTCAAGCAAAAGATCTATGAGGGTGGGAGGCAGTTTACATCCAAACAGCAGCTCTGGGAGGCTATTCTGACATCTTGCAAACAAATTCAAGCACAAACTGTCCAAAAACTCACAAGTTCAATGGATGCAAGACTGAAGCTGCTATCAAATAAGGGGTCCTATGTTAAAATTTAACGTGACCTGTTAAAATGTTTAAAAAGTTAAAATGTTGTTAAAAGTTTGATTAAAATAGCTTTTGATTTCAGTAAATATGCTGCAAACACAACAAATGACAATTTTCAGTTCTTTACAACCTATAAAGTGTTTTGAAACTTACTGTGCGTAATAATTTGGAACAGTTCATTGTAAGTGTTTTATGTTTAAAAAAATCCTGTTATCATTAGGAGGTTTGTTCAATAAAATTTGAATTGTACTCTTAATAGTTGATAACGAGAATTATGCTGACTGTTATTTACATCAATTATTTAGGTAAATGAGAAAAATATCATTTGCATAATAATTTGGAACACGGTGTATTAGGGAGTACAGAAACGGCTACCCACTCTCTCAGGACACCATAAGGCTTACTTCATAGACTGCACCTGCATTTTACAAGTCATGAAATGCAAATAGTTGTGTGAAGCTGAGCCTCTGGTGTCCAAGGAAAGTTCTCTGTATAATGCTGTAGTGACCACTCCATGATAGTGGAAAACTAACAGCCCTCACAGCAACAAAGTAAAAAAGGAAAAAAAAACCTATAGAAGTCTGGTGACTTCCTGCTGCTTAAACAGCCACCTGAAAGATCTCATTCCCGAAGCTGGAATCAAATGAGGCCGCATCGTCCACCCGCTAGATTTTACTGAATGTGTAAACAGAAGACCTGGTAGCAGCTTTACAAATGTAGGAAACAGTTACTTGATGCTGAGAAGCCTAGATTCAGATCTCACAGAAGAATGAACAGGGAGAACTACATGTAACATTCCTTGTACAAAGGTCTTAATTTAAGAGTAAGAGACCAATAATTTCTGAAATAAGAGAGAAAGGGTACAAAACTGACCTTTAATAGTGCTAAGAGCCAAACACTGGTCCAGACCAAGCTACAGGAAGGAGAACATTCGTCCCATAGAGAAACTCCTGGAGAGAAAGCCCTGAGATCCTCATACCAAGTGAAGTATGCCTTCTATGTTTGATAACAGAATTTGTGGAAAGTAGCCTTCCTAGCTTTTAGCATCATAGGAATAATACACCCAGGGATGCCTCTGTCTCTCAAAACCTGGCTTCAACAGCCGTGCCATAAAAATCACCCATTTTCTGTGTGCACGAGTTTTAGTAAATAAACCCCTAAGTGTTTTGGACTGAGGCAAGTACACACTATATGAGGATATTTATTGATTTTCAATATATCACATTACATCATTAAAATTCCAAAATATTCAATATTACACAATTCCCTTATACCTCGTTATTCTAAAGAAAAAACCCACCCCACTCCCACCCCTATTCCCCATGCTGCTCCCTAATTTTATTCCCCTCTTATCTCCTCGCTCCTCCTCTTTTCTCTTCCATCTCCAGGCTCCCTTTTTCTTCCTATCTCCTCTCTATTTTTCTTTAAATTGCTTTTTGAACGTATCCCATTTCTCCCACTTTTCTCTGAATCTCTCCATTCTATCTTCTTGTTGATGGTAGAGTTCCTCCATCTTATGTACATAGTCAACCATACTTATCCAGTCTTTTCTTTTTGGTATTTCCTGCTCTTGCCAAAATTTAGGTATCAACAACTTTGCCGCATTTATCAGATAAAATACCGAGTTCTTATATTTTTCTACTGAAGTCTCAGTTTTATGGAATAAGCATGTGCCTGGATGTTTCGGGACCTCAACCCCCGTTATCTCCTGAATTAAATAAATAATTTCTTCCCAATACTCCTGAATTTTATGGCACTCCCACCATATACAGTCATGGCCGAAATTGTTGGCACCCTTGATATTTCTCCAGGAAATCATGTATTTCTCACGAAACGTATTGCATTAACACATGTTTTGCTATACACATGTTTATTCCCTTTGTGTGTATTGGGACAAAACAAAAAAAGGGAGGAAAGAAAGCAAATTCGACATAATGTCACACAAACCTCCAAAAATGGGCTGGACAAAAGTATTGGCACCCTTTCACAACTGCGGATAAATAAGAATGTTACAAGCATGTGATGCTCCTGTAAACTCACCTGGGGCAAGTAACAGGTGTGGGCAATATAGAAATCACACCTGAAAGCAGATAAAAAGGAGAGACGTTCACTTAACCTTTGCATTGTGTGTCTGTCTGTGCCACACTAAGCATGGACAACAGAAAGAGGAGACGAGAACTGTCTGAGGACCTGAGAACCAAAATTGTGGCAAAATATCAACAATCTCAAGGTTACAAGTCCATCTCCAGAGAACTAGATTTGCCTTTGTCCACAGTGCGCAACATTATCAAGAAGTTTGCAACCCATGGCACTGTAGCTAATCTCCCTGGTCGTGGACGGATGAGGAAAATTGATGAAAGATTGCAACGCAGAATAGTCCGGATGGTGGATAAGCAGCCCCAAACATGTTCCAAAGACATTCAAGCTGTCCTGCAGGCTCAGGGAGCATCAGTGTCAGCGCGAACTATCCGTCGACATTTAAATGAAATGAAACGCTATGGCAGGAGACCCAGGAGGACCCCACTGCTGACACAGAGACATAAAAAAGCAAGACTACAGTTTGCCAAAATGTACTTGAGTAAGCCAAAAGCCTTCTGGGAAAACGTCTTGTGGACAGATGAGACCAAGATAGAGCTTTTCGGTAAAGCACATCATTCTACTGTTTACCGAAAACGGAATGAGGCCTACAAAGAACAAAACACAGTACCTACGGTAAAATATGGTGGAGGTTCAATGATGTTTTGGGGTTGTTTTGCTGCCTCTGGCACTGGGTGCCTTGACTGTGTGCAAGGCATCATGAAATCTGAGGATTACCAAAGGATTTTGGGTCGCACTGTAGGGCCCAGTGTCAGAAAGCTGGGTTTGCGTCCAAGATCCTGGGTCTTCCAGCAGGACAATGACCCCAAACATACGTCAAAAAGCACTCAGAAATGGATGGCAAAGAAGCGCTGGAGAGTTCTGAAGTGGCCAGCAATGAGCCCAGATCTAAATCCCATTGAACACCAGTGGAGAGATCTTAAAATTGCTGTTGGGAAAAGGTGTCCTTCCAATAAGAGAGACCTGGAGCTGTTTGCAAAGGAAGAGTGGTCCAAAATTCCGGGTGAGAGGTGTCAGAAGCTTATTGATGGTTATAGGAAGCGACTGATTTCAGTTATGTTTTCCAAAGGGTGTGCAACCAAATATTAAGTTAAGGGTGCCAATACTTTTGTCCAGCCCATTTTTGGGGTTTTGTGTGACATTATGTCATATTTGCTTTTCTGCCTCTGTTTTATATTTGTTCCAATACATACAAAGGGAATAAACATGTGTATAGCAAAACATGTGTTAATGCAATACCTTTTTTGTGTGAAATACTTGATTTTCAGGAAAAATATCAAGGGTGCCAACAATTTCGGCCATGACTGTATGTGCCATTGTGCCTTTTGTCCCACATCCTCTCCAACATAAAGGTGATTTATCTATTTGTTGTTAATGTGCCACACTTGGTGTACTGTACCACCTTGCCAAACACTTATAATTCATTTCCACCACCCTCATATCTACCGCTCCATGTATTAATCTAAATATTTTCTTTTTCTGTTGCTCATCGAATGTTATTCCAAGTTCCCTTTCTCATTTGTACAAAGGCAGGGCAACCCTCATCATTTCGGTAAGAATTTTATAAATCCGGGAAGTACCATGTTTCCATGTTTTATTTGTATTAAAAAGTTGTCCTAGTAAATTTAAATCCATCATTGGTCTTAAGGGCTTGGGGAGCGAGCTCACAAAATGTTTTAACTGGAGATATCTCCATTCGTTTTAACAAGGAATACAACTCCTTTATATACAACTCCATCCATTATATCCTTTAACTGTGCATTCTCTTTTCTTATCCATTTAGCTGAGATATCTTCCCTCCCTGGAGGGAAGAAATCTGTGTCTACCAATGGCATAAATATAGAATTAAACTCCCACCCTCATTGACCTACGTACTTTAGGCAGGTCCTGGTGCTCTGCCAAACTGGCTTACATACAACATGAGTCTTCAGATAGCGCAAGCGCTGTGGCAATACCAGCAGCTCTGTGCATGGAAAATGCTCTGTGGCTAACCTGCATGGAACAGTGCCCAAAATTCACTTTTATGCTATTCCTGTAAGGTCTAGTATTATAAAATACATGGTGGAGTGACCCTTTGAATCTAAGCTCACCTCCCTTTACTCTCTCGCAGGCGCCAACATCTACACCCAGTCTTTTTCCTAGTTTGGGTTCCTAATTGGCTGGGCTGGAATGACATAACTCATGTGTATGGCTCAGTGTACATTTTAAAGAGGCAGACATAGCATTTCTCTTCTGCAAAAAGTTTCATTAATCTTTAACGTGACAGAAAAGCCTAGCACTATCTATTCCCAAAAAAAATTATCTCCCCCTTCCTCTGATCTATCCTACCTAATCTGTAAAATAAAATGTGTGTAGTTCCCCATTTTTAATCTGCTCCAGTACAGCTGCTGTTGAGTGTTCCCTGAGCAAGAGCTTATATATATGCTATTCAAAAAAATTAAAGGAACACTTTGAAAACACATCAGCTCTCAATGGGGAAAAATAGCATGCTGGATATCTATACTGATATGAACTGGGTAATGTGTTAGAAATGTAAAGATGCCCCATAGTTTGATGGAAATGAAAATTATCAACTTATAAAGATTGAATTCAGAGACACCCCAAAAATCAAAATGAAAAAATTATGCAGCAAGCTAGTCCATTTTGCTGAAATTTCATTGCAGCAACTGAAAATGGTACTCAGTAGTTTGTATGGCCCCGACATGCTTGTATACATGCCTGACAACATCGGGGCATGCTCCTAATGAGACAACGGATGGTGTCCTGGGGTATTTCCTCCTAGATCTGAACCAGGGCATCACCAGCTCCTGGACAGTCTGAGGTGCAACCTGGCAGTGTTGGATAGACCAAAACATGATATCCTAGAGGTGTTCTATTAGATTTAGGTCCGGCAAGCTTGGGGGCCATTCAATGGTATCAAATCCTTCATCCTCCAGGAACTGCCTGCATACTCTCGCCACATGAGACCAGGCATTGTCATGCACGAGGAGTAACACAGGACTCACTGCACCAGAGTAGGGTCTGACAATGGGTCCAAAGATTTCATCCTGATACCTAATGGCAGTCAGGGTGCCGTTGTCTATCCTATAGAGGTTTGTGTGTCCTTCCATGGATATGCCTCCCCAGACCAGCGCAGACTCGCCACCAAAACGGTCACACTAAACGATGTTACAGGCAGCATAACATTCCCCACGGCTTCTCTAGACCCTTTCATGTCTGTCACATGTGCTCAGCGTGAACCTGCTCTCATCTGTGAAAAGCACAGGGCGCCAGTGGAGGATCTGCCAATTCTGGTGCTCAATGGCAAATGCCAATCAAGCTCTATGGTGCCAGGCAGTGAGCACAGGGCCTACTAGAGGATGTCGGGCCCTCAAGCCACCCTCATGAAGTCTGTTTCTGATTGTTTGGTCAGAGACATTCACACCAGTGGCCTGCTGGAGGTACTTCTGTAGGGCTCTGGCAGTGCTCAGCCTGTTCCTCCTTGCACAAAGGAGCAGATACTGGTCCTGCTGATGGGTTAAGGACCTTCTATGGCTCTGTCCAGCTCTCCTAGAGTAACTGTCTGTCTCCTGGAATCTCCTTCATGCTCTTGAGACTGTGCTGGGAGACACAGCAAACCTTCTGGAAATGGCACGTCAATATGTGCCATTGCCAGAAGGTTTGCTCTGTCTCCCAGCATCTCCACATCAATATGTGCAATTCTGGAGGCGTTTGACTGCCTGTGCAACCTCTGTAGGGTCCAGGTATCACCTCATGCTACCAGTAGTGACACTGACTCTAGCCAAATGCAAAACTAGTGAAAAACAGTCAGAAAAGATGAGTAGGGAAAAAAATATCAGTGGCCTCCCCCTGTAAAACCATTTCTGTTTTGGGGGTCGTCTCATTATTGCCCATCTAGTGCACCTGTTGTTAATTTCATTAACACCAAAGCAGCTGAAACTGATTAACAACCCCCTCTGCTACTCAACTGACCAGATCAATATCCCAGGAGTTTTATTGACTTGATTATACACTCTGCTCAAAAAATTAAAGGAACACGTTTTAATCAGTGTGTGTATGTATATATATATATATACACATACATACATACACACACACACATATGAGATGCTGGTTTTACTTACTGACCACAGAAAGCCACTGTAGGGTGAATCTACAAAACCATAATAAAATAATAAATAATAATGTAATAAAATAAGATTGTGTTCTTAAAATATACTATACTTCCCTTGTAATATGCATTTTAGAATGCCATTTATTGGCTTAGAGGATACGTGTGTGTAAACTTCAATATGAAAAAGATACACTTAATTTGGTAACATTTAAATAAATAGCCTATAAATAAGATATAATGACCTTTACTTATTAAAGCTCAACTTTAATCTGCTTATATCTTATCTTCCCTGGTTCCTTTCCATTATCATTGCATACCTTATTTTAGACCAAGTGACATCATCAATAGGTCTCCATTTTTCTCTATGGAATGTTGGCAGATTATGGCTGGTAGGAGGGGCTGGAAGGGTGCTGTACATAGCTTCTTGAAAACACAACCGGGTCCTCTCTCTAGTCTCTTCTCAAGGGTCCTCTGCCCTGATGGAAGCAGTAGGCTGGCTCTTGGTAGGAGTTATGCAAATATAAAAATATCTTGATGATCAGGTTTCAGACTGGAGAAGTGGGAGCTCCTGGACAGATTGCATTTACATACAGACTGTCCTAGGTAATGCCCAAACATGATACTCCATGAGCCTCCATGAACTGAAATGTACTGAACTGGTTGAAGAGGATTGGGCTAATTGATCCTGGACGTCCTTTAGCCTGGAAATAAGGTTTCAGTACAGGAGAGGAGATGAACCAGCACAACTAGGCAACACTGAAGGTAAGGTTGGAGTTCAGCTTTAATGAACAAAATATGTAAGAAGTAAACCCTGCACAAGGCTTAGCACTAGAAAAGATACAAACTCTATTTCTGTACCTGACACTTCTATAGAATACTTAAAATTCAAGGCATGTTTACATTACTATCTAGCAGGCTAATGGAAGTACGCACCAGACACTCATGCATAATTCAAATTACTATCCTCGGGCTTCTAAAGCTGAGTTAAATCTGCCTTCAAATTAGCTGAGGTGTGACTTCTTGTTGTAGAAAATGTAGCAGTCACTCGTGTACACCGCTAGGATAAAAGAATATTCCTTACAAAACCCATACTTATATTTTTTATCGCTATTTCATGAAAATTACAATCAAACAAAATACTGCTGAGTTCATGAGTCCGTAAACTATATACAAACTTATATAACAAAATAATGATGTAATATTGTACAGGGTATTAAAGGGGTTTTTCTACTTCCAGATTTATTGATCCCCGCTTGAACATCTTATAAGGTAATGTGTAAAATGAAATAAAAAAATGACAAACTGTTAACTTGCTTTTTCTGTAACAGATTTAGAGGACAACAATTTAGTTAAATATTGATATACTCTATATAGTTGTTAGAAAGCAATTTGCAAAAAAAGAAACTAAAAATGGCTTTTTTTATGATTTAAAATCTTGTACAACCCCTTCCTGTCCGCAATCTGTATATAAACATTCCTCAGCTATTAGCTCATGCTCAGGATAGGTTAATAAACGTCATCACTATGAAAGCTACCAACTCACACTCTGTGCAGCTCCTAGCAGCTCAGCTGTCACTAAAGCTGGCCATACATGGGCCAAATTCCAAAATAATTTTCTTTTGAAAATCTTTTGTAAGAATTTTCATTCAAATTTTGAACCATTAGCGGGCCACGGAGATGGCCGATTTTTGTGCGACCATCGAATTTGAGTGATCAGACATGTTGGAAATTTTTTGAAAAACGAACAAATTTCTAATCAATCATGGGAGAATCGTGCGAGAGATATGATCGAAAAAGAAACGAGCATGAGCTGTTATCTGGAAAGAAAAGAAAATTCTTGGCCATGAAAATTCTTTTCTGTAGCAACATGTGAAATTGAAGACTTGGTTGGTCAAATTTCACAATCAGGTGGCATCACTGGATTACAAAAACGCACAAAATTTCTGATTTTATAAAGAACATTTGTTCAGAACTCCACCCATGTATAGCCTGCATTACACATTTGTTTACCACTAACAATTAAAGTGGCTTCCAAGCACAAGATTACTATCAGCAATGACAGTGATCACATAAATAATACATTTTGACTTGCAGACATCACTGTAACCTGTAGATGGCAGTATGCTTCTGTTTAATACTATAATTGTGTGATTCAATTATAGTATTAAAAAATTGATTAAAACAATATTTAAAAAAATGTGAAAATAAAAAATATACCAACAGGTGCTATGTCTCCAAAATAGAGGTAAAGATCAGCATTAATGTTCACAAAAATGTTTCCAAAGTATGTAGATGACATGAAGAGTATTGCTTTTATTCCTGTTTTTCATTCATAGAAGCTGTAGTACACATTCTATGATGGAATAGCTAGGTAGAAAGGGCAGTTCTGTTTACTCCCACTACACCTAAAGATTACAGTGGTGGGAGGGGAGAGCATCAACGGAGGAAGATTACTACTGAACAAGAAGACAGAAGCACAAGGGACACACCACAGTGAGGGTGAATAATGCCCCTAGTGCTTATTTTGTAATTTGTTGGTAAATTTAGGCTTTAAAGTTTTAATAAATTTAAGACAGTTAAAGTGGTGGTGGTGGTATAAAGACATACAAAGACTATTGCTATAGATCATAGATCAACAGGCTGCAAAGATACATACAGTACATGTCAAATATCTGAATTTCGGTTTCAGAGTAAGAACTTTTATACACATAGCTAAAGTGGAACTAAACTCTCTCAATCAAACTATGCTGCTAGCATTAGTAAATACTGTAGATAAGAAGGTACTGTATATTATATTTACTTGTTTTAAACTTTCTTTTTACGTTTCTTCAGTTGCTTCCTGATTTCAGGCCTAGGCAAAAATAATGGCATACATCCCAGGAGTAATTTTTTTTCTTTCATTTGGAAGAGGGGAGGAGGAGTTTTCTCAGCTAAGCATGCTTCCACGATCGCATGCCTGAACTAAGGGCAGATGGGTTCCAGGAAGTAATTGCTACATGAATCATCTGCCCTTACTCAAGATGGCTGCAGCTATAAAAGCTAGGGGTGTTTTCCAAAGTGATTTCTCAACAAAAAAAAGCAAGGAGAGATGAATGAATGATTTTTACATATATTTGTAAATGCATTCCAAAAATGTAGATTTGTTTTTTTAAAGACATACAGCATATTTGAAATGTATTTTTAAAAATATTTTTCATATATTTTGTAATACAAACGCATTTCAACATACAGTGTGTGTGTATGTATATATATATATATATATATATATATTTTTTTTTTTTATTATTATTATTATTATTATTTTTTATTATAATATTGAATATGGTCAAAATTGTAGCATTTCAAATATATGGCAATATATTTGGGAAGAATATTTTTAAAATATATTTCGAATATATTTTCTTCCATGTGGGAGGCTTGCCAGCCCACTTTATTTAAAAGGAAAAGTCCTTCAGTCTACCAGGCTTCCCACGCAGGAGTTTCAGCTCCACAAAGCATCAATTTAACACAAATTGTTCAGTCTTCTGGTTATCTGTTCCAATCAAGCCCTCCCAGCCTTGTCAGAATACTTCTTTAGGCTTGAACAGACACTCAGCTTCTCCTTTGCAGCACCACTGTTCCACAGCACACAACACTGACCCACATTGTCTTTGTTAGAAGTCCGGCTGGACAAGGTGCTTGTCTGCTGCACTGGACAAACCTGGATGTACAAACAAACTGCCCCTGCAGCTGTTTGTTTCCTGGATAGGTGTTCTCCCCCTATACTTAGACCTCCTGTCTTCTGAAGGGAGCCCTGAACTATATTCAATCATAAGGGCTGTGTGCACCTGGACACATACCCTGCTGGTCTTCAGCAAAGACCTGGACACTGGGTTGGAGAGCTTTTGCCTCCAAAAGCACTTTGAAGACTTCAAACTATGGAGCACAATTTCAATCCAGGAATACCAAAATCCATAGAAAGCTATAAAAACAGTTTTCTCTGCTAACAATTGGTATTGGAGTCTCTGCATACATGCAAATCCTGTGTTCTTTCTGCAAACATTTTGCAGAGCCTTGCACTGTCACAGCTGTCACTCATCTTAAGCAAGGCATTAATCTCTATTGGGCATATTAATTCATCTAAAAGTGCACCAATTTGCATAAGAAAAAGAGAAACTTCTTTAACTTTGTTTCTACATTTGCTCAAATTTTTGTCTGTATCAGTAAGTCATATGCGTTCCAACTGACCTGCCTATTTGACAACAGTTATGAAGAAGACAGCTGATTCATAGCTGCAGGTTTACAGCTTGTCTCGGCAGTGATCTTTTTATCAAAACAAGCAATGGCAAGAGGAAAGCATAGGCTGATACGTTTCCTCCCTCCCTCTGCATTGCTCTTGCGTTGCTTGTCTCAGGAAGGTGCTCACAGCTGAGACAAGCTGCAGCTATACATTGACCATCTTCTTGCTTGGGGGCAGGTTGGACCTCATAATGAAGGTCAGAAAGTATTTACTGTAGAAACATGGTTTAAAGTACTTCATAAAGTCCAGAAATTTCAAAAGTGTCATGTGAGGCTACAACCCATGAATGCACATTGCTGGAAAGAGAGGTCCATGTTTGTCCGGACCACAGCCGCACTGTCAACTGTTTTATTAAAAGTCCAACAGGGGTACAAAAATCCTGATACTGAGATTGTTAACGTATTTCAACCTGGATGGGTTTTAGACACTTAGATACACTCAATTTTAAGACCAAAACAGGTAATTGTGTCTGCATGACAGCAAATCTGTTCCTTTAGAAATATTTTACATCTTATCAGGTTCTTATAGGAACATTCAAAGATCAGTGTAAAAACTAATTAAAGGTTGTGCCAATCTGAACCTCTAAATTTTCCTATTTTTACAACTGCAGTATACATTTGGAAAGTAAATAATAGTTGAAGATAAACAACCTGCAGTGTTATTATTAGAATTATATTTGGTTCACAAACTGTCAGCATAACACATAGGCAGATGGATAGAGACATACACAGATAGATATTAGGAGAGTTACCATGGAGAGTAATAGGTTATTGCACTTGTATGTACACCCACAAGCAAGTCATTTTACTCCACTTTGGCTCAGAAAGGCCCTTGTACCAGAACAGAAAATTATGCAATTATTTGAAAAGTAACTGTAGAGAGGGTTTACTCTCCTACTGTCTGTTTAATCGCTGCACTTATTTATTGTTGTTGAGTTTCTAAATATAAACTCATAGGTAGTAAAGAAGGGACCAGCCAGCGGGATAAGTAAGAATGTCCTGCTTCAGTAAACATTCATTAGTCCCCGCTGAGCAATCTGTATAAAATATCCTGGAACACGCTGTAAATGTTCTCCTTGCCTTCTTTTTTGCCTATCAATTTGCAAGGTTAAGGAAGAACTCTGGGCTAAGGATTAACTGTATACAGTATAAACCAAAGTGAAGGAGCTCTTAAAGTGAAACTAAAGGCCAATTTAAAAAAACATTATTGGCAGCCAGTTTTTTATTGGAAGATTCTGTATGTCTTTCTGAATAAACAAACAAAAAGTGTCTTGCCTACCTGCCAGCAAAGTTTCTGTACATGTCCACTGTGCTACACATGCCAGCTCAGGTTACAATCCCACCATCTGCTGGGTGCCAGGATTGCATGCATGTGGGAGTTATGTTATCTCAGGCTGGCCATTCAAGAGAGCAGAAGTCGCAGAACCTTGAAGAAGACATCAGTGGCAGTGAAAGCATGATGAGGGACATCCTGGTCATCCCAGCCTTGAAGGCGGAGTTTGCCATAATGAGCAAATATCCATGCTTGAACATTATAGGAAAAACCCTTTGTTCTGGCAGAGAAGTTTAAAATATGAAGTTCACCTTAAAAAAAATGCGCATTTTGTTGCTGTTAAAAGAAATTGTGCATTTATTTTTTTTTCTTGGGAGCCTATAAAGAATTGCACTTGCGATCGGCAGAACTCGGATGCAATGTCAGGCTCTTGCAGACGGTCAGTACACTGTCTGCCTGTACCTCCAACATGGGCAGGCAGTAACTGGAGTGCTGGAAGCTCAATGGACCACAAGAGTATTCACTAGAGCCTTCGCAATTCATTGAGAACTACAAGCCGTCAACTGCAATGGTTGACGGTACTTGTAGGTATTTATTCACAGAAGTCTGTGGATGAATGATGCAAACCATGTGGGTGGAACCTTGTACAGCTGCCTTGTTCTCAAATTGTGACAGTGGGTGTAGGGAGAAAGTCTGCCTGTTGTCGCAGGGAGGGGTGGATCGGGGGGGGGGGGGGTGAGGTGGTGGATGCTCAACTTGGTGCATGTTACACTCTTATTATGGGTGTAACATGTAGCATGTTGAGAAAGGTGAACTTATCCTTTAATTTCATTTTAACACTTTCGCTGCTGGACAACCCCCTCCCCCCCACCCTTTTTTCACCTAAACCCCCCAAACATTATATATTTTTGAAAGCAGAGACCCTGGTGGCAGTTGCAATCATTAGTGCACCTGTTTATCAAAATCAATTTTTCTGTAAACACACTCATATAATATTAGTGCAAATAAACACAATATAATATACAATAATTTGGTAATAGAAAGCTGAACTTGCATCTAGTAAATAGATACAAAACATGTGTGCCAAAAGACTACAGTGCCCAACATTTTATATAGGAAATGCTTCAAAGCCCTTACAGCTCATCAGTTTGCAGGAATGATGGCCCTAGAGTACATTCTCTCACTTTGGCGTGTACACGATGCAATGTTTGGCACAATTACTAGTACATTTTTGTACACGCATGCACCTGACACATGGGTTTATTTTCTTCAACTGTGTTCCTGGGTGTTTTTATATTATTTAAATTTACTTTATTTCTTACTTATTACTATGACAAGGAAGCTGATAAGCCGCCTATGTGACCAGTAGGGTTAATTTACTGAAGAGCTGCTTATTTGGTAAAGTAAATGTTTGCTCAGTTTACTAAATAAAGTTGTGTTTCACCTAATGAAGCAAAATTAAGTAAAATCAGAGTATTTTTCTTTGCACATGACTGGATATAAAAAAGGAATACAGAGTCCTAGCATTTATCATGCAGATGTTAATTTTGCTAGGTGAACAGATTCTAGTTAATCAATTGCAGTGGTTAGGGGAGTTTCTTAACCCCTCTCTACGCCGGGTTTGGCACGCATTTTGCGAGTGGGTAGTGTAGGGACAGGTTACCCATCTGTCAGGGAAAATGAATGGTCGTAGGGAAAGTTTCCAGGTGAGTAGGGACAGGATAAAGACATGCCATGCTCCCTGAAATACTCCCATTTGGGTATAGATCGACCAGGCTGCATTTTGCCCTCTGAGACAGACGCTGTCAGCACATCCACGACCTGCTCCATTCCACATTGCCGTTACAATCTGTGAGTGTTCCTAGCCGGGTACCTGCCCGTCGGGCTGTTTGTAAAGTTGAACTTTAATAAAAGTTCTGTTTTTACAACTGGACTCTGTGTATTCACTGCTACTGCACCATGCTGCACCTCCCAACATATTTATAAAGAAATACTCATCATCAACAACCACTATAAGGGGGAACTGTCTGACTAATTATGGTAACGTATCACTGAAATCTGCAAGTTGTTCTGTGCATTACCATGTCCTGATTCCTGTGCTCTGATTGCTGCACTGTATGCTGTGTTCTAGCCTAAACAATTTTGGAGGCATTTTAGGGCTTCAAAAAGGCAATACATCAAGTTTTTATATTTGAAGTGTCTTGCGAGCCAGAAAGCAGAAAAAAACTCCTTATTAAACACTTTAAAGTTGGATCGCAACCTCTAGCACATAACTACCAATGTGGCAAAACGCAAAATAAAATCATATAGTGTTGCGCTCCCAAACCTCCAATTATTATATTATTATTTAAATCACTTAATCTCTATCCTAAAAATCATATGATAGGAGAAATGTGTATAAAAAATACCAATAATTAAAAATGATGTCTGTGATTAATCATAAATTATAAATACTGATAATCTTATGCTTTATATCAATACAAATTAACCTTGTGCATAAATGAATAAAAACAATAAAAAATGAAAAAAATCTTTTGAAAAAAACGTCCCATATAATAAAAGTGACTTTGTGCTGAAAAATCTTCAATCTATATTGATTATATATCCGTGACTGCTTGTGAATCCTCCCAAAAGTGAAGATGTACGCTCACCTCATTGGAAGCCTGCAATTAGGCTATATAAGCATTCGGTTCTCCTCCCTTGGAACCTACTTGTTAGGAACTCTTGCTTTGAGATAATAGATATCCGTAATAGACGATATGTGCTATGGATCACTTCTCCAGAGGATGCAACTCCTCTATATTCTCTTCTCCATGCGGTTCTCCACATATAAAAAAGATCTTGACATGGTGCTTTATCTTTTATAAAGATCGGCTTTATTTGCTCAGAATATGGCACTCACATATATTGTATTCAGACAGTGGTAACTCGAATACGATCAGAAAATCCCGCTGACTGTCGGAGCTGTACACCTGTGGTCCGGCAAACGAACTGACTCCCTCCGAGTGAGGTTACAGTCCCACCCCTACGCGTTACGCCACTGGTCACGTGGCTTCATCAGGGGGATTTGATTGTTTTTATTCATTTATGCACAAGGTTAATTTGTATTGATATAAAGCATAAGATTATCAGTATTTATAATTTATGATTAATCACAGACATCATTTTTAATTATTGGTATTTTTTATACACATTTCTCCTATCATATGATTTTTAGGATAGAGATTAAGTGATTTAAATAATAATATAATAATTGGAGGTTTGGGAACGCAACACTATATGATTTTATTTTACATCAAGTTTTTATGTCCATTTTCCTTAATATAGTAAATAAATTTAAAGAACAATGGTTATTAACCACTTCAACATCACCGTACATATATACTGCCTGGTATTGAAGTGGTTATACAGGGATCATGGTTGGGGCTATGATTCACTTTTACGTAAAAGGATTCAGAGTGACTATGTAGCTGCTGGATTATTTTTACAGGTGATGGAAGGGGGTCCCACCCCTCTACTGCTGCTGCCTTTACCAGGTTCTCCCGTGCAACCAAGGAGCCCTGTAAAAATGTGACCAGCTGCATCGGCTCCCCAAGACACAGTGGGAGGAATTGATGTTGTTCCTCCCACTATGTGACGTCAGAAATGGGAAGTTACAAGGCTGTCATCACTTCCGGTTTCAGTTCTGTGTTTACTGGATGGTTGCCAGCCAGTGAAGTAGCTGATCAGACTGATCTGTGTCTGCAATGGAGGTCAGAGCAGAGATCTGGGGTCCAAAAGACCCCAGATGTCTCCATAAAGAGAGATCTGTCAGGGCCCATGCTATCACAAGGGATGCAATAAAAGTGTTTCAAGAAAAAAAAATTAAAGATACAGTGTTAAAAAAAATGTATAACTACAATAAATAACATTTTTTAAAAATTTAAAGCACTCACGTGCAAAGGTAAATGCATGCATCAGTCCTGTATGCATATGTAAACAGTGATTGCACCACACATGTGAGGTATTGGCCCACAGCTCTCACACGATACATGAAGCCAATCACAGCACCCCGTACCATGTGACCAGCTCTAGCCAATCACAGATCACAATTATATTTAACTGTCATGAACTCATTCATGACAGCTTAAAACAAGCATTGCATTGCAGAGAAACAATTGGTACTTGCTCTTGCAAAGCAAAGTGCAAACAAATCCCTGATCACCCCCCCCAAGAGTAGTACAATGTTACTACGGTAACATTGCACTACTCTGATAAAGTATTTTTTTTAAAAAAGTAAAAAAAAATAAAATAAAAAAACTGTATTGAGAGGTTTTTTTTTGCTGTCTTCTTTTTAACCACTTGCCGACTGCCTGGCCAGCAGTGGCTCTGGGCAAAGCAAGGTAACCTTACCTCACTTTCTATTTCAGATTGTGAACACGCCTGCGCCCCCCCACAGCCCCCCTGCTGGTCCAGGGAGAGAAGAGAGAACACCACACTGTGTGTAAAAGCACTACATTTTACATGCACACGTTAGATTAGCACATTCAACTCTTTGAGTGCCCCTATTAACCCTTTAATCACCCCGTCAACCAGCCAGTGCTATTTGTACAATGTCAGTATATAGAATTTTTCACTGATCACTGTATTACTGCCACTAGTGACATCAGAAAAAGTCAGGGTCAGTAAGCTCCCCTCCCAGCCAGGGTCAGCTAGCGTTAGATTGCCTACACACTCACGCTATAGGACACTGATCACTGACATTACTAGTATAGTATTTGTACAGATCAATATATTGATCACGAACAGAACTATACTAGTGTCCCCAAAAATGCAGTGTTAGCAGGATCAGCCCCTCTGCTGTTTTTCATACAAGATTTGTATCACTTGAGTGTGGGCCAAAGCAATTTATACACACAATACATTGCCGCTCATCAAAATTCAGATTTAAAACTCTTTTGGGCCTAACTTTCAATATGGGCATTACAAAAAAAGAATGTATTGAGGTCATATAGGTCCACAGATCTGATTCATCATATGCCCATGTTCTCTAATGTTACATATATGCCCAACAAGGACCAGCAACATACTGGTACATTGCTGGATTTTGAGAGGTTATACTGGGGTGATGCCGGCAGCTACAGGCATCATACTGGTATCATTTTTTTCAGCTGATGGTCGGCTTTCATGTAAAAGCAATCCTTGAAGCTAATTAGCTGCTGTATTGTTTTTACAAGTAGTGGGAAGGGATGTCCCCGCCACCTTCCACGGTTTTCTTGGGCTCTCCCGTCCAACAGGGAAATCAGAGAATAGGCGGAAGTTCCGCCGGCTGACTATAGAGCTGATCGTAGATCAGAATGGCTCCAATCACCTCTATGGTTTAAGAAACTAGAAGCTAAGAGCAGTTCATTCATTTATTTATTTCAGGTACTTGTATAGTGCTGTCAATTTACACAGCGCTTTACATATATGTTGTACATTCACATCAGTCCCTAACCCTCAAGCGGCGTACAATTTAAGGTCTCTAACTTGCATTCATACATACACATACTAGGGACAATTTAGACAAGATTCAATTAACCTACCAGCATGCCTTTGGAGTGTAAGAGGAAACCGGAGTACCCGGAGGAAACCCACACAGGCACAGGGAGAACATGCAAACTCCAGGCAGGTGGTGCTGTGGTTGGGAATCAAACCAACGACCCAAGTACTGCCAAGCAGAAGTGCTAACTATTTAGCCACTGTGCTGCCCACAGAGCAGTTCATCATTTCTGTTTCACCAGATATTAACAGCGCCATTTTTAAATTGGGAAAGCATCTGATCACACCGATCTTTGAGTGAGCAGATGCTTTAAGGGCAGAGGAGAGATCTAGACTCTAACAGACCCTAGATTTCTCAGAAAAGAATACTGTACTTGTCATTGCCTACTGCTATCACAGGGGAAATTTACATTCCCTGTGATAACAATAAAAGTGATAAAAAAAAAAAAAAAAGGGACAGTGTAAAAATGAAAAAAAAAATCAAAATTAGAAATTAAAAAAAAAAAATAAAAAAATCACTCCACCCCACCCCCCCTTTCCAACCTCATGCACACAGGCAAGCATCAGTCCTGTGTTGGTATGTAAACAGAGATTGCACCATGCATGTGTGGTATCACCGCAAACATCAAATTGAGGGCAGTAATTCTAGCATTAGATCTCCTGTGTAAATAAGTGTAAAATGTCGCCTATTGATATTAAAAATGATGTCGTTTGTCACCGTTGCACATGCATGTGCACTTTTAAAGCATGTCATGCTTGGTTTCTATTTATTTGGCGTAACATCATATTTTACATGTTATCAAACAATTGGGCAATATATTGTGTTTTTGCGCATTAAAATTCAAAAAAGTGTACTTTTTTTAAAAAAAAAATTGTGTTTGAAAAATGCCCGCACAAAAACCGTGTGACATAAAAAATTGCAACACCCATCATTGTATTCTCTAGGGCCATTGCTTTAAAAAATATGTTTTGGGGTTCAAAGTAATTTCCTAGCAAAAAAATGGTTTCTCATGTAAACAAAAAGTGTCAGAAAAGGCTTGTTCTTTAAGTGGTTAGAAGAGTGCTGTGTGGTATAAGCTTCTAATGCCAGGATAGTAGAAGCAACCCCTCCAAATGATCCCTTTTTGGAAAGCAGACACTCCAAAATATTTTCTAAGGGGCATGGTGAGTATTTGCAGATCTCATTTGTTGCCACAAGTTTTTGGAAAATGAAGAAAGAAAACAAAAATGTATATTTCCGTTTCTTTTTTTCTTTTTCAAAACACTGTGAAAAAAATTACATCTGCAAAATACTCCCCATGCCTCTTATCATACTCCTTGGATTGTCTACTTTCCAAAAATGGGTAATTTTTTTTTTTTTGGTGGGGTGTGCACTGTCCTTGCATTTTAGGTCCTAAGAAACTCTGATAGGGTAATGAGGAAGTGATATGAAGAAATATGCCCTTTGAAAGCCTGAAAGTCGTCATTGGATTTTGGGGGCCTGTATGTGGATAAGCTGCCAAAAAGTCTATCACATGTGGTATCTCTATACTCGGTAAAAGTATAAGAATGTGTTTTGGGGTGTTATTCCACATGTAGCCATGGCATACGTGAGCAATATATAATTTAAGTCACAACTTTGTGTCATTTTTCAACAATTTGTGGCAAAAAACCTAAATCTTCCATGAACTCAACAGACCTCTCAGCAAATTCCTTGGGATGTCTGCTTTCAAAAAAGGGGTCATTAGGGGGGTCTTTGTACTGCCCTGGCATTTTAGCACCCCAAGAAATAATAGGCAGTCAGAAAGTAAAAGCTGTGTAAATTCCAGTATATATAGATATATATTGTAGATACTATAACTTTCATACAAACCAATCAATATACACTTTTTGGGATTTTTTTTTACCAAAGACATGTAGCAGAATACATTTTGGCCTAAATTTATGACAGATTTTTGGATATTTTTTGTAACCAAAAGTAGAAATTATCTTTTTTTTCAAAATTTTTCGTAAATATCGCAAAAAATAAAAACCTAGTGGTGATCAAATACCACCAAAAGAAGGCTCTACCTGTGTGAAAAAAGGACATCAATTTAAATTTGGGTGCAGCATTGCATGACCACACAATTACCAGTTGAAATAGCACTGTGCTGAATTGCAAAAAATGGCCTGGTCAGGAAGGGGGGAAAATCTTTTGGAGGTCAAGTAGTTAATCCATGTTCAGATCATCACACTTGTCTGGTTGCTGTTTAACAGGGCTCAGATGTGAATTTAACATACTGATCCTAGGGCTCATTCACACATACATTGGTTTCTGAAGGGTAATCCATGTTCGGACTGCGCTTCAGAGATCATTTGACAGGCATTGAGGAGGTGTTGTATCACTTCAACACCTTGAGGCCCGCAACACACATGGTTGCTGGCGGCTTGTAGAGCGACTCCATTCACTTGAATAGGTTGCAATCGACAGGCACTAGGGCCCACCGGAAGCAACAGGAGGTATGATTCCTGCTGGGGCCATGAAGCAAAGCATCGTGGCATGTGTACACCCTTGGTCACTGCTTCTGCTAATAAAAGGGGAGCGGTTGGGGGTGGTAAAACTGCGGCTCAACAGTTTTTTTTATATTTACCATAGCCAACATTTTCAGCTGCAATTACTCCTATTCACTTCCTGTCCCAAAAGCAAAACAGTGGGAATCTCGAGTTATCACCGAAATTAGTGTCCCCATTGGAAGATTTCTTCTCTATTACTGTTCTTGGGACAACACAAAATGTGGGAATTTCTTTCACTTTCACTCTCAGTGATAACAGTACAGAAGACATACAGAGAGGGTGAATCTCCCTAACAGGAGGCAGACAGCAATAAAAACTGACAGACGTTCTAATCCCTCTCCACTCTATCCAAAGGTAAAAAAAAACGTTCTGCCTTTAGTCACACTTCAATATTCTGCACACTGTTATGATAATGCATAAGATGACATATACTATACTAATGTTATGGGCACCCTGCATGTTGTGGACCTTATATAATTACACTATTGTGCTTTATGTTTCATTATATCTTCACTGCTGGTCAGGATCATCAATTCCACAGACCATATTTGTGCGAGCAGTCTTCCCAGTTGCTAGGAGACTAGTCCTGGTTAATAGCATTCACCTTATATAGAGCATGTGGAGACCAGTCCTTGTTGTTGCATGTGATTTGCCAACTTGGATACACATCATTTGCAGCCCATTGTGTGGTTTGCGCTGGTAAAGCTCAACCAATAAATGATGACAGCCAAAGTACTGCACAATCGTGGCATCCTTGACGGTGACAATGCTGCATTCTTCGCATAAAGTGGATGCACTTCTACAGTTTCTCTCTCTGGATCACTACTGGTCACACTCAGGTATGTCTCTAAGGACCATAACAGCAAAAGCAATGTGTGAATGATTTCTCTTGGTTGTTACTTCCTACTACTTCTACATGCATAGAGCTCCGATGGGAACTGCACGTCATGGCTTCCTGACACACCGGGGTTTATTTACTAAAGCTGGAGAGTCCAAAATCAGACTCCCTTCTGCATAGAAACCAATCAGCTTCTAACCTCAGCTTGTTCAATGAAGCTTTGGCAATGAAACCTGGAAGCTGATTGGTTTCTATGCAGAAGGGAGTCTGATTTTGGACTCTCCAGCTTTAGTAAATAAACCCCACCATGTCTGTTTAATGCCACTTGTAGGTAGCATCAGAAGCCTCAGGGTTACAATGCAGGCGGACAACTGTCCCCATAACAGGAAGTTCCTGAACAAGAACCTTTATGGCAGAATCACCAGCCTAGCAGGAAGATTCACTGCAGAGGTTCTGACACTGTGAGAGCAAGCATGACACAGGGAGGTAGCATGTTGTTTCAGCCTCACAGGGTGGGGTGTGGTGGGGGGGGGAGAGACACAAAGGGTTGATTTACTAGAACTGGAGAGTGTAAAGTCTGGTGCAGCTGTGCATGGTAGCCAATCAGCTTCTGACTTCAGTTTGTTCAATTAAAGTGGTTGCAAAGGCTGAAGTTTTTTTACCTTCATGCATTCTAAGCATTAAAGGTAAAAAACCTTCTGTGTGCAGTAGTGCTCCCAGCCCCCTCAATACTTACCTGAGCCTTATCACGATCCAGCGATGTGAATGACAGCCTTGGATGTCCAGGGTCTCTGCCTCCTCCTTGTCTGAGACTGGCTGTCAATCACAGCCAGTCAGCCAATGAGGAGGAGGGGGCCAAGCCACGGCTCCATGTGTGAATGGACACACGGAGCAGCGGGTGCCCCCGTAGCAAGCTGCTTGCTGTGGGGGCACACAACAGAAAAGAGGAGCCAGGAGAGCCTGCGGGGGACCCGAGAAGAGGCGGATCTAGGCTGCTCTGTGTAAAACCACTGCACACAGCAGGTAAGTATAGACATGTTTATTTTACAAAAAAAAAAAAAAGATCCTTTAGAACCACTTTAAGCTTTGGCAAAAAATGAAAGCTGACTGGTTTCTGTGCAGAGCTGCACCAGATTTTACACTCTCCAGATTTAGTAAATCAACCCCAAAAAGAGAAAATGATATCAATGAAGGGTTGGTGCAGGGCCACTTTTACAGCCAACAGGAATTGTTAAAGAGGGACTGAACTCTGGAAGCCTAAATAAAGGCAGGCATACGACAATTACTATTACAATTACTGGCTATACCCAGCCAAATATTCTAAGTACTGGGCCAAGATTTACTGCATGATATATCAAGTGTGCTGGCTACAGAGCAATAATGTAAAAGCTTAGGCACACTAAATGAAGTTAAAGTAGTTGTAAATGCTCAAGATAAAAAAACCTTCTGTGTCCAGCAGCCCCCCCTCCCCTCTAATACTTACTTGATCCCCATCTCGATCCAGCGATGTAGCCTCGGCTGTCCCGTGTCTCACCCTCCTCATTGGCTGAGACAGCAGCAGGAGCCATTGGCTCCGACTACTGTCCATCACAGCCAGTGAACCAATGAGGAGAAAGCGAGGGGCGGGGCCGAGCCGTGTCTGTGTTTGAATGGACACACAGAGCAGCAGCTTGGGTGCCAACATAGAAAGCTGCTTGCTCTGGGGGCACTTGGAAGGAAGGAGGGGCCAGGAGCGCCAGCGGGGGACCCAAGAAAAGGAGGATCATGGCTGCTCTGTGCAAAACCATTACACAGGACAGGAAAGTACAACATGTTTGTTATTAAAAAAAAATCTGCCTTTACAATCACTGTAAAAATAACAAAAAAATGCAGTGATTTCCACACTGATACTAGTAGCACCATTTGGCTTTATTTTTAAGAACTTTAAAAATCAGGAAAACTTTAATTCTGCCTTTGAGAATTCTTGCAACAAAAATAACTGAAGCCAAGACAGCAGCTTGCCTCACTGGTGTCATTTAAGTGTCAATAAATGCATTGATGCTAAATGTGTCAAAGACTCCAGCTGTTAAATCATTAAAATGGGATGACATGATTGGCACGCTAGTCCACCTCAAGACTCCACAAACAAATACAAGCAAATCACAATAAATCAAACTTTCTCACTAGGATCAAGTCAAAACCCTAATCAATGCCAATCACAAGTCAGTACCAAAATGCGTAACGACACATGGAGTTAAACGTCTAATTTAAATCTTTTTTTTTCCAAAGTAATGCTATATTCCCTTTTCAAGAGAGCTTATAATGATGAAAACCTGCCTTTTTTCATAAAAATAGTATATTAAAATATTGAGAACTGTTCTGCAGTTTGACAACTGCAATATATCCATCCTACGATACATCCATCAAGTTAAATCAAGTTCATCATTTTTCAAATTCTATTTACTACTTAGATCAAAACATTCCTATACTATCCTTTAGTAATTATACCTGTCAATAACATTAGTTTTACAGAAAACGTGGCTCACATTTTAGATTCTATTACTGTTTCTGCAATTACTACCTACGGCAGTAGCTCATTCTACAGCTTAAAAACCAATTCTTCCCCAAAAAAAACTTTTTCTGTTCTTTTAAAGGCTGAAGGTATTTTACCTTAATGTATTCTTCTTTGTCAATCATAGCCAGTGAAGAGGGAGTGGGGGGCACACTCGAGCAGTCCATGGACTGACCCAGGAAGGAACCTGCCCAAATGCCCCCATAGCAAGCGGCTTGCTATGGTGGGCACTCAGCAAGAGGAGACGGAGAGGAGCCAGGAACGCTGGCAGGGGACATGAGAAGAGGAGGATCTGCACAGAGCAGATAAGTATGACATGTTTGTTATTAAAAAAAAAAATAAAGGGATTACAAATCACTTTAAGTTCCAGTCCTGGCGAAAACAGAAGTGAGAAGAACCTCCAAAATGGGAAGACAGAGTGATAAGAGCTTAAAGTCCATATTGGAAGTATTCTGCTCGCTTCCTGTCCTAGTGAGGAAATCTTTTCCTAATATCTGCACAATTTTAACTTTTCATCCAAAACTGCAAAAAGTTTTGGATAAATGTAGTCTCTAAATACTTTTATTGTATAATGTATAATATATTATTATAAAGACCACTACATTGACAGCAAATTTCAATTGTTAAAGAAGAACTCCAACCAGAAATTTAAAAAAGTTGGGGGAAGGGGACAGGGGCCTTGTGTACATAGCAATTGTGTCCATTTAAATTTGTGCAGGGGTTTCGGAGCAGCAGTTGTCACATAACTGGTGCCACCTCCTACCACTGCTACCTGATAACACTGAACAATGGAGATGGAGTTCTGACTGACAATGCAAGAGGAGAGAGGGAGTGACAATCAGTGCACGCAGGACCTGGACAGACCCCACTCACCTCCTCTTTCTTCTAAGCTGCCAGATGGAGTTCTGCCATTAAGCCCTCTTCTAATCTCTTCTGTTTATTGCATACTGAGCACGGACCTGCCACCAGCTCTTCAAGGCACAGAGAGTGAAACTTTCAACTTTTATTGCTATGAATGATGGTGGAAGTAGAGATTCACTTTCATTCATAAAAATGGAAGCAAACAACAGCGTGAGCCAGCTACTATACTTCTCCGTAAGAGACTATGGGGTTTATTTACTAAAGTTGGTTCACTCAGAATCTTGTGCACTTTTGCATGGAAACCAATCAGCTTCCAGGTTTTATTGCTAAAGCTTAATTGAACAAGCTGAGGTTAGAAGCTAACTGGCTACTATGCACAGCTGCACCAGATTCTGAGTGAACCAGCTTTAGTAAATCTCCCTCTATATCTCCTCTAATGCAGGCCATAGATGGGTCGAAAATCGGCCGATTTTTCGGCCGAAAATAAAATCGGCCGATTTTCGGATCGTTAGTGGGCGATTTGGTCGGCCGTTTTTCGGTATTTTGGCCGTTTTTTTTTTCCGGTAAAGTTGGAAAAAAATCGGCCGATTTTGCCGATCGGCCGATTTTCGCGGCAATTAGTGGGCAAATCGGCCGATTTTTTACCGATAAAAAATCTGCGCATGAGCAGTGACCTGCAAGAGGAAGACAAAAAGAAGAAAAAGAAGAAGAGGAAGACGATGAAGAAGAGGATGAAGAAGAAGAAGAGGAAGAAGAAGAGGATGAAGAAGAAGAGGATGAGGATGAAGAAGAAGAAGAGGATGAGGATGAAGAAGAAGAAGAGGATGAGGATGATGATGAAGAAGAAGAGGATGAGGATGAAGAAGAAGAAGAAGAGGATGATGAAGAAGAGGATGAGGATGAAGAAGAGGATGAGGATGATGATGAAGAAGAAGATGAGGATGCAGAAAAAGAGGATGATGATGATGAAGAAGAAGAGGATGAGGATGAAGAAGAAGAAGAGGATGAGGATGAAGAAGAAGAAGAAGAAGAGGATGAGTATGATGAAGAGGATGAGGATGAAGAAGAGGATGAGGATGAAGAAGAAGAAGAGGATGAGGATGAAGAAGAAGAAGATGAGGATGAGGATGAGGAAGAAGAAGAAGAAGAAGAAGAAGAAGTAGGATGAAAATAAGAAGAATTCCAGTCCAGCAAAAAGTGTCTCTGCAGAGAGCTCCGCTATTTCTGACAGTTCTCTGACAGTTCCTTGACATTTACAGCGGTTGAAACATTGTATCTATTTGTTTCCGAATAAAAACATCTGTATCCTAAATGGAAACAAATAGATACATTGTTGCAACTTCTATAAATGTCAAGGAACTGTCAGAGAACTGTCAAAGAAATAGCAGAGCTCTCTGCAGGGACACTTTTTGCCAGCTCTAGACGGGTAGAAAATCGGCCGATTTTTTTTACCATTGATGGTAACGTTGGCCACTTGAACAACCGATTTTTCGTTTTTTAAAAGAAAAATCTGCAGTTTTTCTCCCCATCTATGGCCTGCATTACTCTGCTTTCTTTTTGCATACCATGCTTTCATACTCTAGTTGTTTAGCCTATTAATAAAACAATTTTCCCATTGTTATCACTGCTTTACTCCTACATGCAAAGGCAGTGCCCAAAGACTGGAGCTTCGGGGAGAGGAGGGCAGTGCTAGAGCTGGCCAGAGCAGAGAGTCAGGTAAGTAATGCAAGGAAAAAATGTCACCAGCACACCGAGGATCACCAATATGGGTCCAAAGGTTTTAATAAACCATCACATAGTTACAGCAAGGCAACGTTTCGGAGTCTCGCAGGACCCCTTCATCAGGCATATAAATGGCTATACACACAGCCATTTTTAACGCAGGAACGTGTGCGTTTGGATCATACACTTGCAGCTAAGTAATGCAGTCTCTTCTTGTACCCTCTGAACTTTAACCCTGAGCCTTCATCCCTTGTAGCACAGGGGGGCCCCACTGCTAGGTTATTTTTTTGTTAAGCCCAAAGTTGGGCTTGGCCATGAACATCGGCTCTACTCCCTCTAGGGGATTCCAAGGTTTTAATAGGCTGGTAGTGAGATATCATCCTGTCAGGGCATTCTGGGTCTATTGCAGCACCTACTCTATATAAAATATGCCTAGTGCAGCTGCTGTAGAAGACACCCACTAGTATCAGATACCCAAACCATCTCAATTGGTGCCCTGTTATTTTAGAAGTACCAGCTCTATACAGAAGTATCACTGAACTGCCACACTTCTTGCCCAACCACATTTTAAAGTGGTTCTAAAGGCTGAAGGTTTTTTTACCAACACTTAAAGAGGAGCTGAATTCTGGAAGCTGTGCGCAAACAAGACAGGCAGAGGGCATAAGACTAGTCACCAGTATTGCCAGTAGGCTCCCTGAAGCCTATCTTCTTTCCATTACTGGATTACGATGTCTTGTTCTACATTGTGCCTCTGTATGGAGGTGGCCATCTTCTAGAGCAGCGTTCTCCAGCCCTTGGGGCACTATACCATCCACTGACACCAACAATAATTCCTGTTGCTGACACCAACAATAAGGCACAATTCCTTCCAGTGACACCAACAATGGTGAACTATTCCTCCCACAGATACCAATGATGGGGCACTATTCCTCCCACTGACACCAACGAAAGGGCACAATTCCTCCCACTGACACCAACGATGGAGCAGAATTCCTTCCATGGACACCAATGATGGGGCAGGATTTCTTCCATGGACACCAAAAATGGGGCACTATTCCTTCTTATTGATACCAAAGGTATTACATTTTAAACTCCCACAGCACGCCAGGACATATGCTACTCCCACTGGTCCTAATCCAGCTCCCTAAAGTTTGAAGGACTGGCCCTTTGTTTAGAATGTGGAGAACCCTGTTCTAGAGGAAAGTCATCCTCATGTCAGGAACTCCAAAAGGGAGAACAGTGAGCAGCTCAGTCGTGACATCACCGAACCTCACTCCAAATCTTGTGAGATCAGCAGTCAAAGGCTCCAGGGCCTTGGATCACATACCACAGATATCTATATAGAAGGCTGTAGGCACAGGAGTATTGTGATACCCACAGGTACCAGGAAGTAAACTGCTACTTTTTAGTTGGAATTCCAAACAAAAGAACATTTGTCATGGTACTGCTTGGGCAAAAATGTAAACATTCCTAGATAGTTTCTATAACACAACAAATTACTTTTTGAGATTAAGTCCAATTAAGAACCCAAGAAGTCCAACTGTAAACTGAAGAAGCCTCTGTAATGAGTGGTGAGGTGTCTTCAAAATTTCAAAACCAGTCCAGATGAATGTGACTAAATGCTACTAGTGATGTAGATCATCTGACATGATCATGAAGTCATGACTACCTGTATTATATACACTATGTAAACATTATAAGCACATACATTGAATGGTGTTTAGCAATATTCAGTTCTACAGAATATAACATTGAAGAAAGGTGGCTTTAAAAATAATCAGACATTTTTGTTAGGCTTTTACTTTATATCCTCTGTATTCACACACTGATATGATCATAAAGGTGTCACTGTAATCAGACAATTTAATAAAGAAACAATGGTAATAAGTGGTGAATATACTGAACTCCCGTCACAATGTCAAAAGGCAGACTTATGAAATGTGTTATATACACAAATACAGTCAGTAGAACTTCTTATTCATCAGGATTTTATATAGCAAGGCAAATAATTTCAACAATGTCTGTGTACATGCATAGACACCGGTTAAAGGTCTAGTTGTGTGCGATTAAAATGGCACAAAAAATAACTCTATTATAATCAATTATTTAAAGTAGATCTAAATCTTTAGGTGACGTTTTGCTTGCTAAAGAACTGAGGATCATAAACAACTTCCAAAGTTGTGTGGTTTTTTAAAGTGTTTTCTTTTTTTTTACCCTTTTTGTATTTCTGTGCTGTTGATCTACTTTGTGCTGCTTCTTTTAGCCATTTCCTACCTACATGCACTCTAGCACAAGCTGCACACCATTGTATAGACTCCGAAGAATGTCGGACTATGCCTGAGTAAATTATGTTGGCATGGCTGCGTGTAATCACCACCAGAGGCACATGTAACAGGATGACAATGCAGGAGCAGAACTGGAGGCATCACCCCATACCAAGAAGTACCTGAACAAGGTCCTTCATGACAGGATCACCAGGTATTCTAATAAAAGTAGAAAATCTGAAATGATTGAAAGAAATAGTCACACTTGTTGTCCACTATTATACCTATCTCCTTTCCATGCCTGTGGTACTACCACTCCTCTCTAGCAGATAGTGCTTGCCTTCATCTTTTCCACACTATTCTAGATAATGCCTCACATCAAACCTTCCATGCCCATCCCTTCTGTAGATAGTGTCTGTCATCAGATCCTCCGCACTCCTCTGCTGCACAAACTGCTCCCTGCCATATCCTCTGCACTCCTCTCCTATACATGCAGCACCCTGTCATATCCTCTGCAATCCTCTCCTATACATGCAGCACCCTGTCATATCCTCTGCACTCCTCTCCTATACATGCAGCACCCTGTCATATCCTCTGCACTCCTCTCCTGTACATACAGCCCCCTGCCATATCCTCTGCACTCCTCTCCTATACATGCAGCACCCTGTCATATCCCCTGCACTCCTCTCCTGTACATGCAGCACCCTGTCATATCCTCTGCACTCCTCTCCTGTACATGCAGCACCCTGTCATATCCTCTGCACTCCTCTCCTGTACATGCAGCACCCTGTCATATCCCCTGCACTCCTCTCCTGTACATGCAGCACCCTGTCATATCCTCTGCACTCCTCTCCTGTACATGCAGCACCCTGTCATATCCCCTGCACTCCTCTCCTGTACATGCAGCACCCTGTCATATCCTCTGCACTGCTCTCCTGTACATGCAGCACCCTGTCATATCCTCTGCACTCCTCTCCTGTACATGCAGCCCTGTTATAGCCTCCACACTCCTCTTCTGCTCATACCTCTCTGTCATATCCTCCACACTTCTCTACTTCACATACTGCTGGCCATTATATTCTTTGTACTCCTCTCCTGGACATACTGCCCCCCTGTTGTACTCTCCACATTCTTCTGAAAATTCTTTCTGCTATGATATCCTCCAGAGCAGTGTTTCTCAACCATTTTTCAGTCAAGGCACCCTTTAAAATTATGGAAAGTCCCGAAGCACCCTTTAAATTTATGGAGAGTCTTGAGGCACCCCATTCTAAAATGTGAAAAACTATTCTAATAGTTTTGTATAACACAGCAACATCCACACATGTAGGACACCCAACATTAGAGGTGATTTATTATTTCAAAGCAAATACACTTCTGTACACTGGTACTGATTAGTATTCTAATGTTTCTCCTCTCCCACAGTTTTTCTCCATCACTGAGCTAATATGACCCCAGCACTGACAGAGAGGCAGATGATCAAACTAGGATGCTGTGCAGGCAAATGACAACCTCCTTATCAACTGATGATGTTATTGGCTGTCAGGACGCCTGCGGTTAGAAGGTCGTAATGGTTCACTATGAAAACCTGTGGCTTTGTGTAACTAAAAGGCAGGCTTGTTCCCCCCACTGGCTTGTATACATGTTTTGGGTAATTTTTGGACATTTTGCCAAGGCACCCCTGAAGAAACCTCAAGGCACCCCAGGGTGCGGCACCCTGGTTGAGAAAGGCTGCTCCAGAGTCATCTCCTTAACATTCTGTCCACTGTCTTTCCCTTCAATACTCCTCTCCTGTCCATACTGCCTGCTGCTATACTTTCCATGCTCCTCTGCCTGCTTAAACACATTGTTTGTAATATTCCCTGTCCTGTCCGTCCTGTACAGCACACACTTTTGTTAAGCTGGCCATACACGTATATGGATTTTTGTTTCAAGAATATTCGTTTGATTTTCTGATCGTTAGTGGGGTTAAATCGATGTTTGATTTTGACAGCAGTGACAGGAAAACTCAAAGGGGCAGGAAGGAAAACTTTTTTCAATCAAAAGAATTTTCAGCCAGTGTAAGTGGGTATTGTTCAGAAATTACATTCATTTTAAAAAAAGAATGTTAAAAGCAAAAGACGATTTTCAAACGACAATCGTCCATTAATTGAATGTTCAAAGAATTTTCGTATGTCTTTTCTAACGAATATTCTCGGTTGAAATCTACACGTGTGTGGCCAGCTTTATTTAACCTGTTAAAGCTTTTATGATATTTTTAGTGATTAGGTTTACAAATATTTAACAATTCTGGGATGGGATACACTTTTTTGTCCAGTTGTGTTTTTGTATAAAACATGACAAAATTATTTGCACTGAATATTTGTGTGCTAAAATTTCTGGTGGCAAAATTCGCCCTGCACAACAATCAGAACAGTTTTCAGAGGACAAAATCTAACATACGACCCAGAGATCATTGTGTTATTGAGGCAGCTATGGTTCTGAATTCTGATATTAGAATGAAACTCAATGCATACTATTGTGCAAAGCTGCTTCTTTGTGCTGATAATCCTGGTAGTTTGTATTTATATGGTCTGCGACTATAGAATTCTTTGGTGTAGTGTAGGCTAAAGTCTGTCTAACCTGCATTACAAACAGCGGGATTTCACTGGTTGCTATAGGCAGCAGCTCTTATTTTCATAACGTGCCCGCACTTCTCATGTTCTTCCCTGTATGAGGCCCGGAAAAGCAGCATAATTATTCCGCTGAATCCTTAAATACCACCGTTACCTGAAAACTGCAGCTGCTGGGAAGCTATTACAGTATTATAAGCCCGGTAGATGAATTGATGCTTGGCATAAAATGACTGTTTCAAGTAATATCTCTCAGACTTGGCATAACTGTATATCAATGCTGTAAAACGTAAATAGTAAGTGCTTGGCTGGAAACAGTAATTCAAATTTATTTTATGGTTTTTAATACTTCCTTAAGTCTTCTGTAGGCTGTAATCATATCCTGGGCACATGGGGCCGCCAGGTAATTTAAAACTGCATGAGTACAGCGTTAAATATAAATGTTGCATAGGTTCATGTATGCAGCTTGGTAACAAAGGATCAAATACAGGTAAGATTTGAAGGGTCAAACCATAAACCTGTGAGAGAATGCACTAATGTAAGCAGTCATTATGTGACTCGTGGCAGAATGTTAGTTCTTGGGCAGCGACTTCTCTTGCAGTGAAGCTGAATGGGTTTAGCTTCACTGCCTCATAACGAGGATGCACTATTTAAGAAATGAAATACCTACTATTATCTGGGCCCTCTTGCAAATGTGTTTTCCGGCATCACATCTTTACAATTTATCAGGAAGATTATGTATGTAAGCCAACCAAACGTGTGTATGTGTCTGTGTATAGAATCCAGCCAACCAGGCATCCCGTATGGCATATCCATAACGGACATTGGTGCCAAATAGACTATTCAAAGTAGAACCTTGCCTCAGCTCAGTGTTGAATGGTCTTTCAGTCGTGCTTCTCTGACCTGTGATCTGTGATTACAAACTTGTGCCTCATTTTCATCACTGACCTCGCTTCCATCTGAATTGTCTCCTTGAATTTCTCTTCTATGTATGTGTTTGCCGAATTTCTTCGTTAACGACCTTGAACTGGACTGGACCTTGCCAGCTTGGTACCTTGCTGCCTGCAAACTGCTGACTTCTGCCCATTCCTGACTTTGACTTGGTTAAAGATTTGATGCTTTGCTGTCACTGCACTTGGTTTGTGATACACCTATATCTGACATCTCCCAGTGCTCCAGCCACCAGTTCCTGCACCTAGGCATGTTTTCTTCCATTGCCCTTGCAGGCATTGTCTTGGATTCCAGAGCGCTCAGATAGAAATTGCACAGGAGGCCACTACCATCATCTCTGTATTGTCCTACATGTATATGACACTTTCATTGCATTTTGTGAAGGGCAATAATAAATATTAGGCTATTTTCTCTCCAGGTGAATGTTTTTCTTTTTTAATAGAGTGAATCAGGAAACTATCACATTATAACTACTAGGTGTAACCGATGATCATAGTAAATAAGTTTCCCCTAGCAAAGACATATAAGCTTTAAAGCTTTAGGTATGGCAATGTTTACAGCTTGGACCAATGTAAGTATGTATGTGTTATAGCTATGGGATACCAAAGAAAGCTGTACATTCAAAAAACAAGAACAGCCAGACAACACCAAAAACCATACCCTGGAGTATACATTCCATAGTAAAGCATCCTTGTTAATACTGTTGTGCACATAGTTGATAAATTATACATTTCATGAGAATCTGATTTGCTTGTTCACAGTGTGGATGTGTGATCCTACACCCAGTCCATTAGTAAATCAGATCTTATTTGTGTACCCTCTGGTATATTTATCATATAGAATACTGATAGTCCCCTGTCCCTGCTTAGCTTTCACCCTTCAGGAAAGCAGTAAAACAAAAGAGGTCAACCTGCGGTTTGTTGGGTTTCAGTTAGATTTGTAAAGTGTATGTAAACCCTAACAATGAACTTCCCTTATTTCTTTATTTTTGGTCTGTTAAAAAAATTATTTTTGTTAAAGGATAAGTTCACCTTTAGGCTCAGTTCACACTAGCTTTGTAAGCAGAGTTTTGAGGAGCGCTTTTAACGCTCCTCAAATACCTATGAAAATTATACACATGGCAGCACACAGTGCTGTTCACACTGCAGCGTTAGAATCACGGCAAAATTGATGCCTTATGTCAAGTCAGGAGTTGAAGCCTTTCAACGCCTCCCATTCAAGTCTATGGTGATGCTCCTTAAACACCTGGCAGGCGTTTGCGGGGTATTAATACCATTTAACTTCATTATAGGTGTTTGTGGTGCGGTTTTAACACTTGGAAAATATGTCTCAAAATGTCTCAAAACCACACATAGGGCATTTGGAGAGCGTTAAAAATGCTCCCGTTTTGGAAGAAGTCAAGTATGAACAAGACCTTAGAAAAAAAAATATGCATGTAAAAAAAAATGTGTATTTATTATTTGTTTTACTCTGGAGCTTTTAAGGCATTGCACCTGCGATCAGTGGATCACCAATGTAATGTCAGGCTCCTGCAGACACTCCTGACAGCTCTCTGCCCATACCTCCATACGGGCAGATGCGTAGTCACACGGAGGAGCCAGCAGCACGTGTGACTTCCTGACCACCAGGACCACAAGGAGGTCCGGCGGTCCTTTTTTAACTTGCCGGGTCAGTGCATGTATATTTTATATCTTTATCTCACTTACCTGCCCGCTTGATTGCTGACAGTGTCTGTATATGCACATAACCCTGGCTAGTATGTTACCTTTGACCAAATAAACCAAGTTTGAACCTACTACACTATTGGCATTCCCTCTCTGTTTTTGACCCTCTTTTTGGAGGGTTCCAGATTCACAGCAGCCAATTCCTAGGGTACCTTGCAACCAGGAGAGGGAGCTTATCCTATTTCAACATACTGGGCAAGAAGGCTCTCTGGACCTAGAAGCATATCACTGCACCCAAGGCTGACGTTTTATCTGAGAGGGATGACCTATGCGTTTGGCTGATCCATATGCCTGGCCGACTATCTGGATAATTGCATACATGCGCATTTTAAATGCGCGGTCAGTGAGTGCGCATTTTACCTATATGGTTCCAGTCACTTATCTGATGCTGAGGAGGTCTTCACAGCACTTTTTCTTGCAACCACTTTACATTGTATAAGGAACTCTATGAACTTTTATTTACGTATATCTCTCTATGAACTTTTATTACGTTTATCTCTCTATTTTGTATATCAGTATTACAGCGCTGCACTATTTATTATTTATTATTCATGTTATTAAAGGTGAACTTATCTTTTATATGCAAAAAATACCCATTAATTATATCAGAGAATTAGAGTGGTCATCTGTCCTGTGCACACTTGCTATGTTATCTCAAGAAATTTAATTAGTCCTCCCAGTTCTTATCTTGGATGCCAGAATAATAGGTCCCTATGTTCAGGAGATGAGGAAACTGGGAGTGATTGAGTAGTTTAGTAAAAGAAAACTGGGCACAGCTGACATCATCTAGCCAACAAAAAATGCTACATGGTGTCAGTACACAAAAGGAAACTAGGAACTGAGTGTATTTCTGGCAGATCAATAGGTATTTTTCTGTATTTGCAGGGTCTTTTAAGGGACACAAGGTAATGAGGATGTATTGCACAAATGTACTGCATATTATTTTTTTTTGCCCTCACACGCACTTTCAGCATAAAAGGAGACGAGTAATGATTAAATAACTGCTTTAGTATACTTTTAGGCAGCCTAAGCAATCATAGCTCCTATATCAGAAAATAAGACTTCACTATAGTAAACTGTACTGTGTTCCTTCTTTATCATCAAAAGGAACAAAGGGCTACTCCAGTAAATAAATAAATAATACAATTACAGACTCCTAAATACATGTGCTTATTTGTTATTTGTTTCCTTTAATATCAAACTACAAGCAAGAAAAGATCTGTTGGGCGTTCCAATGGGACATCATTTTCACTTGACATTAGTAAACAATTTCCATTTTATGCAGAAATGTTTTGTTGGTAATAACAGCCTCAACAATTGCCAAAGTTTTCTTTCGTCTAACAGACAGGAAAGTTTAGCAATTTGTCCCTCATAACTTTTATGGAAATTACAATGTACAGTTTGTAAAACCTAAGCACTGTGTTTCCCTTCTTATGACACATTATAGAGGATTCAAAAAAGGTAATTTTCATTGACAAAATGCTAAGATATGTACAGTACAAAGTACTAAAACTGTACAAATAATACATATAAAATAACACATTGCACTGAAGGCAGTAGCTGTTATTCTAGGCTACAAAAGAATTTGGAGTGAAATAGCTTTTAGTAGATTTCACTGCTGTGTGATTGACAGTCATTCACTAAGAAGATAATAAGGTATACAAAGTATTCTTTAAGCAGTATGTGGAAGTGAAATTACATTGTCAATAATAGACATTTTTTGAGCACATATTTCTACTTAAAGCGATATTGAAGTCAAAAATTGAAAAACTGCTGACAGGCAGGGTTTTTATAAGAGACAAGACTCTAGTGGTCTCTTCTGTCATGAATGCCTCTCCCGGCCTGGCAGCTTTAATGTAATCTGAGCCGTGCATGCGCAGCTCAGACCACATTTACGACACGTGCTCTGTGCCATGATGAAGTAACTCCTAGCACATCCAAGGGAGTGATGCCATCATGGCCAGCCCATTCAAGTGATTGGAGAGGGTGAGCCCAGAAGGAAGACCAGGTGGAGATGGGAGCACTCAGGACCAGCTGGAGCAGTGACAGTGCAGAGCTGGAGGGCTGGTTTGATGGAAAAGTCTGCCATAATGTGCTAATATGCAGTGCACAGGGAAAAGTCTGAGACTGACAAAGGGGGTGAATTTGCGCTCTGAAACACATCTCCCATCATTAAGTGACCATAGACACAAGCAGCAGGGGTCCTGAACAGTGTTCCAATGTAGAGGCATCCAGCACAGTCGGCAGTGTCAATGTTCCTTCACAGCAGCAGTGACCAATTACCCAGCGGTGGCTTCAGCCGGCTGTTTGATCCACTTGAGGAAGGACTTTCTCTAGAATAGTGATATGCCTATTTCTCTCCCTAATAAGTGGTGCATATTAGCACATTATAGCATAAACCTCCTGGGGGACCATTACAAAAAATAGCAGAGTTTAATATCTCTTTAAAGCAGAACTCTAGACAGATGAGTACTATTCTTGGTTCTTCCAGAGATGAAGAATTTTGTGTTTTGCCGTGTCAGTTTAAAAGCCCAATTTAGCCCTCTGTATTTACTACTGAAGTCAAGCTACATATACAAAAACAAATATGATGTTCTTTTGGGTGTTTTTATTTGCCAAATGTTACAGAAAGGGTTATCACGTTATCACTTTGGAGAGTCAAACCACTCAGTACACACAACAGTTCGGGTCTCCAGCGGTCCAACACAAATCCCCGTACACTGCTCCAATCAGCAGAGCTCTAATTACCTAAGCAGCACTGTTGACTGGAGCAGTGTGCAGGGCACATGATGAGGGCTGCTTCTTGTGTGTAAGACTCCAACAAAGTTATAAATTAAGGGGGTGTGCAGGACCACTGAGATCCAAGCTATTGCTCTCATTCAGAATGCAGCAGTTTAGGTTTCCAACATGCTACCAATGAAGGGCTGCTAGGCATGGGTGTGCAGCATTATTACTTAAAAAGATAAAAAAAAATATTTGTTTTTTATGAATCTTCTCTTCCTGAATAAAAATAAAGCTACAATTGGGCTTAAAAATAATCCTTTGTCACATTGTCAGGGAAGGAGCTGGAGGAGGACACATCTGAAAAAGCAGCATTCTAGAAGAGAGTCTTGTATAAAATACTTATATAAAAACTTTTATTTTCATATCTTACTAGCAACAGTGACACCATTTGTTGAATGGGCTATATATGGAAGAGCGTGCCACTGCAAAACACATAAATGCGCATTGGTACAATGGAACTGAGGCATAGGTCAGTGAAGCAGCAGTGAGAGGAGAGGGGGTAGCTGGTGCAGTGGCCAGTAAACTTGGAGCATGTGGGAAAGATAGTGACAGCAGGGGTAGAGATGGTGGTCAGGCACAGTGGTTAGAGTTTGGGTTGGTGTGCAGGTGTGGTGTGGGAAGGAAGATGGGGGTCATTTGCAGTGGATGGAATAAAGATGTAGTGGTGGGCTGGTTCCAGGCATGGTGGTGAGACGGGGAGTGTAGGATCTGTGGTAACAGGGGAGGTACTGATGTGGTGAGGTTGCAGATATTGTTGGCTAGTAGGGCCTCCAAAAGGCTATGTCAGCTATAACTCCAGATCCAGTCCTCCTCACAAGCAAATCTCTAGCATTTCTACTGGGGTCTATGAAGAACCCAGTGCCCATGGTACTCTGCATCCTGACATTTCATCTCTCCCATACCCAGCACTCCTACCACTGCAAACCCCTACACCCCTGACTCTGAACTTCCCTACCTCCCAGCACCCCAGACACTACACCTTTCTGCCAAATAGCAACTCTCCCATTGCAAAAACCACCACTGCTTCTCTTGCCCTTGCTTCTCCTTGTCACCTTTCCAGGAACATGCAGAGCTGAAAGGAGATTGAGCCTGGAGGGCCTGAGCTCTCTTCCCCCTAATCCTACCCCTGGTAATATCACCTCCTCCCCAGTGCATCCTGTAGAGACCAGTTGGTCCTCCAGCTTCTGAGAATGTTGTGCACAACAGGGTTGATTTACTAAAGACAAATTGACTGTGCACTTTGCAAGTGTATATGCATTCTGCAAGGGCAGTTGCCTCAGTGCTTAGTAAATGAGGGAAAGCTTCACTTTGCAAAGAATACCCAATCACATGTAAGGAAAATTAAAAAAAACTGTATATTTGCTTACACATGATTGGATTATGGAAGTCAGCAGAGCTTCTGCTCATTTACTAAGCTCTGAAGCAACTGCAATTGCAAAGTGTACAGTCTATTTGTCTTTAGTAAATCATCCCTATTGAGTGGGTTCCTGAGGGGAGGAGAAGGTGCACTCTTCCAGGCAAAGTAAAGCCAAACAGAGAACATTTCAACTCATTCAATTACTATGAAACTTATTTTAACATGGCTACCATTTTCTAAAGGTTCAACATCCAAATGTATTCTTTATTTTTATACATTTTAATTGACATATAACACCATTATGTATCTCTCTCCTAAACTTCTGAACCTACTATATTATCATTTTGAACATGCAATCGTTAAATCAGGCAACATTTTACTTCATATTAATATTCTCCATTTACAGTAAGTGTAGGATAGGAATAATGTTATCCTAATAATAATATCATATTTATAATTACTATATAGAAGATAATATGTGCTACACTGGACAAGACAAGGCCACACTCCAGGCACATTATATTTACTAAGTTACCCACCATTGCTTAGGAGTCTTGCACTCTTTAAATGACTTCAGCCATTCACTTAGTATGCCAACACATGCAAATCTGTTCCAAATAACATGCACTGAGGCACCTGCACAGAGGCAAGTCCAGGAGACATAAATGCAGATACAGCAGAAGAGGAAGATCAACATAACATAAGGGCAAGCAGCCAGCAACTTTGTCAATGGTCATTGAACCTACTACCAGCCAGTCAATGGAACACAACTGGCGGATGGGTAGCCTATGATAGACTGCTGGACAACTGGCCAGACTAAGAGACTGCATGAAAATTATTTAAACCGCAAAACAAGTATGTAATATATTGTACATATTGGCAGTCTTTAGATGTAGTGGCTGCAATAAGTTTTTTTTTTCAGCTTCTTTTTCTTTATTCTAACCTGGTTATTCCTGCAAATAACACACTTCCTGTCACTTCATGGCCATGCAGTTGTTTTCCAATATATCATTGAGGAAGCCATGGTTGTCACACAGACTGAACTCAAAATGTCTGCCTTTGTTAACCTTCATTACATTGTGGATTGATGAGACTAGTAGTTTAACCACTTGCCCTCCATAGGACTTACCCCCCTTCCTGACCAGGCCATTTTTTGCAATACGGCGCTGCGTTATTTTAACTGACAATTGCGCTGTCATGCAACGCTGTAGATAAATTAAATGTATGTCCTTTTTTCCCCACAAATAGAGCTTTCTTTCGGTGTTATTTGATCACCTGTGCACTATTTTTTTTGTGCTATAAACAAAAAAAGACCAACAATTTTGAAAAAAAAAAAACAATCTTTTTTACTTTTTGCTATAAAACATATCCAGTAAAAAAAATTTAAAAAAATCAAATTTCTTCATTTAGGCCAAAATGTATTCTGCTCCATGTCTTTGCTAAAACAAATCCCAATACATGTAAACTAACTGGTTTATGTGAAAGTTATAGCGTCTAAAAATGGTGGTATATATACTGGAATTTTTTTTTTTAAATGTTATACTAGTAATAGCAGCAATCAGTGGCTTATAGCAGGACTGAGACTGAAGTGGGCATTCTGACATTGGGGGGAACTGATTAACCTCCCTAGCGGTCTGATTATGTCCATATTTTTGTGCTCAAAGTGGTACTTTTTTTGCATGGAAATATGTATTTTTTTTATTATAGGCTGTAATATTTAGGAATAACACACTGAAATCTGTCTGAACAAGAGTCTAGTAAACATTCCGGGCATGATAAAATTTGAAACACGAAATTATAAATTATAATTTAATAAATCATCATAAAAATTTTAGTGTATTTTTAGTGTATTTAGTGAATATCACATATTTAAATTTCCCGCGAGTTCCGTCTCCCCTACGTCCCGACGTCGCAGGGAACGGAACCCAGAAGACAGATACCGGCATCAGCTGGAGGACATTGCCGGGGACACTGAAGGAGGGACATAACGGGAGTGAAGGGCAAGGTAAGTGAAGAAGAGATGCCGGAGCAACGCTGCAGTGTATTCCCGAGTGTAGCTCGGGGTTAACGCTTGTGGTGCTGAAACTTTACCCCGAGCTACACTCGGGAATACCTCCAGGGAGGTTAACTGCCACAGACATCCCAATGACACTAATACAGTGATCAATGCTAATAAAAAGCACTGACACTGTACTAATGACATTGGGCAAAAAAGGGTTAACATCTGAGCGATCAAAGGGTTAACTGTGCTGTTTTATTGTGTGTGCTGTGTGTTTTACTAGGGAAAAATACTGTTGTGCATTTCTCTACTGTGCAGAAATACACAGCAGCATGTTACTGCTGACAGGAGAGAGACCTGTGTTGTTTAAACCCAGGTCTCTCCCTTGTCAGTGATACTCTGTGATCACCAGGTGCTGGCAGGGAATCTCCGGCCGGGATCCGGTGATCGACATCTGTAGTTGAAAATGGCAGCATGGGTAGGGTGGCGCACACCTTCTACTTTGAAATGCAAAATCACGTATACATATATATATGTGATTTTGTGCAGCCCTGCCGCCCTGTAACAGTATTTCTGCTATAGGGCAGTAGGGAAGCAGTTAAATAAAAGCACAAATAATCTTTATTGTGTAAAGTGACCCTAAACTCTGGTTTAAGAATAAATTATACTCCAGTATGCATTCTTAACTCAAAAAAGTCCCTTCTAGTGCTCTCAGCCTCCTCTAAATTCCCAAGTCCTTTTTCAGGCTGCTGTCATCCAATTTCAGAGAGTGACTATGTTCGTTCTCCTTGGTCCCATTGTATGTAGGAATGTAGCCATCCTCTCTTGCTTGATCCTGAGATGGACTTTGGGATTTGTAGTGTCCAAAGAGCAGTGTACATGACCACAACTAGTGTGCACTGCTCTTTCCCAGTGGAAGTGAGAGGGAAAATGAGAGGTTCAGGAGCTCACAGAGGACTTTACAAGGCAGCAAAAAAAAATACAGTGAGAACACATCAGAGAACCATTACGTAGTTGATGTGTATGGATGATTTTTGGAGAATAAAGATACACAGAATATAACTGTTTACTAACATTTATAGGTAAAGTTGATCCAAGGAATATCTGATTGCCTCTCGGGGGATCAGGAAGGCATTTTTTTCCCTGCAGGAGCAAATTGGATCATGCTTTGCTGTGTTTTTGCCTTCCTCTGGATCAACTGTGGGTGTGGGATTATAACTTTTTTTTTTTTTTTTTTTATAATGGTTGAACTGCATGGACTTTTGTCTTTTTTCAGCCAGACTAACTATGTAACTATATTGGGGTTGATTTACTCAAAGCAAATAGACTGTGCACTTTGTAAAGTGCAATTGCACTCTGCAAGTGCAGTTGCTTCAGAGCTTAGTAAATGAGCAGAAGCTCTGCTGACTTCCATTATCCAATCACATGCAAGCAAAAATTTATTTTATATTTTTTTTCATTTTCCTCACTCGTGATTGGGTATTCTTTGCAAAGTGAAGCTTTACCTCATTTACTAGGCTCTGGAGCAACTACACTTGCAAAATGCACAGTCAATTTGCCTTTACTAAATCAACCCTAAAGTTTAGTGTCACTTTAAGATCACAGAAAGTGATGTCATGGCATTTCTGCAAGATCATCAGGTATTTTCTGTACTTGAAAAAAATGTACCTGGAAACTGAAAACTAAAAAAGATCCAAGGATGAGTAAGCTGCAATATATACCATTTTTTGTTTGTGGGTTTAGTTATGCTTTAAAGCATATGTATGACTGTGGCCTATTGTATTGAGGGACCACGGTAAACAGTAATACATAGATAAACTAAACTATCCGTCATCATCAACTATATCAATCTTTATTGCACAGCTTCCCATCCAATGGTATGTTTACACCTAGGGATCCTACTAAGAAGTTCACAGGCTCTGCATGAGCTGTTAAATTAGGAATTGCAGTTTAAAGTGTTTGCAAATCTTTTCCAAAATGCACTCCAATTAGTATATTTTTATCACGTGGAAACATAAGCGGAGTCTTAGAATTATACATGTTCAAATAGAGAGTAATTACATAAAAAAACACTTTTGCCACAAATAAATTAATTTAATAACTGTGAAACCTGCTTGAAGAAATGTCATTGCTCTGGGCTGACCACTGGGAAGATCAACAGACAGGCATACATTCCAGTGGGGTTGATTTACTAAAGGCAAATAGACTGTGCATTTTGCAAGTGCAGTTACTTCAGAGCTTAGAAAATTAGATGAATCTCTGCTGACTTCCATCAACCAATCGTGTACAAGCAAAAATGCTGGGGGGGGTACCCTTATATGTTATTGGGTATTCGATGCAAAGTGAAGCTTCCCCTCATTTACTAAACTCTAGAACAATTGCAAGTGCAAAGTCTGTTTATCTTTAGTAAAGCAACTCAATGTTTGGATTTTTTTACAGATATACATTATGCCTGCTAATAACATACATTTTAATAACAATACATAGCAATGACTGTATACGTTATTCTCTCTATAAAATGTCTGTTGAAACATAATAACTTTGTGATTGTAAAAAGAAAGCTTTACATAGCCATCTAGAGGCCTAACTTAGGCACTGCACAAGGATTTGTGTTCTTAAAAATCACCTTACTTTGGCAAATCTTAATGAAAAAATGATGATTCCATCTACATTCCCCATGCCTTATTTACTGGCATCTGCCCTTGTTTTTAGGTGCAGGTATACCATCAGCAGGTGAGGAGGACAATTGCCAGTTTATGCAAATTAGTGTTCTACACTAAATAATAATGTTTTGTAACCATCATAACTTTTTTTTCTCCAAATTTATTGAGGGACACAGAAGTTCAGACACTGAGGGGTTTATTTACTAAAGCTGGAGAGTCCAAAATCAGACTCCCTTCTGCATAGAAACCAATCAGCTTCCAGGTTTCATTGCCAAAGCTTCATTGAACAAGCTGAGGTTAGAAGCTCATTGGTTTCTATGCAGAAGGGAGTCTGATTTTGGACTCTCCAGCTTTAGTAAATAAACCCCTGAATGTCTAAACTGCCATCTAAAAGAGGATTGGTTACTGACAAACAAAAAAAAAGAAATTGTAGGCCAGCCCAAGATAACCCCTCTTCTATCTAGCATACCTCAGTTGTAACAAGCAGCACTAAGAAGATGATTAGAAACACAGAAGGGTGAGACTTGTGTCCCTCAATGGCATCCAAGAAAATGATTTTACAGTTAATACAAATGTTCATTGAGGGGCACAGGAATTCACATACTATCAGGACATCCATAAGCAGTCCAAATGACAGGTAGGAAAGTCAGCAAAAACTTTTAACAGCCCCAGCAAATGAAAGATGGGGACTGTCTGTAGCCCCACGTAAAGGACCAACACCTGAAGCTGAAGTCAAATGAAGTAGAGGTCTCTAACTGATAGGAGAACCTACAACCCATGACCAGGGGAAGGCATGAAGAATTAACCAGATTCTTAGGATCCCAAGGAACCAGAAGGTATTGGAGAAGGAAGATTAATCTGTGAGCTAACACAGGAAGGAAGGAAGCAGCTGAAGAGAGTTCCAGATGCAAGGGATTCACCTAGAAGCCTTAAGTGACACTCTTCACACCTGAATGCCTATAGGCAAACTACCCAAGGACCTTCACAGATTCACGATCAGTGCCCCACTTGTAGAAGTGGGGGTGCACCTTCATGAAGAAGGTTTATCAGAGAGCTTAGCTGGTTTCTGGCATTAAGCCTTATGGATTATCTGAGAGTCAGGCTCCTGGGAGCACCCAATGTAGAGGTAGATGAAGGAAAAGGGCAATACTCAGCCCACCTTTCTGTGGACATCTTACATTGAGGCAGAAATATGCTCTGGCCACCCCTGGAATCTTTGATGATGGTATCAAGGTAGGTCCAAAGAGACAATGGGGTTGATTTACTAAAACTGGAGAGTGCACAGTCTGCTGCAGCTGTGCATGGTAGCCAATCAGCTTTTAACTTAAGCTTGTTTAGTAAAGCTTTGACAACAGAACCTGATTGGTTCCTATGCAGAGCTGCACCAGATTTTGTACTCTCCAGATTGAGTAAATCAACCCTTATGTCACTTGAAGGCCAAGAGAGTGAGAAGCTCTTTGAATATAGCATCAGCAGCACAACAACTTAAACAGAGGGCTCTTCGTATCTCTATGGACATCATGCGGAACACACGTTTAGACGCTTGTAACAAGCTATACAAATGAAGAACAAGGCTCCAGGCATCTGTTCCGCCCATCTGACTATAATGGGATCTACCCCAACAGTGGAGAGATCTTTCTTGAGGGTTCTAACCCGTTCTGCTATGGTTTTACAAACTATGGTCAAAGCCAGCAGAGGCCGGAGTGCTAAAATGGGATTTAGAGAGTAAGGAGTCCAGAATAGATCAATGTAAGTATGTATATACAGGCAGTCCCCGAGTTACATACATCTGACTTACATATGACTCATATGTACAAACGGAGGGAGACAACAGAGAGTGACAGGAAATCTACCCCTAGGAAGGGAAATTCACTCCTCTAAGAGTTATAATTGGAAAAAGGTGTCTCCACTGAAGCTATATCACCAGTCCTTGTTTCCACGACAACCCAAAAGTTTGGAAATCCAATTGTCACAGGGGCAGAAAGTGAGGTGAAATCTTCTGAACAGAGTCACAGACAGCAAAACAAACATTACAGGGGTGTTAACCTTTCCCTATGCTATCCAAAAAAACTTTTTTTTGGCTGGAGTTACACTTAAAATATGTGATTACATTTTAATATTGTGGCGCCTAGTGTTATCTGTGCTAAACAATAATATTGTGCCCAGACTATACCAACTCTGCGGATTAGCAGCCCCCAAATAGTGAATCAACACTTATTTAAATTACAAACGTGAATAGGATGGCGCTGTGCAACAAAAAACATATGATCACAAAATATATAATTTTTCAAACAATAACAGTGTATAAAGTGATAAGTCCTTCCAATATTGTCTTGTCCATAGGGACTCCTAATAAACGTGAAATCATTTTGTTGTAGTGACAGCCCTTGAAGATGCAATACTGAGAAACAAAGCCCTGTGTGCCTTCACCATGTGCAGAAAAAATAAGTGAATTGCTCACTCACCAAACATATTTCACCCGGTTAAGGTGGTCAAAAGCACATATTTGTATTGCACGCAGGGAAATCCACCTCTAGTTGTCCCAAGGTGTTCCTGCCAGTCACCCGCACATTAAGGGTAATTACCATTGAGAAATAGTTCCAAGCGGCATACTAAAGAAATACTGTGTTGTCACAGCAAATATGACAAATGCACAGCCAGCTTTTTTAAACTCTTCTCATATAAACAAAAGTTCTTTAGTCTTCTCCTCACATTTCTCCTTCAGTCTGAGTGCACTGTGGCGGTCTGGATCTCTGGTGGTTGTCTCAGACTTGGCAGGATAACAGTTCTTTACAATGCTTGGCTTCAGCTTGGGGTGTCCTGGTGAAAGCAGCTTTGTGACTTGTTTTTTCGGTGATGATATAGGCTGCTTGACCACTCCTTGATCTTTTTGTGTTTACTTTTTTAATCCAGCAGGTGATGTGGTTGTTTTCTTTGCTGGAAGAAAACTCCTGTGGGGTGCGTTTGTGCTGTTACACACTTACAAGATTGTCCTATTTGTCCCCTTGGGGATCTCCTTTGAATGAAAGACTGTATTTTGAGCAGGTTGGTCTTCATGCACAAAGCTTGTACCTGCAGATAGTATCGGCTAACAAAGTAGCCAAGAAGCATTAGTCATTAATTCCTGTATATAGGATATCAGATCTTCCGCATGGGAACCTTGAAGCCAGCAGCTCATGGATGTCAACGTCATGTGTTCTCATTCAACCAAAATGGGTAAAAAATAATTAAAAACAAGATTTATATGCACTCACACGAAGCAGGTGCCTTTGGGGGCACCAACACAAACAGCTCATTAGGGAATCCTATCCCTCACTCCACCATTCATAACCACGGTCCGTTTATACGAGTTTATAAGTTTAAAAAAGCCAGCTGTGCATTTGTCGAATTTGCAGTGACAACACGGTATTTCTTTAGTAAGCCGCTTGGAACTATTCCCCAATGGCAAGGAGAGCTTGACATTAGAGTATCTATCCAATGTTGGTCCATCTGGAATCCTTTGACTATTTCCCTGAGGACATTGCCCTTAACGTGCGGGTGACTGGGAGAAACACCTTGGGACAACTAGAGGTGGATTTCCCTACATGCAATACAAATATGTGCTTTTGACCACCTTAACCGGGGTCAAATTTGTTTGGTGAGTGAGCAATTTTCTTATTTTTTCTGCACATGGTGAAGGCACACAGGGTTTCGTTTCTCAGTATTGCATCTTAAAGGACTGTCACTACAACAAAGTGATTTCACGTTTATTAGGAGTCCCTATGGACAAGACAATATTGAAAGGACTTATCACTTTATTCACTGTTATTGGTTGAAAAATTATATATGTTGTGATCAACACTTAAAATATGTACCTGTTCCAACTTACATACAAATTCAACTTAAGAACAAACCTACAGAACCTATCTTGTTTGTAACATGGGGACTGCCTGTACTAAACCTGGCCGATACTCCTGGTAGCTGGAAATCACAAAAGTAGACACCCCTACTTCCCGTTTACTTGCTTCTGGTAACAGTGCCTAGTGGCTGGTCTGCTGCATTCTGAACACAGGAGGTCGGCCACCCAGCACAGACACCATTCAGACAACAATGCTAAAACAAAAAGAGGTTGCACTCCAGTCAGTCCAAGTATTCCTTTTACAGGGTAGTTAGAATATAATTTAGAAGAGGGTTGGAGCAGTTTTAAACTTACTTAGATCAATCTTGGACTTACACATAACTGATATATGGGGGGGGGGGTACACATGATCCTAGTGTTCCAACTTGTAACCAAAGTCACTATATGCACAATGAGTGGGCCAAGGTTTAAGGGTTCTATATAACTCTCAAGGGAAATTAGAAAACACAGCAACAAATTATGCATAGACACTGCAAATTCTTTTCATGTCCATTTATATCCTCAAAACTGCACACTAAGCAACCAGCGAAATACGTAAGATATTTCAGATTTCAGATAAGTATATGGGAACAATCTTACCTAGAGAATGAACTGTATTTATGTTCAACCAGACTTGCGTTTCACACACTCCTGCCAGTTAAGCAATACAGATTGGCCACTGAATTGCTCCTTGCATGCATACTTAACAACGAAGGAGAATCACTGTGATGAGATGAGGTCAGTACTCATTTATATCTGGGCAATGCAAGTTTCAGTAAAGTTTGCCTAGCTCACACTTCTGGCCTTCCCTCATTGTCAGAGCCTCACTGTGCATGGAATTAAAGGTAGCTAATATCAAGGGAGGCCAGGTACTTGTACTACATGTGTACTAAATGCATCAAAGCATATACAATGAATTCATAACAAGAATGACTACATATACTGTATGTATAAATCATATTGGTGACAATGTTATTTTAGATTGTAATAAATTTCCTGAATGCCGTCTTCTTTAGCATTATTATTCCGGATTGTACACAGGCCTGGCCATGCCAGGACCTGAATATCAAAAAGCAGATTGTATATATCTAGCCCAGGAGAGTTTGAGGATGTAATTTATGTTCATACACATCTCTGCTGCCTATTTTCCGAGCCTGTCCCAAATTCCAGCGGCTGGAGGGTTTCAACTGAAAATAGGCAAGATCAGGGCATAACTTCAAATGTTCAGGATGAATCTTGGCAGATCCTACAAAACCTCAGACTTTCATCTGGAAAGGATTGCCTATTGGAGATATTCATGTTCAAGTTATGAGCCAGCAGGCATTTTTAATGAAGCAGGAAGTATGCCTCCAGTGATAAGGCTCAATAAAGTTAAGCACCAGCTGTAAGGGTTTTGGGAACACTTACGATTCAATGCCTGGGATTTGTTTAGCCCTGTTTGAAAGTATATTAACATAAAACTCAAATGTAAAGACAGTTTCCAAACAATTACTATACAATTGAAAATATGTTGCTGAATATGTGCAACTCACTTTATATAAGAATCGGATGAGAAATGGGCACATAGCAGAACTCAGAATCAGAGTAATGTCAAGAGTTTTAAGGATTTGATTGGGTAATGGGGAAAAGGGGTTGGGGTGATCTCCACAGCTACCTAGAAGATGATTGATTTCCAACTAAACTAACACGGTGCCTGCTGTTAGAGATGAATTCTGGGATGAACCTGTTTACACCCAAACATCCTTCTCACCATGAGCCGCCAAAAAACAATTTTTATCTTAATAATGTGTTTAGAAAAATGGCATTGTTATTCACTATGTTATCACTGAATGTTCACCAAGCTCATAGTGACGTCCATCTGCCAGGAGGAGTGTCCTATGAGGTGCTTACGCTACATTCTGCATGCCTCTATGAACAGGGAAAGTCCAGGGCGATCTACAGAAATCCTCACTACAGGCAACTCTGATGTGACAATGTCAATGAGGCCTTGAAAAACTACAAGGGGCTGGCAACAAGATTGATCACCTTGCTCAAAGAAAGGAAGCAGTGACTATCAGAAACTACTAAAACATATATTCACTGACTTAAACCCAAAAACCCACAATTATAGTGAAAAAATCAAGACCCAAAGAGATTACCCAAAAATAAAAAATATCAAATATATATAAAAGAACAAAAATAAAATAAAATCCCAATATGCAAAGTGTCCAAATAATGTGTCCAAACAAAGATCAATTTCTTGATAGGAAGACGCTTCCTACTCCACTGAAGAAGATGCAAATCAATCACAGGTGCTCTTCAAATACCTCAAAAAACAAAATCTCAACATAGTATATTAACTTTTAAATCCCAGAACTAAAGTGCCACACGTGTATCATGCAAAAAAAAACCACTCCAGTGTCACAGCACTCATGTGGAAAAAAAAAAAAAAATTAATAAATATCACTGCAAACTATATATAAAGTGCATAATTACCCTAAAACAAACAGATTCCAGCTTGTAATCAACCACATATGTACAGAGTGTCCTTAGATTGGTATCCTCTTGTTCCTCAGGACCTCACAAACAGATCAGGAATCAGTATGTGAATTATAATCATATATAAAATTTATTGTAGCCACTTACATATAAAAACGATAAGATCAGCAAGACAGCATCAAACTCCTCATGCCCAGTATAAATTTTATATATGATTATAATTCACATACTGATTCCTGGTCTGTTTGTGAGGTCCTGAGGAACAAGAGGATACCAATCTAAGGACACTCTGTACATATGTGGTTGATTACAAGCTGGAATCTGTTTGTTTTAGGGTAATTATGCACTTTATATATAGTTTGCAGTGATATTTATAAAAAAAAAATTTTCACATGAGTGCTGTGACACTGGAGTGTTTTTTTTGCATGATACACGTGTGGCACTTTAGTTCTGGGATTTAAAAGGTAACATACGATGTTGAGATTTTGTTTTTTGAGGTATTTGAAGAGCACCTGTGATTGATTTGCATCTTCTTCAGTGGAGTGGGAAGCTTCTTCCTATCAAGAAATTGATCTTTGTTTGGACACATTATTTGGACACTTTGCATATTGGGATTTTATTTTATTTTTGTTCTTTTATATATATTTGATATTTTTTATTTTTGGGTAATCTCTTTGGGTCTTGATTTTTTCACTATAATTGTGGGTTTTTGGGTCAATGAAGTCAATGAATATATGTTTTATTAGTACTTCAGGGGAAGGATATTGATATGACTAAGGGATTTCTGAGGATTTTATATATATATGTGTGCTGAATTATACTTATTTTATCAGAAACTACTGCCCTAAAGGTCTGAGCTGGACATATTCGAGGAGGCAGTACACAGAATATGCAGCAAGGAATTGAAAGCAAGTGCAAGACTGTGTTAAGGTAAGACAGTAATATACCATTTGGAGTATATTTGCACTGACTGGCATTCAGCTTTGATGAATACTTTTTGCTTACTAGGGCATTAGATATCACACATACATTTGTCGATGAGCATATTAAATCTATTATGCGAGAGCTAAAACTTTTAAAAAGGCTGATTATGCATACCCTTTGAAATATCATTGGGCAACCAATTAGAAGCAATCTTTCAGTCAACCTACATTAGTCAGTAGTAAAGGTTCCACTGTACTTAAAGTAGAACTTCATTCTCTCAATTAATATTGACTATTTGTAATGCTTAGGCGGCTAGCATTAGTAAATGGATAGGAAAGTATATATTTATTTGTTTTAAACTTTTTTTTTACATTTCTTCAGTTACCTCCTGGTTTCCATGCCTAGGCAAATGATGCCATGCATCCCAGGAGTTTTCAGCAGGGGAGGGAGGGTTTTCGGCTCAGCCAATGCCTGAGCTATGGGCAGATGGATTCCAGGAAGTAGATGCTACATTAATCATCTGCCCTTACTCAAAATGGCCACTGCCAGAAACGCAAGGGGGTGCTTTTCAAAATGATTTCTCAGAAAAGTAAAGCATGGAGATACAGGTGAAACTCAAAAAATTAGAATTTCGTGCAAAAGTTCATTTATTTCAGTAATGCAACTTAAAAGGTGAAACTAATATATGAGATAGACTCATTACATGCAAAGCAAGATAGTTCAAGCCGTTATTTGTCATAATTGTGATGATTATGGCTTACAGCTCATGAAAACCCCAAATCCACAATCTCAGAAAATTAGAATATTGTGAAAAGGTGCAATATTCTAGGGTCAAAGTGTCCCACTCTAATCAGCTAATTAAGCCATAACACCTGCAAAGGGTTCCTGAGCCTTTAAATGGTCTCTCAGTCTGGTTCAGTAGGAATCACAATCATGGGAAAGACTGCTGACCTGACAGTTGTGCAGAAAACCATCATTGACACCCTCCATAAGGAGGGAAAGCCTCAAAAGGTAATTGCAAAAGAAGTTGCATGTTCCCAAAGTGCTGTATCAAAACACATTAATAGAAAGTTATGTGGAAGAGAAGTGTGGAAGAAAAAGGTGCACAAGAAGCAGGGATGACTGCAGCCTGGAGAGAATTGTCAGGAAAAGGCCATTCAAAAGTGTTGGGGACTTTCACAAGGAGTGGACTGAGGCTGGAGTCGGTGCATCAAGAGCCACCACACACAGACAGATCCTGGACATGGGCTTCAAATGTCGTTTTCCTCTTGTCAAGCCGCTCCTAAACAAGAAACAACATCAGAAGCATCTTACCTGGGCTAAAGAAAAACAGACCTGGTCTGTTGCTCAGTGGTCCAAAGTCCTCTTTTCTGATGAGAGCAACTTTTGCATCTCATTTGGAAACCAAGGGCCCTGAGTATGGAGGAAGAATGGAGAGGCACACACTGCAAGATGCTGGAAGTCCAGTGTGAAGTTTCCACAGTCTGTGTTGATTTGGGGAGCCATGTCATCTGCTGGTGCTGGTCCACTGTACTTCATTAAGTCCAGGGTCAACGCAGCCATCTACCAGGAGATTTTGGAGCACTTCATGCTTCCTTCCGCAGACGAGCTTTATGGGGATGCTGACTTCATTTTCCAGCAGGACTTGGCACCTGCCCACACTGCCAAAAGCACCAAAACCTGGTTCAATGACCGTGGGATTACTGTGCTTGATTGGCCAGCAAACTCGCCTGACCTGAACCCCATAGAGAATCTATGGGGCATTGCCAAGAGAAAGATGAGAGACATGAGACCGAACAATGCAGAAGAGCTGAAGGCCGCTATTGAAGCATCCTGGTCTTCCATACCACCTCAGCAGTGCCACAGGCTGATAGCTTCCATGCCACGCCGCATTGAGGCAGTAATTGCTGCAAAAGGAGCCCAAACCAAGTACTGAGTACATATGCATGCTTATACTTTTCAGAGGTCCGATATTGTTCTATGTACAATCCTTGTTTTATTGATTGCATGTAATATTCTCATTTTCTGAGATTGTGGATTTGGGGTTTTCATGAGCTATAAGCCATAATCATCACAATGATGACAAATCACGGCTTGAACTATCTTGCTTTGCATGTAATGAGTCTGTCTCATATATTAGTTTCACCTTTTAAGCTGCATTACTGAAATAAATGAACTTTTGCACAATATTCTAATTTTTTCGAGTTTCACCTGTATGTATGGATGGGGGAGTTTGCTTTGGATATTAAAAATGAATTAAATACCATTTTTGGTTTGTGGTGCTCAGATGCAGTGTGGTTCCACTTTAAGGTTTACTTTTTCCCTTATTTAATAAGTATGTGTCTGGGTAAAGGATGGAGGATCTTTGCAAATGACTAGAATCTCACAGTGAAATAATTTTCAAGTACAGAAAGAGATTATGGAAATTAAGGTTACAACTGGAGATTTACTTTAAGGAAACCTGTCATGAGACAAAAATTGAGGTTGCCATTGCTGATCTTTCCTTCCAAAAATGCTGGTTGCCATGTCCCCTGTACCCTCTGCATTCACTGCTTTGTGTCATCGATCATAAATGCCCATAAGGACTTTTCACATTTCTTGCACTTTCGTCATCCACATATTTGTTACCAGATGTTGATAAGGTGGTAAAGCCAACAAGCCACCAGACAAATGGAGGTCAGAGATGGCAGTCCTCATGACAGGTTTACTTCAGAGCTTAACTCCAGGCAGATATTAAAGCAACCGTCAGTAAAATCAATTACGGCAAAAAGAATACCTGTTAATGAAGAGTACATTTTTACCTCTTCAAATGAAAGCTGCTCCCCTCAAGATGAATCTTTTGGTGAAGTATGCTGAGATATCGACACTTCCAGGAGTGTTAATCTCCTGTGTTTCCTCCAGAACTCAGTGGTTCCTCCTGAACCCCCCATCCTAACTTAACCAGAACTAGCAGCCAACCTGGATCTGCAGCAGTGCAAATGTGCAGCTTGTGAACTAAAAGGAGAGAGCACGAAAGCAGGATGAACAAATCACTGAACTTATCATCGTAATGATGTTCCATCATATTCCAATCATCAAGGCAGGAGTTCAGGGGTTTGTTCTTACCAGGCTGTGCTTCCACTTTAGTGGAGATCATGATCTGGCTGTGCTCTCTTACAGGGGTACACATATCACAGAACTGGCACCACAGACTTACAAATCTTTTGGTAGATAAAATAATTCTCAGTTATGTATTTTATCTGCAAAATAAGATTTTTACTAAAGTTCCTGAAAACAGCACATTTTGTTTGGGAAGAAGAAACATGTGTCAGGCTATTTTAAACAGTCCTGCAAATATTAAACAGATATTGAAAGAAAGTAAGTATAGTGTTGTTTTGCTTCTCTCTCACGCTTCATAATAACAGAGATAAATCTATAAAAAAGCTCCATGTTCTAATTTTATTCATTCAGAATGCGAGACGGAGAAAGGGAACTGCGTCTCCCCCAAACCCAGCCGAATTCTTTACATTTTACTTGCCAAGGTTAAACTTCACTCCTCTCTGATTTGCCAGTGACAGATGCAGTCTTAGCAGGAGGTAGACATATACAAGAAGACGTATTACATAGCATTATAAGCAACTACTAATTATAAAACAACAGATTAAGTAGAATGTACAAAAGATATATAACATATGTCCAAAGTCTAAGTTACTGTTTCACAGTTAAAGTGACCCTGTACTTTCTCACATGGGGAAAATTAACAGGGTGTCCTTATGCAGGCCATAGATAGGTCGAAAATCGGCCGATTTTTCGGCCGAAAATAAAATCGGCCGATTTTCGGATCGTTAGTGGGCTATTTGTTCGGCTGTTTTTCGGTATTTTGGCAGATTTTTTTTATCGGTAAAGTTGGGGAAAAAATCGGCCGATTTTGCCGATCGGCCGATTTTGCCGATCGGCCGATTTTCGCGGCAATGATGGGCAAATCGGCCGATTTTTTACCGATAAAAAATCTGCACATGAGCAGTGACCTGCAAGAGGAAGACAAAAAGAAGAAGAAGACGAGGATGATGAAGAAGAGGATGATGATGATGAAGAAGAAGAAGATGAAGAAGAAGACGAGGATGATGAAGAAGAGGATGATGATGATGAAGAAGATGAAGAAGAGGATGATGATGATGAAGAAGAAGAAGAAGAAGAAGAAGAAGATGATGAAGAAGAGGATGATGATGATGATGATGAAGAAGAAGATGATGAAGAAGAGGATGATGATGATGATGATGAAGAAGATGAGGATGATGATGATGATGAAGAAGAGGAGGAGGATGATGAAGAAGAAGAAGATGATGGAGGAGGAGGAGGAGGAGGAGGAGGAGGATGATGAAGAAGAAGAAGGATGATGATGATGAAGAAGAGGAGGATGATGATGATGATGAAGAAGAGGAGGAGGAGGAGGAGGAGGAGGAGGAGGATGATGATGAAGAAGAGGAGGATGATGATGATGATGAAGAAGAAGAGGAGGAGGAGGAGGAGGATGATGAAGAAGAGGAGGAGGAGGAGGATGATGAAGAAGGAGGATTATGATGATGAAGAAGAAGAAGGATGAAAAATAAGAGGAATTCCAGTACGGCAAAAAGTGTCCCTGCAGAGAGCTCCGCTATTTCTTTGACAGTTCATTGACATTTACAGCGGTTGCAACAATGTATCTATTTGTTTCCGAATAAAAACATCTGTATCCTAAATGGATACAAATAAATACATTGTTGCAACCACTGTAAATGTCAATGAACTGTCAAAGAAATAGCAGAGCTCTCTGCAGGGACACTTTTTGCCGGCTGTAGACGGGATGAAAATCGGCCGATTTTTTTTACCATTGCTGGTAACGTCGGCCGCTTGAACGACCGATTTTTAGTTTTTTTAAAAGAAAAATCGGCCGTTTTTCTCCCCGTCTATGGCCTGCATTAGTGTAGGAATCCTAAAAAGCATTTAGCACCTTCCCTGTGTTCTCTCCAAACCAATGGCCAGGCGATCCAAGATCCTGTTTAACTCTTAGTTTTAATAGCTAAACAACTCAAAGCTTACACATGATGGGGCACCCTTTCCCCACTCTAGCATAACAGCACTTGGGCCTGGAAACTGGATGATCCATATCTGAAAGTACAGGTGTTTTATTGGGATTGTTGGTGGTAGATGTGAATGGAGGACACCTGGATGTTAATGTAAAGGGAATGTGTTACTATGCCCAGTATGATCAGAGCAAAGATTTGCTTTGACTGCTTTGCTGACTGCACAGCCATGCAGTACTGCAGAATATCTCTGGTTTTCATGCCCTACTCACCAATGGCATATTCTATAACTGTATCTCACCTTGGGTGCTCTCTAAAGAAACTGAATGAAATTGTCTGAAATAGAGGATTGATGGTCACAAAAATGTTCTCTAATAATAAAGAATCACTATAGCGAAATACACTATATTGCCAAAAGTACTGGGACGCCTGCCTTTACACGCACATGAACTTTATACGGGTTCAATATTGAGGTGTCCCACCCTTTGCAGCTATAAAAGCTTCAACTCTTCTGGGAAGGCTGTCTACAAGGTTTAGGAGTGTGCATGGGAATTTTTGACCATTCTTTCAGAAATGCATTTGTGAGGTCAGGCACTGATGTCGGACGAGAAGGCCTGGCTCGCAGTCTCTGCTCTAATTCATCCCAAAGGTGTTCTATCGGGTTGAGGTCAGGACTCTGTTCAGGACAGTCAAGTTCTTCCACCCCAAACTCACTCATCCATGTCTTTATGGACCTTGCTTTGTGCACTGGTGCGCAGTCATGTTGGAACAGGAAGGGGCCATCCCCAAACTGTTCCCACAAAGTTGGGAGCATGAAATTGTCCAAAATGTCTTGGTATGGTAACGCCTTAAGAGGTCCCTTCACTGGAACTAAGCCCAACCCCTGAAAAACAACCCCACACCATAATCCCCCTTCACCAAACTTTATACTTGGCACAATGCAGTCAGACAAGTACCATTCTCCTGGCAACTGCCAAACCCAGACACGTCCATCAGATTGCCAGACAGAGCATCATGATTCGTCACTACAGAGAACACGTCTCTACTGCTCTAGAGTCCAGTGGTGACGTGCTTTACACCAGTGCATCTGACGCTTTGCACTTGATGAAACATAAAAGAAAAATCTGTAGCCATAAGTGCATTGAAAGTGTTAGCTTGCATTAGGCTTTCATTTTTTGTTACTTACTGACATATTAATGTGCAGCGCTAGAATCATAAATTCAATATAATACAATCAATAACGAAATTATCCAAAAGAATCTTGATGATATATAAAGTGCAGATAGTGTCAATATAAGTGATGAATCAATCAGCACAGGTAAATCAATAAAGTGACAACAGTGCAAATGCAAATTACCAAACACAGGTAAATAGATAAAGTGGCAACAGTGCAAATGCACATCCAAAAAAGGTGAAAATGGTGCTAAAAGTGACAATGTCTATATATCGATGTATAAATAAATAGGTGTGAAGCTTCAGATAAAGTGATCCTCTGTGTATCTTCGGGTGATGAAATAATAGAATTACGCACTCACCAGATGCATAATTCCATCATGCATTTGAGAATAAATACATCTCAGTGGGCCAGCTGGATCCTCTTATGGACACCTCTATCCTGGTATGGACTTCCCTCTGGGTCATCAGTGGGATGCAGCACCTCTCACCTCCTTTCACAATGGGCTCTCTGGGTGGTAAGGCTCAACAAGAGCCTGCTTTGCAGAAATCCGAATTGACAGGTCTCAGAGCAGAAAAATTGAAAAGCTGTCAGAGCAAGACAGACGGAAACGTTCCCAGACGAGCAATGCGCTCTGACATTGGCTGCGGAGTTCAACCAATGGCTGAGCAGAGGGCGGGCCGCTCTTGCTCTGACAGCTTTTCGATTTTTCTGCTCTGAGACCTGAGACATGACGTGAGAATGCAACCTTTTCAATGGAGCCAGTTCACATATGTGCAGGCCGGCCACAGTGCATTTTCAAAAAGAGTTTGGTACGATTTTGAGCCCGCTTCAGGTGTGATTTCCATTGTCACACACTTTGACAATCTGCACCTTAATTGCACCTGAACCACTGAACAAAGAGGAGAGGGCTGAAATCTGGAGAGGGCTGAAATCATGATGTGAAAACCGGCCTGCACACATGTGAACCTGGGCTAATAACTGCTAAGTGACCAGAGCTGTTGGTGACAGCACAGTCACAATGTTGGGGCGGAGGCTGGTCCAAACTTTTAACCAGGGCCTTCACTTCAGTAGCTTCGCCACTGCTGTGTGATTCAACAACTTTGTCAAATTAAAAAACAGAGCTGGACAACGTGCCATCACATCTTACCTTCATCTGCTGAGACCTCGCTGCTATAGCCATCGTACTCTGCAGACAGCGGGCTATACTTCTGCCTGGTTTCCCATGTGTAATTCTGCTGCTTGTCTGAAGCCGGCCGAGAGCCATGAAGCCGGCTCATTGCTTCATGGTATTTACCAAGGCCTTCATCTTCACTCTCTGACGATGAGCCATGCAGGTCTCGGCCTAGTCAAAACAGATAAACATAAAGCTGGAAAGTTTATTTTGATAGTCAGAAAATATGAAGAGATGCCTGTGTTACACATTTCACAGAGCCTGCTATTTGAACTACAGAGGTGCTGAGAGGAGACGTTTCAGGAGGCAAAGTCAGTACAGAAATCACTAAGGCCAAAGGTATGAGCAGAGGAGAAGCTGAAAAGCATGTAGGGAATCCAGGAAGTTGTGGAAAGAGATGGATGTTAAAAAATTAAAAAGTGTATACTGTGACTATAGAACGCTTCACATGCTGTACTGCATACTGTGTGTCTGTTTAAGTGCATATGCATACTATTTAAAATAAATACAAGCTCTGCTTCACCATATAAAACCACATAATTGATCTAGTGTTGAAGAGTGATTTTGTTTTCTTTTCTATAAAGAGAAACACCCATCTATCCAGATAAATACACTGAAACTGAAAAACATACAACTGGGCCTGTTTTACCCACCACCCACCCCTCAGTGCTGCCAACCGTCAGTATTTAATGGCAGCTAGTAAGAAATGGGCACTTTTCTCCTGCCAGTAAATACCAGTGACAGGAAGGGGTTGCCAGTTAAAAATATGGCTATGATGCTCAGCTCAGATCTACACACATGCAGCCAGAGCCATCCAAGACCATCCGAGTGCCTGCTACAGTGTGTTTGGGCTGCGCCAGTGGGGGGGGGGGCAGGTCTGCCAGAGGTGGTGGCTGAGTGTTTCATGTGATGTCATGGTGCAAGGGAGCTGAGCTGATCAGTCGGAGCCTCGTGTGCGAGTCTGCGGGACGGGATCAATGCAAGATAGGAGCGGGACTGTCAGTGCTGTTTGGACTGGGGTGGAGAGAAAGAACCACCTGGCATGGAGAAAGACCATCATTGTGACTGAGGAGGGGATGTTATATGTCAGTGAGGTGTCATCATCATCTGTGCTGCTGCACTCTGCTGTCAGTGTGAGAGTCAATTTCAGGCGTGTGTGCCTGCCCATTCTAATTTCTTGCCCTCCTAAGTCCTGTCCCTGAGCTACTTACTTACTATTGAAAATAAAATAAGATATATGTTATTTGCCTTAATATCTACCTTAAATCACATTGATAATTGCATATACTGAAATACTAAATACTGAAATTTGCACTTAAAACTGTATATTTTTAGCTTTTGGAAATGCCAGTAAAAACTTGGCTGTGCCAATAAAATGTGGGTGCGGTGTCAGTGAATTTCAATCTGGTAGGTTGTCAACACGGCCACCCCTGCTCTGCCATAAAACAACAAGATTTGTCAGAACATCAGACTCCAGGAGGCAGGCAATGCAGCCTCCAACCTAGCAGAAATCCTGACAGTAGTAATCACCTGTCTGAGATCTCTCATTTCATTAAACCGGCATAAATTCCTGTTATTTCACCCATTAGCTAAAATATAGGCACTCCCAATGCAATTCAGGAGTCAGATGATTAGCAACTGCTCGCTAAAAGTCAGACTTTAAGAAATTACACCCGCCTGACTGGAAAATAATTAAGGTACCTTAGAAAGGAAATGCATGTGAAATAAAAGGGCATTTCCATATATTTTAGCCAAGTAGAACTATAGTAATTTTTTCATTTTGGATACAGTAGAGTTATAACCCCTGTCAGGTTTTTTTTTAACCATCTGTGTCCCATTAAAGAGATTTACCTTCACTTCCTGTCCCATAGCCAAAACTGGCTATGAAAGATTGGAAGATATCCCCTCTATTACTTTTCTGGGGAAAACCCCAAAATTTGGGATATTCTTTTACTGTATCTTTCAATGAAAATGGTAAACAGGACAAATAGAGAGAGGGTGAATCTCCCTAATGGAGGCACAGACAGCAATAAAAGCCTAATAGGTGTTCTAATCCCGCTAAACTCTATCCAAAACTTAAAAAAAGTTATGCCTTCAGTTATACTTTAAATGCACTGTCATCTTGTCTGTACAGGGCAAAGTGACAGTGTCTTTCAAAAGGACCCCCAACCCTATTATACTCACCTTGCCAGCACTTCACCGTTGCTCCTTTCTCCTCCACAACCAGCACTAATTGCAAAGTGTCACCCAGTGTCAGAGGCTAGGGGAGTGGTGATGTGACCTGCTCCTTCTTGTGGCAATGCCCAGGCCTAGCGACTGGCTGCTAGAATTAAATACTGCTACTGTGGTGGAGGTCAGGTGCTTCTCAATATTAGGTAATGTAAGTTACTGTCACCAGCTGTGCTGGATACAGGAATAGTAAGGAAATGCTGGCAATGCGAGTATCAAGGAGTCGGGGATGCCCTTTACAAAGACATTGACATTTTTCCATGTACCAGTGATGTAAATGGGGAACCTGGGAATCACCTCAGTGGAGTTTCCTGTGCCCTTAAATAATAATTCCAGGCATAGTATATTTCTACATAGTAAAATTGATCCAGCTTGGACCAATGTAAGTCTGTATATATTATACCTGGCTGATGTCCCTGAATATTACTGCCCCACCTCTCCAGCAAAGCAATCTGAATTGCGCTCCTGGTTAGTGGCCAACCTCCTGTAATCACAATGCATCAGGCCTGCCTCTCAGCACGAGACCTGGAAACAAGTGGAGATCACTGGAGCAGCGGTGTCTACTGCAGTGGTCTCCAGCTTCCAGGAACAGCAGCCATGGTATATACATAGTTTTACTGGTCCAAGGGACACGGCGGAGGCCCCAGATTATATGGAGGACGTTTGGAGGCTATTTCTCCTATTGATATGCGGATGAAGCTTTATGAGTGGTTCTCATATGGTAATGCACTTGGTGGACCTCCACATTAGTATACATGGTGACAGTGTGGATTTGTCACCTGCCCACTCTGCTCTGATCAGCAGGGGATCTGCGAGCTGATCCCTTGCTGATCGGAACGCATTCCGCACCATGTGAAAGGGGCCTTATGTCTACTATTCATACATGTTCCTGAAAGGAGAAGTACACAAAAGCTCGTTTAGCTGTACTTATCCTGTGGATCACAGCAGTGAAGTTCATTCTGCACTCTGTTCTGCCTGTATGTCATCTCAGACTCTTTTTAACCACACCCCCTTTAAGCCATGCCCAATAGTTAGCGTAATTTAAACCACGCCAACTTTTCACTGTGGCATGCTTTGCATTTTTATTTCACTTACCTTTTTCTAAACCACGCCCATAATAAATGAATGCCCCACAACTAAAGTAATTCTCTGCCTACAGTGGCTTTCTGGGCATACAGAAAAAGAGGGTACCCCTAAAAACGTTTTGGAAATATTGGTAAATATGATATATACAGTATATATATATATATATATATACACACACACACACACACATATATATGCACACACTATATTGCCAAAAGTATTGGGACACCCCTCCAGATCATTGGATTCAGGTTTTCTAATCACCTCCATGGCCACAGGTGTATAAAATCATATAAAATGACAGAGCAGGGTTAGCGCATGCTGAAAAGTCGCCAACTGTCTGCAGAGTCAATAGCTAAAGACCTCCAAACTTCAAGTGGCCTTCAGATTAGCACAACAACAGTGTATAGAGCTTCATGGAATGGGTTTCCATGGCTGAGAAGCTGCATCCAAGCTGCATCGGATGCAGTGCTGTAAAGCACGCCAACACTGGACTCTAGAGCAGTGGAGATGAGTCCTCTAGAGTGACCAATCACGCTTCTCTGTCTGGCAATCCGATGCACGTGTCTGGGTTTGGTGGCTGCCAGGAGAACGGTACTTGCCTGACTGCATTGTGACAAGTGTAACTTTTGGTGGAGGGAGGATTATGGTCTAGGGTTGTTTGTCAAGGGTTGGGCTTGGCCCCTTAGTTCCAGTGAAGGGAACTCTTAAGGCATCAGCATAGCAAGACATTTTGGACAATTTCATGCTCCCAACTTTGTGGGAACAGTTTGGGGATGGCCTCTTCCTGTTCAAACATGACTGCGTACCAATGCACAAAGCAAGGTCCACAAAGACATGGATGAGCAAGTTTGGGGTGGAGGAACTTGACTGGCCTGCACAGAGTCCTGACCTTTGGAATAAATTAGAGCGGAGACGGAGAGCCAGGCCTTCTCGGCTGACATCAGTGCCTGACCTCACAAATGCGCTTCTGGAAGAATGGTCAAACCTTCCCATAGACACCCTCCTGAACCTTGTGGACAGTCTTCCTAGAAGAGTTGAAGCTGTTATAGCTGCAAAGCGTAGGCCAACTCAATACTGAACCCTACAGACTAAGACTGGAATGCCATTAAAGTTCATGTGTGTGTAAAGGCAGGCGTCCCAATACTTTTGGCAATATAGTGTAGTGCCCTATCGAAAAAAGTATTTTATGGCACCCAGGATTCCCAAATAGGCAGACTGAGAGGCTCCATAGTGCTTGTTTCATTTGCAGTAAACTGGTTTTTCAGTTTCCTCAGTGGTTGGTAAAACTTGGTTTGGGACATGGAGACCAGAGATTTTGTAGAGATTTAGGAGGTAGGAAATCTCCAATCCTGGGACCAGGTGTTGCTGACAACTGACACACTGATGGTGCATGTGTGTGCTGGGATTTTAGGAGAATCATGACTTGGGTTCTGGGCTCCACACTCCTGAGGCATCCGTTTGGTTGCAAGGGAGCAGCTAGAGGCATGTCTGCACGGTGTCAATGAAGCAGCAGGGAGATGCAAGGGAAAGAGAGATGACAGAGGTACAGCGTTCATACATGAACTCAGGGATGCTGTGGTGGATGGTCAGGAGAACTGAAGCACAAGGCCTGAAAAGCGGGGCTGCTTAAGAGAGCCAGGAGGCTGAATGTTACTTTATTTTGTGTAGATGGTGGAAACCCTGTGTGACGGGAGTCACTTTGGGTGGGGGGCCCATGGAACCCAGCTCACTTTGAAGAGGTGGGGAGACCCCTGTCTCAGCTCCCCATATCCCTCTTATGTGTAAATCACCCTGTGCCTGTTAGGGGTACAGGGTTATCTGTCCTAATATTGGGGTGGGGGGTTGTTGATTGTTTGATGTTATGTGGTTGCATCCCATTGTTCTATTGTGTGTCTGGCTTGGGAGCAAACTATTATGGGATGTATGTGTTTATGTGTATTGGCTTGGTGGGGGGTGTCTCCAGCAGCCCTCCCTCCTGATGGGACTGTCTGTTGGTGTGTCTCTTGTTACTAAATGTAGATTGCCCCGCCCTGTGTCATTATGCAGGGAGGGGGGAATTGTCCCCTTGAGTGTATATATCTTGCATCTGTGTTACAATAAACTAGTCTACCTTCTGAATTACTTCAAGATTGTTGTCGTCTAGTCTTGTATGGTCAGCTGTAGTGTCTGTTGTCGGTGTTGGGATGGGGAAGCGGTATTCTAACGGAAGTACCCAAGTGCAGTCTGGGTCGGTTCCGTTACACCCTGCAAGGGAAGCCATTTGTTCTTTTGACCGTTTTAATAAAAGTGGGCTAACAAGCCCTTAAACAGCTTATCTGGCATTGACAGTACTCATTCATGAGAGCTAAATTTTCCCAAAACTATATACAGTGCAGAAAGTATTCACAGCGCTTAACTTTTGCCACATTTTGTTATATTACAGCCTTATTTCAAAATGAATTAAATTAATTTTTTTCCTCAACATTCTACAAACAATACCCCATAATGACAACATGAAAAAAGTTTGTTTTGAAATCTTTGCAATTTGTTGAAAATGAAAAATGAAAAAAAAAACACATGTACATAAGTATTCACAGCCTTTGCTCAAAACTTTGTTGAAGCACCTTTAGCACCAATTACAGCCTTAAGTCATTTTGAGTATGATGCTACAAGCTTGGCACACTTATTTTTGGGCAATTTCTCCCATTCTTCTTTGCAGTATCTCTCAGGCTCCATCAGGTTGGATGGGGAGTGTCGGTGCACAGCCATTTTAAGATCTCCCCGGAGATGTTCAATCGGGTTTAAGTCTGGGCTCTGACTAGGCCACTCCAGGACATTCACAGAGATGGCCCGTAGCTACTCCTTTGTTATGTGGGCTGTGTGCTTAGGGTCGTTGTCCTGTAGAAAGATAAACTGTCACCCCAGTCTAAGGTCCAGAGCACCCTGGAACAGGTTTTCATCAAGGATGTCTCTGTACATTGCTGCATTCATCTTTCCTTCGATCCTGACTAGTCTCCCAGTTTCTGCCACTGAAGAACATCCCCACAGCATGATGCTGCCACCACCATCCTGCAGTGTAGGGATGGTATTGGCCAGGTGGTGGGTGGTGCTTGGTTTCCTCCAGACATGACGCTTGGCATTCATACCAAAGAGTTCAATCTTTGTTTCATTAGACCAGAGAATTTTGTTTCTCATGATCTTAAAGTTCCTTTTGGTAGACTCCACCACTCTACCATATAGGTCTGACTGGTGGAGTGCTGCAGAGATGGTTGTTCTTCTGGAAGGTTCTCCTCTCTCCACAGAGAAATGCTGGAGCTCTTTCAAAGTGACCATCGAGTGCTTGGTTACCTCCCTGGCTAAGGCCCTTCTCCCTTGATCACTCATTTTGGCTGGGCAGCCAGCTCTAGGAAGATTCCTGGTAATTCTAAACTTATTCCACTTACATATGGAGGCCACTGTGCTCATTTGGGACCTTCAATGCTGCAGAAAGTTTTCTGTATCCTTCCCCAGATCTGTGCCTTGATACGATCCTGTCTCGGAGGTCTACGAACAATTCCTTGGACTTCATGGCTTGGTTTGTGCTCTGACATGCACTGTTAACTGTGGGACCTTATATAGACAGGTTTATGCCTTTCCTAATCATGTCCAATCAACTGAATTTCCCACAGGTGGACTCCAATCAAGTTGTGGAAACATCTCAAGGATGATCAGTGGGAACAGGATGTACCAGAGCTCAATTTGGAGTGCCATGGCAAAGGCTGTGAATACTATTTGTAATAAATTGCAAAGATTTCAAAATTAACTTCTTTCACGCTGTCATTATGGGGTATTGTTTGTAGAATGTTGAGGAAAAAAATGAATTTAATCCAATTTGGAATAAGGCTGTAACATAATAAAATGTGGCAAAAGTTAAGCGCTGTGAATGCTTTCTGGATGCACTGTATATATATATATATATACACACATATACATACACACACTGTTATAATAATCCTCCCAAGCTGGCCATATACGGATTGAAATTCAGCCAGTTCAGCATGGATCGACTTCTGTACAACCACCCTGTTGAGTTTTTCCTGACTGGTCAATGCCGCCAGCTATAGACTCACCACTGATCAGTGTATTCTGATGACAGGGGAGTCTTCCTGCTGCCAGAATACAAAACTCTGGAGAGTGATTCCCCCATCCACTTTAAGTGTGTGAATTTGGTCATTTTTTTCTTTCGTTTTACCCACTGGTTGAATGAATATAAAAAAGATTAATGTATGGGCTGCCTTATACATATTACTTAATAACCCCCAATATACATTTTTACTATGTAATGTACAATTCTAAACTTTTACTTTTTACTCCTGCTATACCTCTGTCAAGCCCGGTAAACATGTACTGAAGGGCTCGACAAATGCCAGGCACCAGGTTGCCATGGAAATTGTGTCCTGGTGAATGGGCTTTTGCCAGCCCATTCACTGTTGGCACCAGGCATGAGCAATTCTTCAAGAATTCTTTAAGAGTGGGGGGGGGGATTTGTGAAGAGCGGGGGGGAGGGTGATATGTGAAGAGGTGAGAGCTGTGGGGGGTGGTTGTGTTGTGAAAATTGGTGAGAGGGCAATCGGCATAATGAGTTTCCCCCATAACAGGTTTTTACTTTCATTCTTTCCAGACAGCCTATAACCCCGGCATAACAGCATTATGTCGGGGTTATTGGCTGGCTGCTCTGCTGTAAGTTAGGGTTAGGGGACACAACCCCCGCTAAAAAAAAAAAAAAAACAACACTCTTAAATTTTTTAGCTGGCTCCTAGATTCAAAGCAAATTTTCCAAGGCATTACGTACTAAAAGTGCACCTCTCTGCTTTAGTTTACCCTTTTGTAACAACAATATGCCATTTTAAGTCCACATAAAAATGTTCCTTGCCATGGGAATAATAACAAACCTTGCAGCAGATAACTAAGAATGTGCAGTAGTGTGTATTCCTACCTATCAGCATCAATATCAAATGGAAAAAGTAGTTCTGACTAATAATTAGTCCTGACAAATTATTGTCAGGTTAACTGATGGATATTGCCACTGTTGGCATCGAGCGTCGAAAAGCAAAAAACAAAAAAGCAAATAACTGTGATCACGATCGGGTTAATTGTGCTTCTGACACTTCACTTTTAAGGCTAATCCCTAGGGGCTTGCATACACCATAGCACATGCATTAGCACACATAATGTACATGCACAGCAAGTGTTTTATGTTTAAATTGCGCTGTGATGCACTGAAATTAGTTTTTAACGTGCATTGCAGTGTGTTTTCTGTTTCCCCCTTATTTGTTTTCTTTTATTATTGGAAACTGAAATCATAGGACCTAAGGCTGTTTGCCTTTTCCTTTCTGTTACAACTGCATTGGGAAACACAGCCCAACAGTGACAGTGTGAATGCCAGTCCTAATGCTAGTTCACTGACAGTTAATGTTAACTAAAGCACTAAAGTAAAGTAAAGTAGTAAAGAACTGCAATGCAGATACACTGGGTAACAAATATAAAAGAACAAAAGTTAAACCTGGATGGCTAAACACTAATGTAAAAAGGCATATTAACAAGAAAAAACAATCCTTTAATAAATATAAGGTCGATGGGTCATCATTGGCATCCCAAAACTACAATAAGCATAATAAAAAAATTAAAGAGTGCAAAAGTAGATTACGAAAGACACATTGCTGGGGAACGTAAAAAAATATCCCTCCAAATTTTCTAAAGTATATTAATAGTAAAAAGACGAGGTCAGAATATACTGGTCACATAAAAGATGATCAGGGGAAGTTGGTCACAAGGGAAAGACACTTCTGATCGCTTAGTCACCACTATCTCTCACTGGAGCGCTTGGCTGTGGAGGGGGCGGGAGCAGCTGGCTCAGGATCCGAATCTGGATCACTGAGAGACTGAGTCAGGTACCGGTCCAGGCTTCTGAGGGGATCCTGACGTTAAAGTGACATCAGCCGACAGCGCACTTCAGATTGCTTACACCCAAGAGTTCTTAAAGACAATGCTATAGCCAGACCATTATTCCTAATTTCCCAGTAAGAACAGCTTACTGACTGGAATGGTACCAGCAGATTGGTGATAAGCAAATGTGGTGCCAATATTTAGAAAAGGGTCAAGACACAGTTTATACCTGGAATCTACAGACTAGTCAGCCTAACATCAATAGTATGTAATGAAAAGAATTTGCTGATGAAAACAATATCATTAGTAGTAACCAACATAGATGTTTGAAGAGCCAATCTTGCCAGACCATTCTGTTAACCTTCTATGAAGAGGTGAGCTGTAATTTGGATAGAGGAAGGCCTATGGACATAGGGTATCTAGACTTTGCTAAGACATTTGATACAGTCATTCATAAACAATTAATTTACAAATTAAGGTCTTTTGGCATTGATGACATGTATGTACCTAGATAGAAAACTGGTTGCAAAAGCGTATCCAGAGGGTGGTGATTAACAGCATATTTTCTGAATGGTCTAGAGCAGCCTTTTACAACCAGGGTACTGAGGCACCCTGGGGTGCCTTCTGAGATCTTCAGGGGGATCTTCAAGGGTGCCTTGGCAAAATGCCTAAAAATTGCACTAAATTACCCAAAAAGTGTCAACAAGCTGGCCAGTGGATCAAGCCTGCCTTCTTGGCAGACAAAGCAACAGATTTTCATTGTGCACCATTACAACTCTGGGCACAGCGTGGGCCAGCTGCCAGCATCCCAACAACTGATGATGTCATCAGTTGATAAGGTGAACTTCTGGCCCCTGCACAACATCCTTGTTAGCACCTCTCCATTACCAATGGGGTCATGTTAGATGAATTAGGGACAGAAATTGAGGGAGAAGAAAAGCACTGGAATTTTAGTCAGTACCAGTGTGTAAAGGTGTATTTGCTTTGTAAGAATGAATTGCCTTTAATGTAGCGTGTACTACGTGGGTTGATGCTGCTAAATCTATTTAGTTTCTTATATTTTTGAATGGGTTGCCTCAAAATTATACAAACACTAGCCTAGAGTTGTGAGCAGGGTGCTGCATGACTCTGAGCCAATTCTGTTTAACTTGTTCATAAATGATCTAGAGATTGGAATAAATAGTTTAATCTCAGTGTTTGCTGCCAATACAAAACTGATCAGGGCAATAATTTCAAACCAAGCTATGACAACTTTACAAGAAGACCTACGTAGTTAAAACAGAGGAGTGGGTGGTGGTATCAGCGGGTAGTTTAGAGAAGTTTAACAAACTTTTAGATATTTTTTGTATCGAACACAATGTACAGGAAAACAGTAGCCACACACACTACTGTTGTGTGTCTTTTGTCTTTATTCAACCTTACCAACTATGTAACTACCTGTTTAAATAACTGGTTGGTTACTTCAAAGCTGAATCACAGGAATTAGACAAAATCTGTTCTTGCAACAAGGCCTTACCACACTGCAACTATGTAACTATAAATAAACTACAAAAAAAAGCAATAAACTACAACAAAAGCAAAGAACAAATGTGCACTTAGACCCTAAACATAGTACAATGCTACCTCTGACAGCTAGAAGGGAATAGTCATAAATATAGTTGCAAAGCTTTAAACTATTTATACAACACTACATCTCTACTCTCCCACCCTTTCGTTTTGTAGACTCCGCCATATAAGTAAATTAAGAAACTGTTGTCATTGGCCCCAGGGCTTGAATTCCTTGAAGAAAAAACAGCCTTCTGAAGAATACTTAAAGTGAAGTTGAAGTGAAAGCATTTAACACAAGAACTGGAAGAAAGCTCAGAAGAGTTGACGCACTTCACGCAGAGACAGAGATCAGATTACCTTTTCTTGATGCTTTCTTTGTGGTGTCTTCTGAATGCTCTGAAGGTCTCTCCTTACCCCTATGAAGACGTTTCTCCTTAAATGTGCTGTCTTTGCTGCTAACCACAGGACTGGTCTCATGTGCTTTTCTGGGATCCTCACGATGGCTTTTGTGCTTTCTAGGTGATGCAGTATTTGTTTGATTAACTTGATTAATCTTTGCTTCTCTGCGGTCTCCTTTCTCCCCTCTACCAGGCAGAGGAGAAGTTTCTAAGTCACTGTTATATCTAGATGACCTCTGTCTTTTTTTTCTCAAAGAATGATCAGAAACATCATCTGTATTTTTAGATGCTCTTCCTTGTTCATTTGACTTATATTCTGTACATTTTTGATGTAAGTTTTTCGATTTCCCCTTTTTCTCTATTCCATCTGAGATCATTTGACCATGTTTATTCATGTAATTACAGTAATCCCCATTCTGGTTTCCATCTACTTGTTCACATTCTTCTGCAGTCTGATATGAGTAACTCACCTGACCTCTTCCTTCTGACTCAGAGCCTTTACCAGTATAAGACTCATGGGATACGAATTCAGATTGACAATGACGTCTGCGGGAACTGCCATTATAGTTTGATTTTCCTTCATTCTTATATTCAGATGATGTTTGATATGCAGATAAGGAAGTCTCAGCTTCATTAGAATCCATGGGTGACTGACTAGAGTTTGTTCCATAGTGGTACTGCAACGTATCTTGAGGACTTTGTGTTTCCTCTTTCATTTTATTAGCCTGAGCCATATAACCATCCTCATCCTCTGTGCGTAACCCTTGCATCATACTTGTAACCTGCTCAGTGACCGAATCTGCCACAGTATAACTAACCCCTTCAACAGCACTTGCCAAACCATCGACAGCATTACTGAGAGCATTACTGAGAGTGTCTCCAATAGAAGACATAGATGGAAGGCCAATGCTTTGCTGAAAGCTCTTGAAAAATGCCATAGCTAAATTTGGCTCTTCTTAAAATATGCCAAGCGTGCAGAAATATCTATAGTTCAGGATTCTCCAAAGAACATGCATGTGGGATTCTGATATTCAAACCTTTCTTGTTTGGCGTGGCAATTCAGATGATTAGCCTTTGCATATGTGGTTATGAAGAAGGTAAATAAGAGTTCTCTGTGGTGACAATGATACCATGTAAGGATTAATTTATAAAAAAATATACAGTTTCACCCAAAAGAATTACATGGCACATAAAAACAAATCACAGTAATGCATTTTAAATGCAAATTGCAGATAAGCAAAATCATTTCTACAATAGAATAATTTCAGGTTCCCCAAAGACAACCTATTAATCTTCTTTACTTTTGAAGCGGGAAATGCTGCTAATCAACAAATGCAAGAATCAGCTAAACCATGGACTCAGATATCTATGTCTGTATCCTTCTTGCTTTAACATAATCAACAGGGTGTTAGTGTGGAGCCATATTGTGTCTATACTGATCCCCATCACTGCATCACCATGCATGACACATGAACAACTGAAAGTAAAACTCCTGAAACTTCATGACAGTATTTTTTTTTCTCCATATTCTTCAAACCTACCCAGATAGAAAAAAAAACCTAACACACAGTATATGTTGCAGATGGGCCAACTAAAAAAGCCTGTTCTACGCCATTCAGTTAAAAAATGACAACGTTTACTGATATCCAACGCCACCAACAAGTTATGCTTCCCAGTCCATGCAACTCTATTCCGTTGGAGCCCTTCCTATATTTCTCTTATGGTACAGGGCTTACAGTCATGGGGGAACATGTGGCCTCCCCCCCATATGACAGTACTTGGGCTTCAGCAACCAACCAGAAGACCAGAACACCATGTATGGAGCGATAATGACATCATCCATCTAAGTAAGCTCGACACTGAGGTTTACCCAGGGTGGATTCTTGAAGTGGGCATGTCGTGAAGGAGATTGGATTAGTGGCTGTACCTTGCTGAGGGACTGGCTATCAGCACACACTGGGGTTTATTTACCAAAAGTTGGCGAGTGCAAAAACAGTCTAGCTTCTGAATAGAAACCAACCAGCCTACAGGTTTTATTGACAAAACATAATTGAACAAACTGAGGTTATAAACTGATTGGTTTCTATGCAGAAGCAAGACTAATTTGGCACTTTCCAGCTTTAGTAAATAAATCCCACTGTGATAAGTAGACAAGGTCACAAATTCAGTGCTGGTGATTGCAGCACTGGGAATGGGTGTGTTAGACACCTACAGTGAGATTTACTATTGGGCAGTGGCTAAAAAGCAAACGCCCATGGCAGACACCTAAAATGTGTTCTGCACACGCGCATTTATATCTGCCAAAGACACTGCACGGACGTCTAGATTTTTACTGTGTCGATTTCCTTTAAAAAAACGATTTTTAACACATTCTTAATTTTTTTGGAAATAGCAGATATTGTTTAAAGTGAAGTCCTGATATTTGGCAAAGCAAATTTCTAAGTGAACATGTCTCTGCAGTGCTTTTTCATGGTGTTAGACGTGCTTCTTAGCAAGTCTGCTTTGTGAGTCTGATTCCGGGCGTGTGTCTTTTTGTAAATTCGATTGGGCATCTGCTTATGGGCGCTGCTCAATAGTAAATCTCGTTGCGGGGTAAAAATAGACGGTCGCCCATAAAAATTGGGCATTCGCCCACGAATATGCGCCCACGCCTAATAGTAAATCAGGGCCATAGAGTCCCAGACTGCTGCACTCTTTGTTGGAGCAGCCCAGGTCTCTAGTGTGCTGCTAAGAGACTTACTTACTAAGGATCCCATACTTACTGTTTATACAGTCAGACTGTATTACAGTAATAATTTCAACAGGGCTTTGAACATTACCCACAGTTGAATGGGGTGTCATTTGTATCTAATAACCACTGGTACAATGGAGAAACATTGATTTTGTGCTAGTCTGGAATATATCAATATATCTGGAAAAAATGGAAACTTACCTTTTATTTCCTTACCATTGAGTGCACTACAGGACACAGGGCTTGTATTCATAACCCATGGGCTATATGCAGGAAATCTTCAGGTGACTGGCCTCTGGAAAAAACTTGATAGGGCTGCCCTTAATGTGTACTCATGTAACACCATACAGTCCATAAGTCTAGAGTTTTCAGTAATGTCCTCAGATGATAGACATCTTCTCTGAAGAGTTTATTCTTTCCACAACAGTTTTTATGCAAGCAAAAAGTGCCCACAGAAGACAGACAAGAGGGGCCTGTTTTCTGTACTGTATTCCAAGATAATGAATTTACTCCAGTATGAGGATTGAGGGCAGATTTTGGAAGGTTGATTAACCAGCCAAAGGTTTGAAGAAACTAATTCATACTTTGGACATTGGCAGATAAGGTTGTGGCTGAGGGGTCCTTCAGCAGAAGGTCATCCAAGTACCTGGTGACATGAATGCCATAGGTTTGCACTTTTGTAAATACAGTACTTGGAGCACAGAGGAGAGCCCAATTGGTGGTGCTACAAATTGGAAATGTTGGTCTCCCACAGCAAATTGCAGAAAGCATTGATGTGAGGGGAAGATGGGGATGTGTTGATAGGCATCTTGTATATCTACTGGTGCCAGAAATCCCCCTTGTCTTAGAGAAGCAATGACAGATCTTGCTGATTCCATATGCAGTTTTTGAACACATAGAAATCTGTTTACAGATTTTAGGTCCAGTATGGGGTATATACCCCCATTTGGTTTGGGACTATTAATAGTTTTGATTAAAAACCTCTGAACCTATCAGCTGGAGTAACTGGTAAAACCATGCCCTGTGACTGAAGTCTGTCCAAGACAGCAAGTAAACCTACTTGTATTTGAGCTGATGTTGCCAGATTGTAGGGTAGGAAGCGAGGAAGGGGAAGAGAGAGAAAATCTATTTTTTACACCTTTGCAACAGTAGATTGGATTCCAGGACTGAACTGAGATCCAGACTGATGCAAATGCCGATAAACAATCGATAAACAATCTTTTGCAACAAAAGAGAGTACTATGTCTTGGTTGTGAGATTGTCCACTGCTTATACACTCACAGACCACTTTATTAGGTATACCTTGCTCATACCTGGTTGGACACCCTTTTACCTTCAAAAAGAACTGCCTTAATTCTTCATGGCATAGATTCAACAAGGTGTTGGAAACATTCCTCAGAGATTTTGGTCTATATCGACATGATATGATCACGCAGTTGCTGCAGATTTGTCGGCTCTACATCCATGAACCATTGATACTAGGCAGGATGGATTCATGCTTTCATGTTATTTACACCAAATTCTGACCTTACCATCTGAATGTCGCAGCTAAAATTGAGACTCATCAGACCAGGCAACATTTTTCCAATCTTTTATTGTCCAATTTTGGTGAGCCTGTGCAAATTGTAGCCTCCATTTCCTGTTCTTAGCTGACAGGACTGGCACTCGGTGTGGTCTTCTGCTGTTGTAGCCCATCTGCTTCATGGTTCGACATGTTGTGCATTCAGAGATGGTATTCTGCATACCTTGGTTGTAACAAGTGGTTATTTGAGTTACTGTTGCCTTTCTATCATCTCGAACCAGTCTGCCCATTCTCCTCTGACCTCAGACATCAACAAGGAATTTCTGTCCACACAACTGCCGCTCACTGGAGAGCTTCTCTTTTTTGGACCATTCTCTGTAAACCCTAGAGATGGTTGTGCATCAAAATCTCAGATCAGCAGTTTTTGAAATACTCAGACCAGCCCGTCAGGCACCAACAACAATGCCATGTTCAAAGTTACTTAAATCCCTTTCTTCCCCATTCTAATGCTCGGTTTTAACTTTAGCAAGTAGTCTTCACCACGCCTAGATGCCTACATGCATTGCTTGCCTTGAGTTGCTATCATGTGATTGGCTGATTAGCAATTTGTGTATGTTACAAGGCAATATAACAGGTATACCTAATAAAGTGGCCAGTGAGTGTATATCTGCATTGTGTGCTAAACACTGCGGATTGTCTATTAATAGCCAGGAACTGGTCACAAAATAAAGGGAAAACCTGTTTTACCTTATCCACATCACTGGGCCAGTTAGGGTTGCACTTTTTGCCAGGGTGAGCACTTTACATAGGATCTAGTGCCCAAAGCAAACATTAAAGGTTGACCCTACACAGTGTTGTCCGGGTACAGTTCCCAAAACATAACACTGAGGGGTACTGATTTGGAAACGGCTAGATAGTCCAGGGCAATAAACAGTCAGATCTTGATAGAAGTGGAAATAGAAAAAAAATGGTTTAAAAAGAAAAGCTTCTCCAAAAAGGAGAAGATATCCAGCACCTAAAGACATTGCCAAAAAGACTGGAGGCTGGCTCAATGTCAGGAGTCTGTGATCGTAAGCCCTTGTAGTTTGCCCAATCAGGGTTCCCCAGGGCGCAGAGTCTGAGCCACTGGTGTGTGCAGAGTACTACTGCAGGAGACTGAAGGATAACAAGTCGAGGTCAGGGCAGGTGGCAGGAAAGGCAGGTAGATAAATCCGGGATCGGTACACGGGTATTCAGACACAGGACACAGGAAATAGTAAGCAGACAAGAGCTCAGAAAACTGTGAAGTTGTTAGGCAACTTTGCCTGCACTGAGCACATGTATATATAGGAAAGCAAACTGAAAGGTGGGCCAGCAATTGATGGAAGGGAAAGGATATATAAACCCACAGAAAAGTATGCTGATAGGTGAATACAGAATCCCACAACACGTGAAAGGAATCAGAGGACTAGGAGAAGCACTGCAGCAAGGAGGTAAGGATTACATAGACAGGACAACTGCAGGCACTCAAGGAGTTCATGGAGTTATGTGAGCATCCATTAGTGGTGGTCCTAGTAGTTTGCTAGTGCCCATTCATTTGAAGGTAGCCTGCATATACACTATTGTCAACGAATACAAGCACTGTGTCCTTTACTGCATGATTAAGATAAAAAAAAACCATGGTGCACGTCTTAGAATATAATATAATAATATCAATAATACCATACAGTTCAACAGCATTAAAGACATTCCCCTTTTTTATAGAATACTATTTTCATCAGCCCACTTCCTACAGCCCTATAATGACATATAACTTTTAATAATGTTACAACCAGTATGCTCTGTAGTACTTTATATTTATCTTTTTGAAGTGTCTGATGTACAATTATTTTGCAATGTGCTTCCAAGAATGAAATAAAAGACTATAAAAGTGCGATTAGATTTTTGACATGATATACAATGTAACTTAGCATAACTTGGGAAGCTAAAGAATTTTTAGTCAGGTTGAGAAAGATCATCTGTCATTAGTAAGTACACTCTCCTTAGCTAGAACGCACTGTAAAAAAAGAAACATTTTTTGCAAAAGGAAATCTTATAAAATTGTGAGGTCCACCAAACACCAAATTTAGCATCTGCAGGCTAAAACTGGCATTTGGATAGGTACCATTACAAGCACAGCAAAGCTATGCACATAATCAAGAGCACCAGGGAATATTTAACGCAGACCTATACACCTAAAACTAAATATGAACTGTTGTAATGATCCTGTTCTTGTAGACAAATTGATCTAAGGCTCAGTTCACACAAAAAAGGGGCATTTGTGATTTACCATACACCCACAGCATTGTTTCTCTACTATAGGACACCTACAAAGTATCTACAGACCCTGGATTTTAGGTTTAGTTGGCAAGCGTTCCAGGTAACACCCACTGGGTGCCTACCCTATACTCCTACCTTGAAACTGAATCCTCAGTTTTGTAGCAAGCTAGAGTAACCAAGATATAGAAGGGAGGGTGGAATGTGTCCTGTACTGTTCTCCAAGATATAGGATTTACAGCTAATTCAAAATTGTTTTCATCTTTATTGTAAAATGCAGAACATAGGCAAAGTATTTAGAGACCCTGGGACATCACCAAGCAATGAATGAGAAGAATGGGCAAAAATTAGGCAAGCCAAGCATAACTGTGCTAACAGGCCAAACAACAAGAGTCACCTTCAGAGTACCTAGGAAACTCCAATTGATCTGCTGGAACGGGTGAGTAAAAGCGCAGGAGTAGATTTGTCCTTGGGATTTCAAGCTCTAGAGATCAGATTTCTTATCCATCTTGCGATGGTGAACTTGATAATAGGGTGTCCCTTGTGAGGTCCTAAGGACAGGACAAATAGAGAATCTGTCTGATCAAAGCTGTAGCTTTGATGTAGACTCTAATGTCTTCGACTATGTCAGGGCTATGAAGAGAAATTCCCTTTGGATGCTTTGGAGCAGGGCATATGCATGGTATACTATGTCCTCATTGAGGTAGAAGATGAATACCACCTTTGAAGAGAGGATGATCTTGGGTGTAAGAAAACTTTGTCTATAAAGTATGATGATCCCCTGCCCACTGTCTTAATGATGGGAGATCAGGCTGGGGTGCAGGAAGATGTTTAGTAACATATTAGATGTTACACCCTGAATATGAATGTAACATGTTATTAAAGGTGAACTTATCATTTAAAGCACAATCCTCAAATACAGAGTTTGACAAAATGAAATTGTGAGAACTAGTTGCAGAGGCTGGGCCTGTGAATATAAATACAGCTTTGAAGAGCATCTCAAAATTCTGTCTGCAGAATCTTTGAAAGACGGAACATCTTGAATAGATACAGTGAGATGTTTGTTTAAAGGCTAAGTTCACCTTTAGGAAGATAATAAATGCACATATTTTTGCAGGAAAAAATTAGCATTTATTATTTTTTCCTACAGGAGTCTGCAAAGCATTGCACCCATGCTCCACTGATCTGGTCAGACTTCTGCAGACACATGCTCCAGCTTTTTGTCTGTACCTCTGTACAAGCTTTCAGTTAGAAACGTATCAGTGGACTACTAGTGCACTATTAAGTTCACTCAAAGTGCAGTGAGAACTACAAGCTGTGGCAGACAGAACTTGTCATCTTTTTAAATTCACAGATCTCTGTGAATGAATGTCACGGGTGTGTGGGCAGAGCCATACGCAGCTGTGATGATTTTACAACCTGTCACAACGCTCTTTCAGCGTTACCTATAATGCTACCACCTCCCCCTCACTCCCCCTCTCTGTTGGGGTCCCTCAAGGCTCTGTGCTTGGGCCCCTTCTCTTCTCCATCTACACCTCCTCCCTTGGCCAACTCATACACTCTCACGGCTTCAACTACCACCTCTATGCCAACGACACACAAATCTATCTCTCAACCCCCCACCTCACCCCTTCAGTCTCCGCCCGAATCACACACCTACTGAGCGACATATCAGGCTGGATGTCGCTCCACTTCCTTAAACTGAACCTCTCCAAAACCGAGTTTCTTGTCTTCCCTCCAGCCCGGACACCACCCCCTATTGACTTCTCCGTCACATCCAACAACGCCACCATCAAACCCGCCCTGCAGGCCAGAGTACTTGGTGTCATTCTGGACTCCAACCTATCCTTCCAGCGCCAAGTCCAATCTTTAACAAACTCGTGCAGACTCCACCTCCGCAACATCGCCAAAATCCGCTCGTTCCTAACCCCAGAAACCACTAAACAGCTCATCCACTCCCTCATCATATCACGACTCGACTACTGCAACTCCCTCCTCACTGGCCTGCCTCGCCGCTGGCTATCCCCGTTTCAGTCGATCCTGAATACGGCTGCCAGACTCATTCACCTTTCCAACCGCTCCATCTCTGCCATCCCCCTCTGCCAATCCCTCCACTGGCTTCTGATTGCGCAACGAATCAAATTCAAAATCCTAACGCTGACGTACAAAGCTGTCCACCATACTGCCCCGAACTACATCACTGACCTAATATCCAAGTACCGCCCAGCACGCACACTCCACTCCTCACAAGACCTCCTTCTCTCTAGTTCCCTGGTCTCCTCCTCCCATGCCTGCCTCCAGGACTTCTCCAGGGTGTCACCCATCCTCTGGAACTCCCTGCCCCAACCCATCAGATTATCACCTACTCTCCTCTCCTTTAGGCACACCCTGAAAACCCATCTCTTCAGGGAAGCCTACCCCACCCCCTGCTAACCTGCCGACCTTCTCCAATCTTCCTACCACTCCATCCCCCACAGCTATCTCCTCCTGTGCCACCACCCCCTCCCTCCTAGATTGTAAGCTCGAAAGAGCAGGGCCCTCAATCCCCTCATGTTTTGCATTGTATTGGTATTGTTCTGTCACATGTTCTGTCCCCCTTTGTAATGTACAGCGCTGAGCCAACTATTGGCGCTTTATAAATACTGTATAATAATAATAATAATAATAATATGTGACAGCATCTGCAGGGTAGATGAACTCCTGCCCACTGTCACAGGGAGGATCTCAAGGGGTGAGGGATGGGGGAGTGCTAGAATATGTTATACCATAAATACAGTAACATGTTCTAAAGGTGAACTTATCCTTTAACACTGAGATGGTAGGATCAACTACAGAATAGACAGCTGTTTGGTAAACTATATTTTCCAGTGGAGTCTGGCAAAGATTTGGAAGGAGAGAAGTTTCTTTCTGAGGATCCAATCATCTTAGATCGCACATTCTATGTGTTCATGAATAGGGAATGTCTTTGAAAGTTTTACAGGTCTCTTTGTACATAAAGGGGCTCCCCTGTCACCATTTCTCTCTTGGTGTCAGAAATACTTTTCAGAAGTGACTCTGATAGCAGAGGAACAAAGCAGCAGACAGAAATGACACTTAGTGTTCTTAACTGAGACAAGTACACACTATAGAGGTGTTTTCTTTGTTCATATTTCACAACTGAGGTTTACAACCACTTTAACATGCATTAAATTCACATGTGCTAAGCAGATTTTGAGTCTGTATCATTAACTAGTTTCAGGTGTTAGCGTGAAAGCTATTTATTCGAATGTTTATTCTAATTTACATTATTGAGCTTAATTTGGTAGGTGAAGCAGAATACCATTGCTTATGATGGAGTGTATAGTTTAGTTGCATTAGTGGCCAGCAATCACCCACCAGGAACATTTTTCTCCCTGTTCATGCTTGCTTTGCACTCTTTCTAGCATTTACAAAAATTATAATGACAGAAGGAGTGCTTATGACTTTGTATCATGCTGGTGCAAACAAATGCTGTTTTGTTTACATGTGCAAATTTTTGGACTTTGAAGTTTAGTTAATTGGGTCCTTACATTTAAGATTTAGCTATTCTAAGAAGCCTACATATGACTGAAACTGTTGATGGGTTCCCATGACCCACCGGGCTACATGCTACTTTAAGCACAGCCCCATAATTCACATGAATAGGTGCTTCATTACCCCCAGATTTAGTACCTTTCAGCGGTCACGGAATGGCTTCCTACGTTTGTGTATTCACCAAAAGATACAGCAAGTATCATGAAGATGTCTTGCTTTTAAATGTTGAACATACATATATTTCCCGTCACCTCTTGTCCTGGAGATACAACAGGAAGTGAAAATAGATCTCTATAACGTTGTCACTGGAACAGGTGCCCCCATTGCAAGATTTATCCTCACCTCTTGTTCTGGTGACAACTCATTGTGGTAACAAAGACAGCAAAAACAACTTTACAGGGAATTTAATTATATTCTACTCTGTCCAAAGCTATAAAAAAATGTTGGCTACACAGACTGTACACTTAAACAACACATGGTTTAACCCTTTCACTGCCACGAGGTGATGAATAAATTGGTGGCAGCACAGCCCTGTAAACAAACTCTTGGCGGCAATAGCAGGAGGCTGTTTACATTTTACTAGCCAATGGTCTACTTTCTAGTGGATATGATAGACAGTCATGGTGGGTGTCATCAGTGAGAGTGAAGAAAGATCAGTGAACATCATGAATGAAGCCAGAAGCAACATGTTTTTCATAGTTTCTGGTTTTGGAGCGCTCATTCTACACCCCCTATGTCCAGGGAAAAAGTTAATCAAGCACAATCTGTGTTTGTTTATATTCAATAAAGTACAGGCCTGACATTAGGGGTATAAAGACCCCTGATGTCTCCTTTAACAACTGTTTTACTGCTACAGGGCGGCTGCTCTGTGCAGAATCACGTAAATATGCACACGTGATTCTGCATTTATGGGTAAGGGATGCACATGTGCGCCGTCCTGCCCATGCTGTCATTGGTTCACAAAAATGTCAATTACCGGGTCCCGGCCAGGAATTTATGGCTAGGACTCAACGATCGACGGCGCAACTAACAGCCAAAAAACCAGAACATCCTCTAGTAAAACACCACAAAGTAAATAATCAATTCACTCCCTAACACACACTTAACCCTTTGATCGCTCCAGATGTTAATCTATTCCTGCCCAGTGTCATTAGTGCAGTGTCAGTGCTTTTTATTAGCACTGATAACTGTATTAGTATCACTGCATATTTCAGTGTCAATTATTCAGTCCCCACCCAGTGTCAGTTAGTGTCAGAATGCCTGCCATACTATCGCAGTCCCACCTTAAGTCTCTGATTGCCACCATTACTAATATAAAAAACAAATAAAGCTTCCAGTATATATACCATTATTTGTAGATGCTATCATTTTCACGCAAACCAATTAATATACAGTGATTGGGATTTTTTTTTACCAAAGACATGTGGATATGTTTTATAGCAAAAGTTAAAAATATTGGTTTTTAAAAAAATATTGTTGGTCTTTTTTCATTTATAGCACAAAAATAAAAAATCCAGTGATGATCAAATACCATCAAAAGAAAGCTCTGTTTGTGAGAAGAAAATTTTATAAATTTCATTTGTGTACAGTGTTGCATGACAGCGCAATAGTCAGTTAAAGCAGCTCAGCACCGAATAGCAAAAAATGACCTGGTCATGTAGGGGGATAAATCTTCAAGACGGCAAGTGGTTACAAAAAAAAATCTGCCACCTGCACTTTGCTATTACACAGGGGGCTTATCAACCATTTTTGTGACAGCAATAAGAGAATAAAAAGAAAAAAATATTTTAAAAAAAAATTAAGAAATTAAAGCATTCTCTGATTGGACAAGGTGGAGGGGCAGGGCAGTGACATCATGCCCTCCATCTTGTCTAATCAAAGAAGCACCAGTGCTGAGCGGCTGACCTCCTGTATTCACAATGGTTCAGCATGGGAACCGGAAGCAAGTGGAACTCATTGACGTAGCGGTGTCTACTTCAGTGATTTCCAGCTCCAAGAGGCATCGGCCAGGTATGGTATATACTGTACATAGTTTCAATGGTCCAAGCTGCACCAGTGTAACAATGTAAAAATAAACCATGCCTGGAATTATTCCTAAAGTAAATCTCAGACCTAAAATGTGCATGTTAAAATCTGTGCATTAAAAAAAATGCTCTAGCAGTGAATGGGTTAAAGAATAGTCATGACTCTTTAGCAACAGAATGGCATTACAGCTGTGTATATACAGAATGCAGCGTAATATATTCAAAGTTTCATCTCACCTTGAGAATTCTTTGTGCAAAATTCCGAACCACCTTGATGAAAACCTCCCGTTTTCCCAAAACACATTTTCTTGTTAATGTAGAGGAAAAGCAAAAGGAGAAAAACAATGGACACACCAACCGCTGAGAGAAAACCGACAGCCTCAGGAGACACTGAAAAAAAAACAAATGCATGTTTTTAAACAACCAGAGAGGCTTAGTGTTCATCTATTTTTTTTTCACAAAGTATCTGTAATTAATGATGCCAAATTCGAGAGCAGCAGTGGTCTGCGGGTTGTGCTTGGCCTGAATACCTACAGGTTTCATGGTCTGATTAACAAAGAATTGGGCAACATGAAAATTCAGGCAATCGGGGTACATGGAATGTATGATCCTCCCCAGGTTGGACAAAACTGCACGCATATTTTTATGAACAGTAAAGAAATTTGCATGCCACCAATTTGCACATTAATTCACTCCTGATTGCTTAATATTTTATTTGCAGATTTGGATTTGGGTCAGTGTTGACATTTTAAGGGGAATTTATCATAAATGGAACAGTTATGCATGGCCACCAATCAGCTTGTATCTTCAGCTTGTTCAGTTAGGCTTTGAAAATGAAAGAAAGAAGCTGCCTGGTTGCCAGGCACAACTGCTCCACATTATGGCTGTTCCAGTTTTGATAAATTCCCCTCTGCATCTTCAAAAAGCATGGGTTGTGATGGTTGGCACTTTTTCTTTGAAATGCTGGTATCAAGGGCTCAACATTATGCAAGGCCATTTGGGGCTCGGTGGTTAGCACTCTTGCCGTGACCGATGGTGTCAAGGGATCAGCTATTATACAAGGCAACTTCACAGGGAGTTTGTTCACAGGTTTCACTGGCTGCATCATTTTCCTACCATAACCAATGAATATATTGGGATGCTGACTGACTTCCACCCAAATAGAATTTACTGTGTGCATGTGGCTAGGATCCAGGACTATATGCTCCTGTAATGGTCCAGTTCCCTGAAATAAAAGCTCTGAATAATGTATTGAAACACAATGAGCAAAAAATAAATAGTTGCCAGCCAACGTAAGACCTGACTTTATATAGACATTCATATTTGGACTGATATTCCATTAATTTCAAGCACATGTTTTGGTCAAGAGAAACCACTGCCCAAAGATCCCTCAGAATCAGAGATTTTCCTGGCCCCGTATCGTGCACAGTGGTTCCTCACGCTGGTCCCTATGTCACTACAAGACACAGTAGTGATATAAGGGCCAGATAATCAATGGACAGCACTTCCAAACACTTAGCTCTGTGTGTTGCATGGCAATGTGTTTGTATTCTTCAGTGCTGCAATGTATATCGGAGAAAAAGCCCTTAAAGAGAAGGGACCTCTCAGTTCTGAAATCACAGAAGATAAAACAAAGACTGACTCAGCCAACCAGACTCCACTTATAAGTGAACGATCACCTTATCAGTGTATTGACCCTTTAAAAAAACAGCATGCTTAATATATAGACACACATGTGTGTTTTAAAAACGGATTTAAATTAAATGGCCATCTCACAAGGTTGCTGCCTGAATGATGGTGGAATGAACGGAAAAAACTACAGATTTTACGCGCTTTACAAAGAAAAAAAAACACTGTTAAAAGCTGCCATATAAATTAGAGGACAATTAAGGCATATTTCTTAAACGCTATCATTATATTACCTGTACTCCATGACATACTCTACCATTAAAAGCAATTATGTACTTGTTATTTGAAAAGATAGTTGGCGGATAAAGGTTGTCCCAGAAAACCATTTGTGATAATTACACACTGTGATACATTACATGGAACTGCCAATAAATGGGTATAACTGGCTTTTAAAGAATTGACTATAGACTGCTTTTACATTATTCCTCACTCCGTTTTTGACGGTATCTCAAAAATACCAAGCTAATAGAGTTAAGAAGTGGCCCTGAATTAATATCTACGAGGGGCGTTCAAGTCAAACCGGGACTTTTAATTTTACAGGTATAAAAAGAGATGCCAGCATGGTGGTACTACACGCAGTAGTAAGTGGCAACGTGTCCTATTACTGATAGGAGGCACGCATGTCGTGGGCCAGTCCAGAGACCGTTAATCAAGATGGCAGACAACAGTGCTAGTGCGTGCATGGAATAGCGTGTGGTGATGAAGTTTCTTGTGAACGAAGGCGTAAAACCCGTGGATATCTATAGAAGACTTCAAGCACAGGACCGTGATGAGACCCTCAGCCACAGTAAGACATTTGAATGGTGTAAACATTTTAAAGCAAGCCATGCGTCGATCAGGGACCATCCTGGCTGTGGTGGTTCCCAGTCCACAGCAGTCATTCCTGTAAATATTCAGCACGTGGAACGCCTCATCCTGGATAATCGACGCATAAGCTGGCAGGAAAGTGCAGAAGAGACAAATCTTTCTGTGGTAACAGTGAACACAATCATTGACTTATTGAAGCAGGCTGTCTAAGATAGTTCAGGTGTACTGACAAATCTTTCTATGCCAAAGCTTTCCAGGCATTAGTTAAGTGCTGGCATAAGTGTATAAATGTAGCAGGGGAGTATGTCGAAAAATACATGCAGTTTCCACTCTTTGAAATTTGTCATTTTATTATATAAACTCAAAAAGGTCTAGTTTGACTTGAGCACCCCTCGTACATTTAAAATATTTTAGGTTTTCTCAATGTATCCCTGGCATTGCAAGCAAGTTAAGATTGATGTCCATCAGACATGGCAATATGCAATGCTTCCTCCATTCTTTTGTGCAGCTCAGCAACATGTCTACACAGAGAATAATTTGTTTCAGAGTCCCTCATAGTCTTTGCACCAGTGATCCCTTGTGGTTAGCCCTGTGCAAATTTCAATTTACAGAGGAGTCTCTGATAGTCTGTCAATGAAGGTTCATTATATGGCAGAAGGTTTGTGGCAACCTATCACACCTACAGTATGGTCCAATGTATGTGGACCATACACTCCTCAAAAATATTGTGACAAGTGTTTCCAAAGTAGGATCCTGTTAGTACTAAAATATACAAAGACATTTTAGACAATTGTGCTTTTCTAGCTTTGTGGAAACAGTTTAAGGAAAGCCTTTTTCTGTTCCAGCATAACTGTACCCCTGTATACAAAGCCAGTTCCATAAAGACATAAGTTTGGTCTGAAGCAACTCGAGTGACCTACACAGCACCCTGACATCAACCATGCTGAACACAGCTGGGAAAATTGGCACAATGATTGCGAACCAGGTCTTCAAAATTAGTACCTGATTTCAAATATGCTCCTTCAGATGAATGGGAACAATTTTGGACAAAATCCTGTGGAAAACCTTCACGGAAAATTGTAGGCTGTTATACTGTAGCTGCAGAAAGAGGGTGGGGGCACAAATTCATAATAATGTCCATGGTTTTGGAATGGGATGTCCAACACTTTTATATAGGTGTGACAGTCAGGTGACTATAAAGTTCAAGTACACAGTGTTTATGGTTTTTATTACAGAATGAACCAGTTATTTTGACGAACACAGGTTCGTTTTACTTGTTAAAGAGACCTTTTTAGTTGTCAATGAAGGGCAAAGTAACAGGGTCATCTAACTTCCCCCACTCCACAGCAGCACATACATTTCCTGCTCTGTTCAGCTGTCAGAGAAAAAGTTGTATGTAAACTCTAAGCCAACTTAAGCTTACTGGAAAAGGGATCTCATCCTACCTCCATGTGATAGCGCTAAGCCAATCACCAGCTACCAGTGCTGTCACATGAGAAAAGGGGAGTGGGCCACATGTTTCTCCATTCCTGAACATGCCAGATACTCATTCGTTCATCTTTAGAAAGGCTGCTCTCAAAATTGTAGCAGAATGTGATACAGAACTATGGATGCGATCCTAAATGGGGGAGAAAAAAAGCATACAGTAACAAAGAAAATGCAGTAGACCAATCTATAATTGGCTCACTGCGTTTCTGTGGAGCTCCATGTTTATCCTGTGAGGTTTTGGGATTGGGCATTCATTTGAGAAAGCCCAAGAGGTTTCAGAGTGGGCACATTCAAGGGACAGATCATAGAACAGCAAGGGCTGGTCCTGGATCTGTTTGTCAGCTTGTAATACACTCCCCACAGATTGACGATTTTAGAATTTTGGAGCTGATGAACTGCATCATGAGACTCTGACTTTAGAAGGTAAATATGATAAACCGTCAAAAAACTGGCCATTTTAAACTGAGCATATGGTGAGAAAATGAGTAGGCAGAGATTACCTAGTGAAATCCACATGTCAAAATGATCATACGATTGAGGGAAACAGGCTGCCAAAGTAGTATGTAAATTATGGCTTTTCCTGCCCCTCAATTAAGGAACCAATAGGGAGGAACAAGGTTCAAATAAAATTTAAAGTCAATGTTTGCAGATGAATTTAGCTGCCTATATCTCTGGATCTACTTATCATTTTGATGTGCAGTTTACAAAGAAGGTATCCCCTACTTGGGTATTTGCCAATGATATGTTCAGCACGGCTTGCCAGGTCAGTGACAGGTTTGGGGAAACATGAACAAAATAAGGGGAAAATTATTATTAATACTTTTATTTGTTTGTTTTTTTTTGTCTTTGAAATCTTATTTTTTACATTGTTCTTCATACCCAAGTATTCTTTTGTGAGAGTTTAGTTCTACTTAAAAAATGGAAAAAAAAGAGAAAACAAAAACTACTAATGTACTGCAAGAGTTTAATTGTTGTTTATATCCAAGGTACCAGTAAAAAGACTTTTACTTACCTAATCTCTTGCTCCCTCAAGTTCCCTCTACCCTAAAAAACCAGTCCCCTGTAGACTCCTCTCTAAAGCCCTGTACACACAATAAGAATATTGGATGAATGATTTTCCATTGTTTTGCATGCTAGTCTCATATTGAAAGTGAAGAGAAGTTCCAAAAATGTTTATACGACATAAAAAAAATTTGTAACTGATGCAATGTATTTGTATTGTATTTTTGGACGAATACTGTACTGTCTAAAGTAAAATCGTACATTTTGATATCGCACAAGAAAATTGATCGTGCTTGTCCACTCAAATAATTTCAGACGAAAAATGCGTACTAATGATCAGATAATCGTATGATCCCTTCGAAAGTGGTATTTTTCACATGATTTTCTGATCGTGTGTACTATGCTTAAGGCAACCAAATGGGGGTTGCAGTCACTCTGACGTCATCAAGTACAATGTAGGGCCAATAGCCCTGTATTGAATGTAAGGGCCCGTCCCCAACTCAAAGCATCTGGGAGAAGAGTTGAGCTCCAGCTGCTGAGGCAGCAAGGGATTAGGTCAGCAAAAGTCCTTTTTCCTGGTACCCTACACCTAAAGGAGCATTTAACACTTCCATTGCAGAGGAAGCCACACTGCAAGGGTAGTCATTTTATTTACCATGGAGATCAGCTTTAAGCATGAATGGTAATTACATTCTAGGATATACAGATCACAGAAAGTAAGTAAAGTGTAACAGTAACCACATGAAAATTTCATTGAGGTCACAAGTCAAAATGTATACTAACTAAAAACAGACTATAGTGTAATTTTAACAATGTACCTGTATACATGCAGTATATATCATTTCATGAGATTATCAGAACAGTATTAACAGTTCAATAGTGAGGAGCAGTACTTTCATGAACACAAGCAACTTCCTGTCCACTAAACCTACTTTGGGGTCTCCTTTTGCTGATAGAATAAGGAAAGAAATCTAGAAGATTAGAAGATCATGTAAGTTTTCAAGTGATCCCAAATTATCACAATGATCAGAACAATAAGAATAGAAAAAAAAAAACCAAAGTGAGAAGAATATTTTTATGAAATGCACGCAGCAATAAAGTACAATCAGTCCTTACCTGTGAATCCTCTCTACCCCGATGATATCATGTAAAACCAGCAGTTTTTTAATAAAAGTTTAAAGTATTGTTAGAATATAATAAGAGATCCATTGTGCAATATCTCCATGTGCCCCATCACTAAGCGTACTACCAAGCGATCCTTTGTAGACCATATGGCTCCCTGCCTATATGTCAATGAAGCTTTAATTATTGATATCATTGCTGCAATACTATCTGACTGATGTACAAATAAGGAAGTCACGTGGGAACCTGAGAGCGCACATTACAGACAGCCTGCATGCAGTTTGTCTCAGCTGTATTTTTTAGCAGTTTGGCTTGTCAGCTTGCTATATTTTATCATTGTTACATATAGTGCAATGCAAGCTGCCAGCACAATAAGAGAAATGTATTGTTCTCAGAAGTGCCAAGAAACCACATTTCCCACAAAACACGAGGATGGTCTTTTAAGCTTTTAGTTCACTAGAAAAACCCTACTACTTAAAGGACAAAAATGTAATATATTACAGCTTACCTGTCTTTAGATGCAGTGGTTGCATTTACTTTTCTTTTCAGGCTTTTTTCCTTACAGTGATATTATACCCCCTAAAAATGTGTTATATTGTAGCTTACCAAGATGTGGTTGCTGCATTAGTTTTCATTATTTAGGCATTTTTTTCCACTTATTTCCACTTGGGGATCCATCCATCCAGTAAGTCTGTTATTTTTCAACTTCCATTTATAGACCAAGCTGTTAGAGGGTTGAGACAAACCATCTACCACTGACAAACGTACATATTTGCCAGCACACCACGAATGTCCAAATATGGTCCAAAAAAGTTTTTATTGCAAAAGGATCACATCACAGAAGTGCAATGTTTCAGAGCCGCACCTGATGAAGGGGTCCGGCGCGGCTCCGAAAAGTGTCACTTTCTTCTGTGATGTGATCCTTTTGCAATAAAAACTTATTTGGACCATAATTGGAGATTCATGATATGCTGGCAAATATATATGCTTGCTTGCGATGTTTCCAGTCCCAGCTGGTAGTGGCTATTGCACCCGCTATTGATGAGCCTTGTTTCCAGGAATATGTGCGATGGGAATATAGACAAGAATCTACCACTGACAGGCACATTCACAATGGTCAGCTTTTACTCATGTATGTTATTGAAATGAACGGTTATTGTAACTGCTCAAAATGTTTTCACTGGAGTTTGGCTTTGTTAATCAAGGCCATCTAAGTCTAGTGCATCTAACACTACCCCCCCCCCCAAGACGGATAATGCTACTGTCTGTGTTGCTCCACCATCAAGAGTGGAGAGACCCTAAAACAGGAAATGTGTTATTGGCAGGATCACCAAGTGAAACTAAAGTAAAAAAAAAAAAAAACTAAGAAAAAGAAAACTAATGCAGCCATCACATTTAAGGACTGGTAAGCTGATATACAGTATATATTAAATGTTTGTTTTGGATTTAATACATTTTTAAGATGTGATCAGGAAGAGTTCTGTAGTTCTTAGAAAAAGCTGAGAAAAATGTACCTGATAAGATTTCTGGAAAAAGCAACAAGTATATATTTGTACTTATCAAGCAGATATAACAACATGCTCTCAATGGTATATTTAAGGGACACTCCGCATTTTGTAATCTTAAATTACCTTTTCGTTTCAGTCAGCAATTCACTGTCATTTCTTAAAGATGAAGTTTAGGTATGATATTTCTAGTATAGTTAGGCCTTGTTCACACTAGTGTGATGAGATGTTAGTTTTTCTGCACGAGTTCTGCAAGGGCACAACAAAATCAATTGTTCTCTATGTGCCCTGTTCACACCACAATACTAGTTTTGCATGCATATTTTCCTGCACAGGAATCTTAATTAACATTAATCTAGAGTAAGTATGCATATCTCATACTTGAGCGATCCCTGTGGAAAGCTGCAGATCACTTTAGTAGTTACCACTACCACAATGATTGCTGCAGTCTTCAAGGTCCAGTGCCAAGGCTGCCCTCCTGCATAGTACCTGCAGATCACTGTAGTAGTTACCACTACAATGATTGCTGCAGTCTTCAAGGTCCAGTGCCAAGGCTGCCCTCCTGCATGGTACCCACAGGAAGTCACTTCCTTGGCACTACTGCCATTCTGAGTATGTCTTGTACCTTTTTCAATGAATACAAGATGTTTCTATTCAGACACAGTGGAGATCAAGTCATCACCGCCCAACTTCTCCAGCTTGTGCAATCAGTGAATGCCTTTAACATGGGACTGAACAGGAGAAGTCTTAAAGTATATGGGCAGCTTTACTCTTGTGCAGGCCATAGACGGGTCGTTTATCAGCCAAATGTGCATCCGCACGAAAAATCGGCCGATATTCACGCCGTTAGTGGGGCCAGGCCATTTTTCGCGGATCTTCTCGTTTATTTTTATCAGTCATCCTGGAAAATTGGTGGCAGCATCAGCAACGGGGCCGACCGATTTTTCGTTTATCGGCTGACAATTCGGCTGATAAACGGCCCGTCTATGGCCTGCCTAAGGGATTGTTCACATGTGCGGCAGTGACTGCCGCTCTTCTGAAAGGTGATCCAAAGAAAAGGACAACACAGGACTTGCTGGGATGGTGACAATGTTTATCGTGCACAAAAGGAGCATTACAGTTAATTGATATATGGAAATAAAAATGTATCAGTAGGGGTGAAATTCCTCTTTAAGCAAGTTTCCAGTATGCATTTTGCCAATATGCTTCTCACACATACTGTAGCTTAAATGATTGTAGAGAAATTACCTTGTGATCCAGCCAAACCCATGTGTTCTAGCCCGGGGCTGGCAATGCTCTTCATCCGCTACTGAAATGGCTGATCCTCCAGCGTTGTCAGCACCTAGAAGCTGCACCACTTCACAATGTATTGAGAATCACTGAATGCACATCAGCCTCTCCTCTCTCTACTGTACAAGTCTGAACTCTGACAACACTCAGTCCTCAGTCAGTGAAACAATAAAACAGCGCAAAACATGAAATGAATCAAAAATAATTATACACAAATCATAATAAATTCTGTGGTTATAAAATAAATGTCCAAAACCACCAAAATGAAAAAAATATATAAAATTTGTGTCCAAATACAAAAAGTGATGAAACCAAAAACAAAGAAAGTCCATTTAAACAGAATTTATTATGATTTGTGTATAATTATTTTTGATTCATTTCATGTTTTGCGCTGTTTTATTGTTTCACTGATATTTTGATTTTTATCAATCTTTTTGATTCTTATCAAGGCACAGCAGCATTCACTTTCAAATTTTTCACATAGTTCTTGTGGCGCAGGTTGTTTTTGTTTTAGTCCTCAGTCAGGCAACATGATTTGCTGTCTTGATGTTAGTGCTCATCGATATCTCTGTCCTCAGATTAGCAAGGAAAGGACCAGTACAGGAGATTAGTGGTTACGTGGTGAGAAATAAACACAGCTAAATAAGATAATTTTGTTGTTTTTTTGAAAAATAAATAAATACAAATTATAGAGTGAAAATGATATATTATAAATACTAAACACTGTATGCACAATTATTAAGTGAGTATTTTGACAAAATCATCATTTTTATGCATATTGTTCAACTCCAAGCTGTTGTACAGGACACCGGGAATTTGTCCTGGTTGGCAGATAAATTTTCCCGAAATATGGGGTGTGGGAGACAATTATTGAGACATTGCAGTACTCTCTAGATGGTTAAATGTGTATTAAGAGTCCTGACTACCAGGATTTTTGTCCCAAAGGGGTTAAGTCCCAGGTAAGGGAGGCTTAAATGGCAGCAGAGAGATATCAGCAGGTGTGCCAGGGAAGTGAGTGGGAGTGAGACTCACAACTGTGTAGCAAGTGGGAGCTCTCAGACAAGCTGAGACACGGGCTGCTGACCCCCCAATGTGGCCTGCTTGGCATCCTTACTATGGAGGTACCTAACCCCTGTATGGGACCGAAGATTAACAGTGAGCTCGTGGTTTAGCTTCTGATACCAGGTTTTGGACCGTTTATAGACTTTTGTTGAAGTAAGCTGTCTTTTTGTTTATCCATGATCCAAATCAATGAACTGTTTTGCTTTCACCAAACTGGCTGGTGGTCATTCCAGAGCTACCCCAGATTACACTGTATAAACTTGAATGCTTATTGGATTTAAGTATATCAAGTGCTGGGTATTTGTGTAAATGAGGGAGGATGTGGCCTAAGGAGATCAACACCCTATATCAAGGTGTGCATAATTATTAGGCAGCTTCTTTTCCTCGGGCAAAATAGGTCAAAAAAGAGATTTAACTGACTCTGAAAAGTCACAAATTGTAAAAAATCTTTCAGAGGGATGCGACTCTTGAATTGAATAAGATATTGGAGCGTGATTACAGAACCATCAAACATTTTGTTGCAAAGAGTCAACAGGATTGCAAAAAACGTGTTAAGAAAAAAAGACGCAAATTAACTGCCAAAGATTTGAGAAGAATCAAATGTAAAGCTACCAGGAACCCATTATCCTCCAGTGCTGTCATATTCCAGAACTGCAACCTACCTGAAGTGCCCAGAAATACAAGGTGTTCCATGCTTAGAGACATGGACAAGGTAAGGAAAGCTGAAACCTGACCACCACTGAACCCAACCAACAACGTCAAGACTGGGACAAGAAATATCTGAAGATAGATTTTTCAAAAGTTTTATGGACTGGTGAGATTAGAGTGACTAGATGGATGCGCCCACCGCTGGATCAGTAACAGGCACAGAGCTCCAGGTGGGGTACTGGTATGGGGTACTGGTATTATTAAAGATTAGCTAGTTGGACCTAGCTCAAAATTACAACCAAAAACTTATTTTATTGGGATTTTATGTGATAGACCAACACAAAGTGGCATATAATTGTGAAGTGGAAGGAAAATGATAAATGGTTTTCAACATTCTTTACAAACAAATATCTGAAAAATGTGGCGTGCATTTGTATTCAGCCCCCCTTAGTCAATACTATATACACCCTGTTCCAAATTATTATGCAAATGATATTTTTCTCATTTACCTAAATAATTGATGTAAATAACAGTCAGCATAATTCTCATGTTATCAACTATTAAGAGTACAATTCAAATTTTATTGAACAAACCTCCTAATGATAACAGGATTTTTTTTAAACATAAAACACTTACAATGCACTGTTCCAAATTATTACGCACAGTAAGTTTCAAAACACTTTATAGGTTGTAAAGAACTGAAAATTGTCATTTGTTGTGTTTGCAGCATATTTACTGAAATCAAACTTTTAACAACATTTAAACATTTTAACAGGTCAGGTTACATTGTAACATAGGACCCCTTATTTGATAGCAGCTTCACAAGTCTTGCATCCATTGAACTTGTGAGTTTTTAGACAGTTTCTGCTTGAATTTGTTCGCAAGATGTCAGAATAGCCTCCCAGAGCTGCTGTTTGGATGTAAACTGCCTCCCACCCTCATAGGTCTTTTGCTTGAGGATGCTCCAAAGGTTCTCAATAGGATTGAGGTCAGGGGAGGATGGAGGCCACACCATGACTTTCTCTCCTTTTATCCCCATAACAGCCATTGATGCAGAGGTATTCTTTGCAGCATGAGATGGTGCATTGTCATGCATGAAGATGATTTTATTACGGAAAGCATAGTTCTTCCTTCTGTACCAGGGAAGAAAGTGGTCAGTCTTAACCTCTTGCCGACCGCGCATAGCCGAATGACGGCTTCACCGTGGCCGGCCAGTTCTGAGTGGACGTCATATGACGTCCTCCCAGAACGCGCTCTCCTGCGCGCCCCAGGGGGCGCGCACCCGGCGATCTCCATGATCGCTGTGTCCTACGGACACAGCTGATCACGTGATGTGGTGAAAGGCCGATCCCACCGGCCTTTTACCACGTAATCAGCGGTGTCCAATGACACGCTGATCACAGGGAAATGCAAGTGCCGGTTCTCGGCTGCACTTTCCTCACGCTGTCAGATCGTGAGGAAAGTACTGCCGAGAACCGACAGTTGTCAGAGCGGGGATCGGCACCGATCATCAGGGCACTGATGATCAGTGCCCTGATGATCGGTGCCCAGCAGTGACACCCGCAAGTTCCGCCCAGCAGTGCGCCCACTAGCCCCGCCCACCTGTGCCCAGCAGTGCCCCCACCTGTGCCCAGCAGTGCACCCACCTGTGCCACTCTGCAGTGCCACCTACCTGTGCCCAGAAGTGCCACCCACCTGTGCCCACCAGTGCCACCCACCTGTGCCCACCAGTGCCACCCACCTGTGCCCACCAGTGCCACCCACCTGTGCCCACCCACCAGTGCTGCCCACCAGTGCCACCCACCAGTGCAGCCCAGCAGTGCTGCCAGTCAGTGCCACCAGTCAGTGCCCAGGGGTTGTGCCAGTCAGTGCCGCCAGTCAGTGCCCAGAAGTGATGCCAGTCAGTGCCGTCTATCAGTACCCATCATCAGTGTCACCTATCAGTGCCGCCTATCAGTGCTGCATATCAGTGCCGCCTATCCGTGACCCCTAATTAGTGCTGTCTATCAGTGCCGCCTATCCGTGCCACCTCATTAGTACTGCCTATCAGTGCCCTTTAGTGCTGCCTATCAGTGCCCATCAGTGCCGCCTATCAGTGCCCATCAGTGCCGCCTCATCAACGCAAATCAGTGAAGGAGAAAAAATACCTGTTTGAAAAATTTTATAAAAGAAACAAATAAACTTTTTTTTTTTTTCAAATTTTTTGCACTTTTTTTAATTTATAGCGCAAAAAGTAAAGCGCCCAGTGGCGAGTAAATACCACCAAAAGAAAGCTCTATTTGTGAGAAAAAAATGATCAAAATTTCATATGGGTACAATGTTGCATGACCGCGCAATTGTCAATCAAAGTGTGGCAGCGCTGAAAGCTGAAAATTGGCCTGGTAAGGAAGGGGGTATAAGTGCCTGGTAGGCAAGTGGTTAAACTCCACATACTTTGCAGAGGTCATCTTTACACCTTCGGGGACCCTAAAGGGGCCGACCAGCTCTGTTCCCATGATTCCAGCCCAAAACATGACTCCACCACCGCCTAGCTGATGTCGCAGCCTTGTTGGAACAGGGTGGCCGTCCTCCAATCATCCACTACTCCATCCATCTGGACCATCCAGGGTTGCACGGCACTCATCAGTGAACAAGACTGTTTGAAAATTAGTCTTCATGTATTTTTCTGCCCAATGCAGCCGTTTCTGCTTGTGAGCATTGGTTAGTGGTGGCTGAATAGAAGGTTTATGCACAGTTGCAAGACTCTGGAGGACTCTACACCTTGATGTCCGTGGGACTCCAGAGGCACCAGCAGCTTCAAATATCTGTTTGCTGCTATGTAATGGTATTTTAGCAGCTGCTCTGTTGATCCGATGCATGGATCTGGCAGAAATCTTCCTCAATGTGCCTTTATCTGCACAAACCCGTCTGTGCTCTGAATCAGCCACAAATCTCTTAATAGTGCGATGATCACGCTTACGTTTTCGTGAAATATCTAATGTTTACATACCTCGTCCAAGGCATTGAACTATTTCACTCTTTTCGGCAGCAAAGAGATCCTTTTTCTTCCCCATATTGCTTGAAAATGGTGCTCTGCTTAATAATGTGGAACACCCTCCTTTAGTAGTTTTTCCTTAAATTGGGCTCACCGGCCAATCTAATTATCACAGGTGTCCGAGATTGTTTTCAGTGATCAAAAGAGCCCTGACACACAATGCCATCCATGAGTTACACTGAAAAACAAAATATTTAATCTTTGTGACACCCAAAAAGAATTTGCATACTAATTTTTGAACACGGTGTAGACCAGCAATGGGCAAACTACGGCCCGGCGGACCTTTTAATCCGGCCCGCGGAGCTAGGCTCCCGCTAGGCTCCTCTCACAGTCCGCCCTGAAGATCTGTCCCCCTCGACGTATCTGCGCATGTGCCGGAGATCGCCGATCGGCTGCTAATGCCTGAAACTGGCACATGCGCAGATACGTCGAGGGGGACAGATCCTCATAGGAGACAGATTTTCTTGCTACACCGGAGCGGCGCGGGAACACGGCAAGAGGAACGCGCGGAGCAAAGGTAAGTGAATTGACACAGGGGGGACTTAATATGGGGGATGAATTACTATATGGGGGATGAATTACTATAGGGGGGATGAATTACTATATGGGGGTTGAATTACTATATGGGGGATGAATTACTATGGGGGATGAATTACTATATGGGGGATGAATTACTATATGTGGGATGAATTACTATGGGGGATGAATTACTATATGGGGGATGAATTACTATATGGGGGATGAATTACTATATGGGGGGATGAATTACTATATGGGGGATGAATTACTATGGGGGATGAATTACTATATGGGGGATGAATTACTATGGGGGATAAATTACTATGGGGGATAAATTACTATATGGGGGATAAATTACTATAGGGGGGATGAATTACTATATGGGGGATGAATCTATGGGGGATGAATTACTATGGGGGATGAATTACTATATGGGGGATTAATTACTATATGGGGGATAAATTACTATGCTTACTATGGGGGAATATTACTATATTTACTATGGATGGCATGGTAGTGGCTGGGCCGGCCAGCAGCTAGTGGGGGGCGGGGCAGTGGGGGAGTATGGATTGAGCCAAGAAGAAAGCACTGCGCAGTCTCATTTGGTGACTGGTGGTGATTGTGCGGCCTGCATCTTTTCCCCTGCTACACAGTAAGTAGTGGTTGTTAAGCAAGTTAAAGCAAGTCAAGACTTGAGTGTGAGCTTTCCCTCCCTCTGACTGTCAGAGTGACCAAGAATATTTAACTTTTTTTGCAGAGTCCCAAAATGAGTGGGGCAAAGAAAAGAAAAGTGGACAGTGAATGCAGAGTGTTTAAGAATGAATGGATAGCAAAATATTTTTTTACGGAAGTCCGATCAATGGCTGTATGTCTCATATGTCAGGAAACTGTTGCGGTTTTCAAAGAATATAATATCAGCCGTCATTTTGCCACGAAGCATGCTAACTATGCTAGCAATCAGTCGCCCCAAGAACGGGGGTCTACAGCTCGGAGGTTGATGGCTAAATTACAGGCTCAGCAAAATTTATTTCACAGACAAACTGCGATTCAAGAGTCAACTATCAAAGCAAGTTTTATGCTCTCATTCAAATTAGCACAAGCTAGTAAACCCCTCTCTGAAGGAGAGTTTTTGAAAGAATGCATGATAGAGACCGCAGGTCTTTTGTGTCCAGAGAGCAAAGACAAGTTTGAAAAACTCAGTTTATCACGCAGGACAGTGACTCGTCGTGTGGAACTGATTGATGAAGACATAACAAACAAGTTAAATAATATTGCAGAGTCCTTTAAATTATATTCGCTAGCACTGGACGAAAGTACAGACATAAAAGATACAGCTCAGCTCTTAATTTTTATCCGAGGGATTAGCGACAGTTTTGAAATAACAGAGGAGTTTTTGGCCATGGAGCCACTTAAAGGAAAAACACGTGGAGAAGATTTGTATGACCGGGTGTCTGCTGTCATCAAGAGTATGAAGCTACCTTGGAGTAAACTTGCTAATGTCACTACGGATGGATCTCCAAATTTAACTGGAAAAAATGTGGGATTGCTGAAAAGAATTCAGGATAAAGTGAAAGAGGAAAACCCTGAGCAAGAAGTTATTTTTCTCCACTGCATCATACACCAAGAATCTTTGTGTAAATCTGTATTACAGCTTAGTCATGTTGTGAATCCAGTTATAAAGCTTGTTAACTGCATACGAGCAAAGGGACTTCAGCACCGTCAGTTCATTGCATTTCTGGAGGAAACCAACGCAGACCACCAAGACTTGCTTTACCACTCTCGTGTCCGCTGGTTGAGTTTGGGCAAAGTGTTTAAACGAGTGTGGGATCTTAAAGAAGCGATTGATACATTTTTGGAGTTAATGGGGAAGTCTGATGATTTTCCAGAGCTGAGCGACAAGAATTGGCTGTGTGACTTTGCATTTGCTGTTGACATTTTTTCTCACATGAATGAGCTTAACGTCAAGCTACAGGGAAAAGACCTGTATGTGCACAACATGTATAGTAATGTAAATGCCTTCAAAGCCAAGTTGACTTTTTTTTCTAGGCAAATTTCAAAGAAAAACTTCTCTCATTTTCCCACACTAGCCACACAGGAAAAGGCCATCCAAAATGTGAATAAATATAGCAAATCACTGAATGACCTGCATGAAGAATTCTGTCGTCGGTTTTCAGATTTTGAAAAAATTGAAAAGTCACTTCAGCTGGTGGCCTGTCCCTTGTCACAAAACCCAGAAACAGCACCACAAGAAGTGCAATTGGAACTAATCGATCTTCAATCTGATGCAATCTTAAAGAAGAACTTCCACTCTCTTCCACTAAAAGAGTTCTATGCCTCACTTAAAGATGACTGTTTTCCAAACCTCCGGGGGATGGCACAGAAGATTCTGACCTTGTTTGGCTCGACCTACGTGTGTGAGCAGACGTTCAGCGTCATGAACATCAATAAATCCCATCACAGATCCCAGTTAACTGACCAACACCTCAGATCTATTCTGCGAATTGCAACAACAAAACTAACTCCTGACTTTGATGCCTTAACAAAAAAGGGAGACCAACAACACTGTTCCCACTAAAATTGAAGGCACTATTTTATGAAAGAAATACATTGCATAAAAGTTTTGTAAAATAACTCTTTTTATGCTTTTCTACCTTAAACTAATCTAAACATTTAATGTTACAAATTTTAACTTAATTTATATTAATTCACACATACACATCATTCATCTACTCTTGGTCCGGCCCCCGGGTCCAATATATGAACCCATTGCGGCCCTCAAGTCAAAAAGTTTGCCCACCCCTGGTGTAGACCCACTTTTCACTGCAATTACAGTTGCAAGTCTTTTTCTTTACCAGCTTTGCACATCTAGAGAGGGGCATTTTTGCCCATTCTTCTTTGCAAAATAGCTCAAGCTCTTTCAGATTGGATGGAGAGCGTCTGTGAACAGTAATTTTCAAATCTTGCCACAGATTCTCAATTGGATTTAGATCTGGACTTTGACTGGGCCATTCTAACACATGAATATGCTTTGATCTAAACCATTCCATTGTAGCTCTGGCTATATGTTTAGGGTCGTTGTCCTGCTGGAAGGTGAACCTCTGTTCCAGTCTCAGGTCTTTTGGAGACTCTAACAGGTTTTCTTCTAAGATTGCCCTGTATTTGGCTCCATCCATCTTCCCATCAACTCTAACTGGTTTCCCTGTCCTTGCTGAAGAAAAGCATTCCCACAACATGATGCTGCCACCACCATGTTTCACGGTGGGGATGGTGTGTTCAGGGTGATGTGCAGTGTTAGTTTTCCGCCACACGTAGCGCTTTTGCTTTTAGGCCAAAAAGTTAAAATTTGGTCTCATCTGACCAGAGCACCTTCTTCCACATGTTTGCTGTGTCCCCCACATGGCTTCTCGCAAACGGGACTTCTTATGGCTTTCTTTCAACAATTGCTTTCTTCTTGCCACTCTTCTATAAAGGCCAGATTTGTGGAGTGCACGACTAATAGTTGTCCTGTGGACAGATTCTCCCACCTGAGCTGTGGATCTCTGCAGCTCCTCCAGAGTTCCCATAGGCCTCTTGGCTGCTTCTCTGATTAATGCTCTCCTTGCCTGGCCTGTCTATTTTAGGTGGACGGCCATGTCTATGTAGGTTTGCAGTTGTGCCATACTCTTTTTGAATGATGGACTGAACAGTGCTCCATGAGATGTTCAAAGCTTGGGATCATTTTTGATAACCTAACCCTGCGTTAAACTTCTCCACAACAGTATCCCTGACCTGTCTGGTGTGTTCCTTGGCCTTCATGATGCTGTGTGCTCTCTAATTCCTCTAACAAACCTCCTGAGGGCTTCACAGAACAGCTTTATTTATACTGAGATTACATTACACACAGGTGAACTCTATTTACTAATTAGGTGACTTCTGAAGGCAATTGGTTCCACTAGACTGATAGGGGTATCAGAGTAAAGGGGGCTGAATACAAGCCACACTTTTCAGGTATTTATTTGTAAAAAATTTTGAAAACCATTTATCATTTTCCTTCCACTTCAAAATTATGTGCCACTTTGTGTTGATCTATCAAATAAAATCCCAGTAAAATACATTTAAGTTTCTGTTTATAACATGAAAAATGTGGAAAATTTCAAGGGGTATAAATACTTTTTCAAGGCACTGTAGTTGCATAATATTTCTGCACACTAATAAGTTGCCCGATAATTGTACACACATAAATATTCTCCTAGGAAAGCCAAAACCTCACTTTTACTTTCTTAAATATTCAGGTTTGAGGTTTATTAACATTTTGGATTGACCGAGAGTACTGTAGTTGTTCAATAATGAAATGAATCCTCAAAAATACAACTTGCCTAATAATTGTACACACAGTGTATTGCATGCTACATATGTTTTGACTTTCCTTCTACTTCAATACATTATTAAATGTATTTTTAAAATACACGCCTGATAAGTACCTGGTTTTGGCCTGGTATCAGCTTCTTGCAGTCCCTGTACAGTAAGGCTGGAGTGTGAGAAGAAGAAGCAGCACAAGAAACCAATCAGTTTATGTGCTGACAAGAAGCATGCTGATAAGAGGAGAAAGCAAAGTGGAAGAGAGATGAGCTCATTGCTGTGCTGTTTCTCCTTTCACTGTCCAGTAATAGGCTGGGAAGGGTTCAAGACATCCTCAGCTTGGAGGAAGTGAGTTGAATGATGCTGGCCATCAAACTGAGGACATGTAATGGCAGGAAAAACAATGTACTGCATGTACTCTAGATTTTAATATTGTGCCAAGAGCTAGTTGTGTCATTTATCTTTTAAAGTTATTTTAAAGGTTCACATTTTTTTGTTTTTAATAACAAACATAATTACCTGCTCTGTGCACAGAGCAACCCCGATCCTCCTCTTTTTGGCTCCCCCACCGGCTCTCCAGGCTCCTCCTCCCTACTGATGGCCCCCTGAGCAAGCTGCTTGCTCTGGGGCACTCATTCATGCTCACTCCCGAGGCACCTCTGTGTGTCTAGGAGACGCGACAAGACACTCGGTACCACCCACCCCCCTTCCCCCGCTCCTTCTTCACAGCCTGCGATTTACAGCAGTGGGAGGCAATGGCTCCCGCTGCTGTGTCTCAGCCAGTGAGGAGAGAGAGACCCAGGAGAGCCTCTGTTCTCGTGCACATTGCTGAATCAGGATCCTGTTCAAATGAGTATAAGGAAGGGGGAGCTGCACACTGAAGGTTTTTTACCTTCAAGCATAGAATGTGTGAAGGTAAAAAACCGTCAGACTTTAGAAATACTTTAATGGGCTATTCATTTGATTTTCCTATAATTTTTTTGGCTGGTGTTAAGACCACTTCCCTTGCATCCATGCACAGTTGTCAGGAGTACAGGCCGAATGTAAGAATATGCACTTATGGATAGGGTCACCCACTATTTTCCCTATGGCTCCATTCTTAATTGGTGGAGAAGGGGGATGCCCGTGTGTGTGTGTGTGTGTGGTCTGATTGGTTTGTTCTCAAACCCCTACCCACCATCCCTCTCAAACATTGATGGTATTGCAGAAAAAAAATTGTGTGTGTGTGCGATATGGTTTAATGCAGTTTTTGTTTTTGTTTTTTTGTTGTATCAATAACCATGCATGCCATTTTTGTACAGCTACATCAATTGCTATCAGAAAGGAAAAGGACCCTGAGGAAGCGTCACTTTGATCTATTAACCTCTTTGGAATTTTAAACATGTGTCCATTACATTTAGAATTATATGGCATCTACTGTAATATACAATTTTTTTGGATGATTTTAAGGATCTTTTAATATAGATATAATAAAATTTTTTACATTTCACTATTAAAGTGTTTCCAAAGGTAATTCCTATGGGGGCACTGGTGCAGGCACGCCCCCGAGCTCCACTGCCTGCGTCCATAGACACCCACCTTCCTCATCACAGAATTTGATTGACAGCAGCGGGAGCCATTGGATCTGCCCTGTGAGGAGGGACAAAGCAAAGAGAGCCACACAGTGCTGGATGGCAATGGGGCTCAGGTAAGTAAAAGGGGGGTTAAGTGGGGAAGCTGGCTACAGAAGATTTTTCACCTTCATGCATAGATGGTAGAAAAAAAATAGTCAGCCTTTAGAACCACTTTAACCTCTTGCCGTCCGCCTGCTGTTGATAAACGGCAGGACGGTGGCAGTCCAGGGGCGGGTTGCCGTTCATAAACGGCACCCGCCTTTTCTAGCTGTGCGCGCTCCCAGCACGATCCGGTGCCCGCTGTGTCCTCCAGACACAGTGAAACACCGATCATCGGACAGGACCTCTGTACGAGGTCCCGATCATGTGATCACTGATTGGCGAATCAGTGATCACATGCAAAGTAGTAAGCAAGATGTCACTTGTGACATCATTGCTTACTACGTGTGAAATCTGTGAATGATCACAGAGGTCACATGGTACAAGGCTATTCACAACAGCCTTGTACCATGTGACAAGCTGTGACCAATCACAGCTCACTCAGTACTTCTCAATGACTGCAAGAATGCAGACAGAGAGAAAGAGAAATGATTGCTTTTACATCCTATATGGGTGTAAAAGCAATCAGTGTAAAAAAAAAAAAAAAAACCATGGTGACACTGTACTGCTAGGGTGACAGTATGTAAAAAAAAATAAATAAATAAAAAATAATATAAAAAAAATAAAATAAAAATGTAAAAAAAAATGTTTAAAAATTATAATTTTTGGTTATAAACTAATTTGGATTTTTTTTTTACTAAAAAAATAACGGAATAAATTTTGGCCAAGATTTATGATGAAATATTATTTATTTGCAAAATTTTATTAAAAAAAAACACTTTTTTTCAAAATTTTTGGACTTTTTCATTTACATAGTAAAAAAAATAAAAATCCCAGCGGTGAATAAATACCACCAAAATAAAGCTTTATCTGTCTCAAAAAAATGGTAAAAAATTCATATGGGTACAGTATTGCATGACCACGCAATTGTCATTCAAAGTGTGATACCGATGAAAGCTGAAAATTGCCCTGGACAGGAAGGGGGTAAAAGTGTCCGGACAGGAAGTGGTTAATATGTGATATGTCCCTGTTAAAGGCACATTTGAAGTTCTCTCCTTTCCACTCCCAAAAATGTGGTTCTGGAGTTAGGTGGATATATTGGCACATGCAGGAACATACTTATCATTTGGCAGGGACTGGGATGCAGATATCTTTGTGGAAAAAACTTCAGTGGACAATGCAGAGTAGACAGAAAATGAGTGTGCCTCTCTGTCATCACCCCCCTTCCCCTGGCCAGTTACATATTTTCACAAATTCTAAAAAGAAGAGCTCTTAGCAATTGTAACACAAACATTCACATCCTACTGTATACATCAGTCTGCTTGACACGCTCAGAGCAATAAACTATGCTGTTTTAGGAAAAGTCTCTGAACTGAATTAGCAATTTCATGTCAGAACTTGCAATAGGAAAACATGACTTATGGATGTGATCTTTTATTCCGAATTTAGTTCAAACACAAAGCAGACACAGCAACATGATCAATAGCCTTCACGCACTAGAATAATTTCAATGAAAGCTTAGCGTTCCTTAATTCATATTAGCTGTGGTTATAGGCCCAGACAATGTCAAGGCAGGAAGAATATCGGATTCATGGAGTTAAATAAATTGAGGCAGCTTGGAAGTAACATCATATAATAAGGATCATTTCAAAGGTAAATTGTATTTATGAAGCTAACCTTGACTTCTTGCTGTACTGGATACATTTTCATTGTAGGGCATCCAGCAAGTTCATGCATCATCAACTTATTCCTCAGTCAATAGACCAGAAAGGCACAGTACATTTATCAAGCACTACATACGGTGAGGAGAAGAGACAGAAAAGTCTTCTGATGGAAGAGGACATTGACTGTGTGATATGGAAGAACCCAACCCATATAGATGACCATGAGAAAATTGTGATGCAAAAATAAAAAAGTATTTAAAATAAAAGCCCAGCCAGATGATTTTTTTCCCAGATATGAGTATAATGGAGAAGGTGAGAATCAGACAGTACCAAACGCAAATCTAAACTGTAATCTAAGTTATATTATTAACCTTACTTTCATGTAATGAGCTAAACAAATGTTCAATAAAACTCAGTTTGGTCAAAGTTCACTCGCCCCAAACTGGCTCCTCCATGTCTTTATGGACCTTGCTTTGTGCACTGGTGTGCAGTCATGTTTGAACACGTGGCCATCCCAAAACTGTTCCTACAAAGCTGGGAGCATGAAATTGTCCAAAATGTCTTGGTATGCTGATGCCTTCACAGTTCCCTTCACTAGAAATAAGGGGCCAAGACCAACCCCTGAAAAACAACCCCACACTATAATCCCCCCTCCACCAAACTTTACACTTGGCACAATGCAGTCAGGCAAACACTGTTCTCCTGACACCTGCCAAACCCAGACATGTCCATCGGATTGCCAGACAGAAGCGTAATTGGTCACTCCAGAGAACACTTCTCCACTGCTCTAGAGTCAAGTGGCGGCATGCTTTACACCACTGCACCCAGTGCTTTGCATTGCACTTGGGGATGTAAGGCTTGGATGCAGCTGCTCGGCCATGGAAACCCATTCCGTGAAGCTCTCTATACACTGTTGTTGTGCTAATCTGAAGGCCACATGAAGTTTGGAGTTCTTTAGCTATTGACTCTGCAGACAGTTGGTGACTTCTGCGCACTGTGCGCTTCAGCAGGCGCTGACCCCGCTCTGTCATGTGACGTGGCCTACCACTTGGTGGCTGACTTGCTGTTGTTCCCAGTTGCTTCCACTTTGTTATAATACCACTAACCGTTGGCTGTGGAATATTTAGTAGCAAGGAAATGTCGCATATGGACTTATTGCACAGGTGGTGACCTATCACCACGCTTGAAATCTCTGAGCTCCTGAGAGCGACCCATTCTTTCACAAATGTTTGTAGACGCAGTCTGCATGCCTAGGGGCTTGATTTTATACACCTGTAGCCATGGAAGTGATTGGAACACCTGAAGCCAATGATTTGGAGGGGTGGCCCAATACCTTTGGCAATATAGTGTATATATATCTGTGCTCCCATTGGAGAGATTTCCCTTCACATTTTGTCTCAGTAACAGGAAATACAGTTAAATCTTTCTCTTTTTAAATTATACTGTACAATTCTGTGTTTTCTAATACTCTGGGTCCACTCCGGTGGTTGTTCTAAGTTAGCCTTTTTCAACCAGGATGCCATGGCAATCTAGGGTGCCTTCTGGGTTCTTCAGGAGTGCCTTGGCAAAATACCAAAAATTGCTCCAAATTGGCCAACATTTTTAACAAGTCGCTAGTTGTATCAAGCCTGCTTTTTTGTTGCACAAAACCACAGGTTTTTATTGTGCACCATTACCACCTTAGGCACTGCATGGGCCAGTTTCCTAACCACCTATGACATCATACGTCGATAAGGAGGAAATCAGATGCTTAGTGTCCTTGTTTGCCTCCTCCTTGTCTCTTTCCATCAGCACTGGAGTCATGTTAGCTGAATGAGGGTGAGAAACTGAGGAAGAAGAGAAACGCTGGAATACTGATCAGTTACAGTACGTAAATGTGTATTTGCATCGTAAGAATAAATCACCTCTAACGTTTGATGTCCTATGTGTGTGGATATTGCTGCATTATCTAAAACTGTAAGTTTAGTTCTTCACATTTCAAAATGGGGTGCCTCCAGACTGTGCAGAAGTTTAAAGGGTGCATTGACTGAAAAGGGTTGAAAAACACAGTTCTAAGCAAGTGTGTTACAACACATCATGTGAAAAGGGCTCAATCCTTGTACATTCAAATGCCCAGGCACACATGAAGGCCCACAATCCAATGTACTTCGAGCAGTTTTTGCTTGCTGCTGTTCATTGTCTTTAGTAATACAGCCCCATCATAATCCTTTATTTTTAACATGCATGCATTTTTAGGATTATTTTTAGGGATTCATTTACTCTGTTCCTCTTTGCATGCAGAACAAGACAACACACATGCACAGGTATGAATTTCATTTTTATCAAAGTGACTCAAAAAGTTAAAAGGCAACCCTGCAAAGGAAAAAGGGCTAATACTTAGGCCCCATTCATGCTGTTGAATGGGGATGTTAGCAATTGAATGTGGGAAACCCAGCAGGGGTTCCCAGTGATTAGCTGTGGGTGGAAGCTCTATTGTAAACAAAAGGGGACTGACAGATCCCGAAGCTGTTTGTGGCCCCTCACATGTCTTTGGCTCATGGAGCAATTACCTATAAATGAATCTGCCTTGAACACAGAGGGGTTTATTTACTAAAGCTGGACAGTGCAAAATCAGGCTCACTTCTGCGCAGAAACCAATCAGCTTCTAACTTTCGCTTGTTCAATTAAGTTTTGGTGATAAAACCTAGAAGCTGATTGGTTTCTATGCAGAAGTGAGCCTGATTTTGCACTATGCAGCTTTAGTAAATAAACCCCAGACTGTCTGCGTCCAGAACTGATCATGCACTCTGTAAGCGATTACATGTAACTGGCTGCAAATAGCTGCAAGAGCTATAATCCTATTATTGCTGCCCATGGGGCCTCCCCTAGCAGCTAACCCTGCAGGGTCTCCCACATTCAATCTCTTTCCTCTGCGTGAGCTGCTGAACAAAAAAAAAAAACAAATCCTCAACATCCACCACTTCTGGGAGTGTCAAATTCCTGGTCCCCCTCTGCTCTCTGTGGTCTCTTCCTCCACTACTTACATCTTCACTACAAGACACAGTAGTGTCATAGGGGCTGGAGGAACCAAAAAGTACAGCAAGAGGGAACAGACATCTGACACTCCCAAAAGTGTGTGTTCTGGATGCTAAAGATGTTTCAGGGTCATTTTAACATACAATATTCTCTACATTAGGATGCTATCTGTCTAATGTATACCTAAAAAGAATTTCATAAGAAGTCTATAATTCCCTTTTAGACAGTCATAAAAGAACAATGCTTTACAATTTTACTGTATTTGTAATTCAGAAAAGTCTGAGGAAAGGCTTCTTAGAACAGTTCTGGCCTAATCGCTATGCATGTTTTATAGCTCACATGGGTCTGGTAATACCAAGACAGTGAGTGTACTGGGGATTCACAACACTTGATACATAAATGTAACTTGACAGTGGAAGCTGAAGTCATCTGAAACTGTAAGTATCCTTCACTTTTCTAATGTAATTACTTCAGGGAGAGATTTCCTCACTGCCTTCCAAGTCTGCAAGTCCCTGCTTTCCATCCCTCTTAAGAAATTTCTTTTAAGTCACACAAAGTAAAATTGTTATGATTTACATATAGCATATAGCTCACAGCTAAATTTGGATTTTTTTATAAGTGAAACATTTAAAAAACAAACCAGCGTAAAGCGGTATTAAACCCAAAACCAAATATGTAATAGATTACAGCTTACCAATCCTAAAATGTGTTGGCTTCATTAGTTTTCTTTTTCTAGGCTTTTTTCCCTGTTTTCTCCTGGTGATCTGGTCAGTAACACACCTCCTGTATTAGAGTGCCTCCACTATGGATGATGGAGCAACAGACACCTTTGGGCAGCAGCACTGTCAGTCAGGTAAGGGGCTGTGTTGGGGGGGTTTACTGGCAATTTAGTCACTCCTGTCAAAGAAGCGTTTCTCCAGGGGTCACAGAAGGAGCAGTTTCTGGCTTCAGCAGAAGAGAGGGTTCAGCTTTCTCCTCCCTCCTGCAGAGGGCAGAAGACAGCTGCACTGAGACAGAGACTGAGAAAGGAGAAGCTGATTTAATTGCAGGTGGCTGTCCGTACAAGAGGGAAGGGGGGGGCAACTCTGATGTATGGGGACATTGTGATGAGAGACAACTGTCATGTGGGGACACTGTGTTGGGGCACACCTAATGCATGGGGGAACCAGATGTATGGGAACATTGTGATAGGGACATCTGATGTATGTGGAAATCTGATGTATAGAGACACCGATATATGGGGACACCTGATGTATTGAGAGAATGTGATGGGGGAGACCTAAAGTATGGAGACACTCTGATGGGAACATCTGATGTATGGGGACACTCTGATGGGTACATCTGATGTATGGGGACACTCTGATGGGTACATCTGATGTATGGGGACACTCTGATGGGTACATCTGATGTATGGGGACACTCTGATGGGGACATCTGATGTATGGGGACACTCTGATGGGGACATCTGATGTATGGGGACACTGTAATGAGGGACATCTGATGTATGGGGACACTCTGATGGGGACATCTGATGTATGGGGACACTCTGATGGGGACATCTGATGTATGGAGACACTCTGATGGGTACATCTGATGTATGGGGACACTGTAATGAGGGACATCTGATGTATGGGGACACTCTGATGGGAACATCTGATGTATGGGGACACTCTGATGGGTACATCTGATGTATGGGGACACTCTGATGGGTACATCTGATGTATGGGGACACTCTGATGGGTACATCTGATGTATGGGGACACTCTGATGGGTACATCTGATGTATGGGGACACTCTGATGGGTACATCTGATGTATGGGGACACTCTGATGGGTACATCTGATGTATGGGGACACTCTGATGGGTACATCTGATGTATGGGGACACTCTGATGGGTACATCTGATTTATGGGGACACTCTGATGGGGACATCTGATGTATGGGGACACTGTAATGAGGGACATTTGATGTATGGGGACACTCTGATGGGACATCTGATGTATGGGGACACTGTAATGAGGGACATCTGATGTATGGGGACACTGTAATGAGGGACATCTGATGTATGGGGACACTATGATGGGGACATCTGATGTATGGGGACACTGTAATGAGGGACATCTGATGTATGGGGACACTATGATGGGGACATCTGATGTATGGGGACACTATGATGGGGACATCTGATGTATGGGGACACTAATGAGGGACACCTGATGTACTGTATATGGGTACTGTGATGGGGAAGCTAATGTATATAAGCACTGTGATAGGGGAACCTGATGCATGCTGGTAGGGGCCCCAGTGCATTACTTTGCCCAAGGGCCCATGATGCTATTAGGATGGCACTGGGGTGTTAGATGTAATAGCAGATTTAGAAACACTAACACATGGAAGCCAAACTCCTGATCACACTGCACTTACACAAGCAGTTACAGCAACAATTTTTTTTCTTTGTCTCAACCCTCTAACTGATGAAAAACAACAGACTTAGCAGCAGGATCACCAGATGAAAAGAAAGTCTAATAAAGAAAACTAATGCAGCCTCCACATCCAAGTATTGGTAATCTGCAGTATATTACATTTTTGTTTTCCACTTTAACTGTAACAGTTCCTACTGTTGACTTTCATGTACAGAGCAGAGAAGTTAACAGTCAACTATTCTAAATAAAGAAGTCTTTTAAACACTCATTGTTTGAAGACATGCCAAATGACTTAAGCCAAAAAAATGTATAATGCTTGATTCACACCTATGCAGTTTTCATTTGATCCATTTCTGGAGTGCTTTTTGCAGTGCATTTTGGCACATGTGTTTTTGACGTTTTTTATGCTTTTTTTTTCCAACTTGTTGCTGGGCAGATTAAAAAGCAAAAAAGCATCAAAAACGTATCAAAAACGTGTCCAAAACACACTACATGCTTTTCTGCAGCATCTCCATTGAAGTCTATAGAACCAAAAATGCAACGTTTTGCATTTAAAAAAGGTATTGACCCTTTCCAAAAAAAAGTACCAGGTGAAAATGTGGAGATGTGAACCTGTCCCATAGGAAATCATGTTAAATTGACTGCTGTGCGTTTCTGCAAACCGCAACGGAAAACGCCTAGGTGTGAACCTAGATTACGAATGTCTGCTAGTTAATAAAACATTGTTTTTGGTATAATACCACTTTAAACCCCCACTCCACCTTCAGATCTTTATTTTCCAGACAACACACATGGAGAAGCTTATCTCCATTGGGATAAATAATAAGCAGTACAGGTTTGCCAATCAATTCTTCTCAATACAGTAACTGTCTGGGCATGGTCAGGACCTCTCTAAAGACATCCCTGCCTAATCTGCCCAAGAGATCCCTGACCAATCTACTGAAAACAGCAGGGTCAGGTGCTGTCATTTCGTCTTTAAAAAGGTATACAGAATAAATAGGAGCAACACACCAACAGATGAATGACCATAAACAGTTTATTTCATAAAACATCGAAATTAAACGCCAATGTTCTTCATAATCCAAGTATTAAGAACAATCTCCAGCAGCAAATCTGCTCTTAATACTGAGATTTTAATGTTTTAATTCTTAACCCATTCAAAACTGAGACCATCGAGATTCTTACCAGCAGCTGTAACCCATGATCAAGGCAGTCCATTAGAGCCCTAACGGTGCTGGCTTATCCTTTTTATGTTTTATAATGAAATAAACTCTTCATGGTCTCACAACATTGGGTCTCATGATCCATTTTCTTTCTCTACTTTGATTTTCACAGAAGTGCCCCCCTACAGGTCCCTTTGTATCTGTATGCTGCCAACCGGAGTCCTTTAGAGATCCCATTTTCGGATTATATCTTGACCTTCAGATCGATTTACATTTGGATCCAGCACCTCCTAACTTTATCCCATGAGGATAAAAGCATTATTATCTTTTAGTCCTCATGCACACTTGACATGTTTACAGCTGCTGTTTTTCAGTAAACCCCCCAGCATGTTATCCTATGTGTACATGCACACATAGACTGTAATCAACGTTTTTTGGCTGGAAAAAAATTCAGGACTAGTGGGTTTCTAGTGGAGTTTTTTAGCTGTAAAAATACTGCAAAACACGGTAAAAAGCCGCAAACCAGCATTCTTGGACGTTTTTTTTTACCAAAAATGTTTTTTTTGTTAAAAAATAAAATGCTAAAACTGTAAATGCGAAAAAAAAACAGGTTTTTAACGTGACTTTACACAGCTAACGATACCAGCATTATCAAAAAGTCCCGTGTGCTTGAGGGCTTAAACTTGCCACGCACTGATCAAAATCAAAATTTGGTTGGTTCAGCAGGAATCAGTTGAATTTTGATCAGTGTGTGGAAATCCCTGCTTGAAGGCAGTTGATCATTTGATTAACTTCTGTAGAAGGAATGTTTGGAAAATTTTTCTCAATCCACTGATCAATGGATTCTGACAACTGCAGGTGCTGCTATCGGTATACAATGTCCTGGGGGAGGGGATTCCTCAATCCATTTCATTTGTGTGGATAATGGAATCTCCTAGCCCAGGGGTGGGCAACTGTGGCCCTCCAGCTGTTGTAGAACTAGAAGTCCCATTAGACATTGCAAAACTGACAGTTACAAGCATGACTCCTAGAGATGAGCGAATTATTCAAAAATTCGATTCGGCTGATTCGCCGAATTCGCGGAATAAATTAGATTCGAGGCGAATATATTCGCTGCGAATTTAACTTATAAAAAGGGTGTTTCTAGGCTTCAGAGAGCCTTTATATTAGTGCAGAACACTGTACCTTTAATTTAAATGCCCTTGGAGTCTGCTGGGGAAGAGAAATAATACTGTCAGTCAGTATGACATGCAGATGAGTGCCGTCGATCTTAGAATCACCGCACACTTCACTCATTTGGGCAGTCACGGGGCCAAAACCAGAGTGTGGAGCCACAGTGTGGCGGTGGAGGCAGCAGCAATGGGAGGCCATACAGCACCCTATGACAAAAATGGAAACCACCAGCAGTGTGAGGAGACCTGAAAGTGGCACATGGCAGAGTGTGGCGATGGAGACAGCAGCAATGGGAGGCCGTACAGGGACCCATGACACACTCTGGACCTGGCAGCAGCATGAGGAGGCGGTACAGGGGCCCATGACAGATTACGGGCCTGGCAGCAGCAGTGGGCGGGCGGTGGATGCAGTAGTATTCGGAAGCCAAACACAGGCCTCGGTTAAAAAGCGGAAGCCGTCAGCAGCGTGAGCAGACGACAGAGGCACATGGCGCAGGGTGGCGGTGGAGGCAGCAGCAATGGAAGGCCATACAGCACCCTATCACAAAATGGAACCCACCAACAGTGTAAGGAGACCTGAAAGTGGCACATGGCGCAGGGTGGCGGTGGAGGCAGCAGTATTCGGAAGCCATACACAGGCCTAGGTTAAAAAGCGGAAGCCGTCAGCAGCGTGAGCAGACGACAGAGACACATGGCGCAGGGTGGCGGTGGATGCAGCAGCAATGGGAGGCCATACAGCACCCTATGACAAAATGGAACCCACCAGCAGTGTGAGGAGACCTGAAAGTGGCACATGGCAGAGTGTGGCGATGGAGACAGCAGCAATGGGAGGCCGTACAGGGACCCATGACACACTCTGGACCTGGCAGCAGCATGAGGAGGCGGTACAGGGGCCCATGACAGATTACGGGCCTGGCAGCAGCATGAGGAGTCGGTACGGGGGCCCATGGCAGATTACGGGCCTGGCAGCAGCATGAGGAGGCGGTACAGGGGCCCATGGCAGAGTGGCGGAGCGTAAGCAGCTAAAATTGAAGGCCATACAGAGGCCTATGTTAAAAAGTCCCCCCAGCAGCAGCGTGGGGAGACGATCAAGAGTCCAATGGCAGAGTGGCGGAGCAGAAGCAGCTTCAATTGAAGGCCATACACAGGCCTAGGTTTAAAAGTCCCTCACAGTTAATTCCAATAACGAACTCTACTCCTCCGTGCAATCTACTTACGAGACCCTGGGCAGGTCTGGGTCCAATTTGTGGTAGAGACTGGTTTTGTTCAGCCATGCTTGAGCGAGTAATAACAGGTCTGTGCTGCCCTTTGGTGTCTGGCTTAATGCGCACAACACTGAACGTCCCAGCGTTTGTCAACGATTTGCCGTTAAGTGATGCAAACCCGCTGAACCACGTTCATGAGAAGCCGGTACAGGGGGCCATGAATCAGTATGGACCTGGCAGCAGCGTGAGCAGACGACAGAGGCACATGGCGCAGGGTGGCGGTGTAGGCAGCATTATTCTGAAGCCATACACAGGCCTAGGTTAAAAAGCGGAAGCCGTCAGCAGCGTGAGCAGACGACAGAGACACATGGCGCAGGGTGGCGGTGGATGCAGCAGTATTCGGAAGCCAAACACAGGCCTCGGTTAAAAAGCGGAAGCCGTCAGCAGCGTGAGCAGACGACAGAGGCACATGGCGCACGGTGGCGGTGGAGGCAGCAGCAATGGAAGGCCATACAGCACCCTATCACAAAATGGAACCCACCAACAGTGTAAGGAGACCTGAAAGTGGCACATGGCAGAGTCTGGCGATGAAGTCAGCAGCAATGGGAGGCCGTACGGGGACCCATGACACACTCTGGACCTGGCAGCAGCAAGAGGAGGCGGTACAGGGGCCCATGGCAGAGTGGCGAAGCGTAAGCAGCTTAAATTGAAGGCCATACAGAGGCCTATGTTAAAAATAATAACATGTTTGGGGCATGATTCATGGCGGATTTAGTCAGTTGTGTCAGGAACTGGTGGTTTGAAATCCAGACTAATCCACGCCTGATTCATTTTCACAAACGTGAGTCTCTCCACACTTTGGGAGGACAGTCGTGTCCTCCGCGGAGTTACAATACCTCCTGCCGCACTAAACACGCGCTCCGATGCCACGCTACTGGCCGGGCATGACAGCCTTTCAAGGGCAAATTCAGCTAGTTGGGGCCAAAGGTCAAGTTTCGTTGCCCAGTAGTCAAGGGGATTGTCTACCTCGGTTGGCAGAGTGCTGTCCAAGTAGGCCCGAGCCTGTTTGAGGTCCTGCTCCAGGTCCACCTGATGCTGCTGCTGCTGCGGCTGGTTAGTAGTTTCCTCACTGCGCTGGTGAAGAAAGCTACTCATCATCGACTGCAGACTGAGGCAGCCGCTGCTGGTGGAGCTGCCACTGCTCCTACCACCCCACCCCTCCCCTGCTGCCATGGCAGCGGAACGCGAGCGCACAGGGCCCACAGTGTCTGAGGATGGACGTTGGCGCAGAAAGGCAGAGACCAACTGACTACATAGGTGGTTTTTATAGTACTTTATTTTGGCCTCCCTCTCAGCAGGTGTGAAAAAGGCCACCATTTTTGAACGGTAGCGAGGGTCCAACAAGGTGGACAGCCAAAAGTCATCCCTCTGTCTGATGGTTAATATTCGGCTGTCGCTACGCAAGCAAGCAAGCATGCTATGGGCCATTTGTGCCAAGGAATGCGAGGGACTCCCTGCCTCCATCTCCACAGCATACTGCCACGGTGCGTCTGGGTCCTCTGTCTCCTCCTCCTCTACCAGATGCTCCTGCTCCTCCACTCCTGTCCGCTGAGTGGAAAAACCACCCATTTCACTCAATAATTCCTGAGCACCAATGTCCTCCTCTACCTCCTCCTCTTCTTCCTGTCCTGCCCCCACAGGGGTCATGTGGCGTTGAGATCTGTGCGCCACGTCTACCGCACCCTGACCAGCCATAGTTAACAGCATTTGTTCCAGGACGTGCAACAGAGGAATGACGTCGTTCATCCCATAGTCCTGCCGACTCACGAATAGCGTGGCCTCCTCAAAGGGCCTGAGCAAGTGGCAGGTGTCACGCATGAGCTGCCAATGGCTGACATCTAAGTTACACAGGGGAGTACCTTTATCCGCTTGTAACATCAGGAAATCGGTGATGGCCTTTCGCTGTTCGTAAAGGCGGTCTAACATATGTAGGGTTGAATTCCACCTTGTTGCAACGTCGCAGATCAGGCGATGCTGTGGAATTCCGTTCTGCCGCTGCAGCTCAAGGAGGGTGTGCTTTGCGGTGTAGGAATGGCTGAAATGCATGCAAAGTTTACGTGACATTTTAAGGATGTCTTGCAGTGGGATGGTGGATTTTAGGAACCGCTTGACAACCAGATTGAACACGTGAGCCATGCATGGCGCATGGCACAACCTTCCTTGACGCAGAGCAGACACCATGTTCTTTCCGTTGTCGGTCAACATGGTTCCGATTTTCAGTTTGTGCGGAGACAGCCATCTGTCGATTTCTCTGTTCATTACACTCAGAAGTTCCTCCCCTGTGTGACTACGTTCGCCAAGGCATACCAGGTGCAGCACAGCGTTACACCGTTGCGCCCTGCACATGTGATATGCCGGTCGGGTAATGGGACTTGGCACGGGGGTGGCGGCTGAGGACACGGCGGAAGAAGAGGTGGTAGAGGCGGACATCTTTGCTGGACCAAGGACGTGCAAACGTGGAGGCAAAAGCGGCGTGACCTGTCCAAGTTGCTGGTGTGGCTGTGCCGGCACCACGTTCACCCAGTGGGCCGTAAATGACATGTACTGTCCCTGACCGTAGTTACAGCTCCACACGTCGGCGCTGCCGTGCACTTTGGCAGAGACCGACATGCTCAAAGACTGGCCCACCATCTCTTCTACATGTGAATGCAGGGCTGGCACTGCCTTTTTGGCGAACAAATGCCGGCTTGGCACTCTCCACCGCGGCTCGGCACAAGCCATCATTTCTCGGAAAGGTGCTGAGTCCACCACTTGGAAAGGGAGGGACTGCAGCACCAGCAACTTGGACAGGAGGACGTTCAGCTTCTGCACCGTCGGGTGCGTGCTCGCAAACTGTTGTCTCTTGGAAACGGATTCCAAGAAAGACTGCTGACGGAATCCGTGAAGAGGAGTAGCAGGAAAAGGAGCATCTGAACGTGCGGAAGATGCCAACGAGCGACAACTCCCCTCAGCAGAGGTGTTGGAGCCTTGACTGGCTGATAGAGGGAGATTGACGTCGGGTGACGGAGCAAGTAACGGAGCGGGTGATGGAGCGGGGGCTGGGGCAGGCAGAACCGCCGTATCTTTATCACGGTTTTCCCAGGCCACCGAATGGCGACGCTGCATATGCGGACGCAACCCTGTAGTCCCAACATGGGCCCCCTGGCCACGCTTGACTTTCTGGCCACATAGTCGACATACGGCTACGTTTACTTCCTCGGGCGGCTTGACGAAAAATTGCCACACCGCCGAGTAGGAAACTTTGCCCCCGCTACTCCTCACTGGCTGACTGCTACTTCCTTCGTGCACACCGGCACCACTACTGGCCGTGGTGGTAGGCTGCAGTGGAGCTGGTGCTCTACTCCGTGGCCGTTTGCCTCCACTGACACTGCTGCGACCCTGCTGCCTCCTGGGCAACCCACCGACTGTTTTGCTCGCTGGCAAGCTGGCACCCTTGTCTCCTGATGATGCGGAAGCAATAGCCTGATGACGACGAGGCTGCCAAGTGCGATCAGCCTCATCATTATCAATTAGGGTCTCCATGTCACTACTAGCCCCCTCGGCTGCGTGTGGGTCAGGAGACAGACCTGTCTCTAGACCGGCTACCGAGCCACTCTCCTCGCCAGTACTTCTTCGCCTGGCTGCTGAAGAGGCGGATTTCTCCTCCCGTTCCTGACCGCCCTCTGTTAGCTCTTCCTCACTGTACAGTGGGGCTGAGCCCACAGCATGCGATACTTCGCTTGGTGAGGGAACACCAAAGGACAGGGGCAGGTAGAGGACACGTGATTTCAGTGGGCTTGCTCCCGGGCCATGCCAACTAACGGTTGTGTCTGACGTACCCACCGACCGTTGGCTGTAGGTGTCAGAGGTGACCTGGGAAGAGGAAGACGACCGAGTCAACCAATCGATGACGGCAGGGTTGTCGGTGGAGACACGACCGCTGGATGACACCGGGAACACTGGCCTCTGGCTGCGACTAGTGCTGCCTCGACCCCTTCCTCTGCTGCCACGTCTGCTCGCTCCTGAAACATTGCCTCCTCTGCCACTCCTCTGCGTGTTGTCTGACATACTCTTTAATTCAATAGTGGTTGTGAAGCAGAAAGTAACGATTCTGTGTCCCTGAGTAACAATTCTGTATCCCCGAGTAACGATTCTGTGTCCCCGAGTAACGATTCTGTGTCCCCGAGTAACGATTCTGTGTCCCCGAGTAACGATTCTGTGTCCCCGAGTAACAATTCTGTGTCCCCGAGTAACAATTCTGTGTCCCTGAGTAACAATTCTGTGTCTGTCCCTGAGTAACGATTCTGTGTCCCTGAGTAACAATTCTGTGTCCCTGAGTAACGATTCTGTGTCCCTGAGTAACGATTCTGTGTCCCTGAGTAACGATTCTGTGTCCCTGAGTAACGATTCTGTGGCCCTAAAGTCTCTGTGGCCCTAACTCTGTCCCTAATACAGACAGGTCTGTCTCTCTTGAATGACTGGAGGCTATGGAGAATTCTAAGATGGCCGCGATTTATAGCTCCACCATTACACAGTGCTGGCTGGCTGGCTGCTGATTGGCTAATGCGATCACATGTCATGAATGAATGCATTATGGGTCAGCGCGCCTTGTCTGCGCGCCTTCCCAGAGATCCCCGCTCCGTCGCCACACATGTCGCCGCCATTTTTGGGAAAATTCGATTCGTGCATCCGAAGTTTGCTAATTTTCGGATTCGGCGCGAATCGAATTTTTCCTAATCTTCGAAACGAATTCCACTTCGCCATGTTCGATTTGCTCATCTCTAATGACTCCCAAAGGCAGAAGCATGATGGGACTTGTAGCTCACCAACAGCTGGAGGGCCACAGTTGCCCACCCCTGTCCTAGCCCATTGGATGAATGTAAAGAAATGAGAAGTATGGCCAGCTTTAGAGGTATTCACATAATATTTGTTTATTTTATGTCATAGCGAATCCACCAGGAGAGTATAAAACCATCTACTTTATGCCTGGGTAAAAATAAGTATTCCACCAGTGATATTTTGTTTTGTTATTTTATTCAAGACTTGCATCTTAATCCATATGCACTGTTTGGCCTCAATCACATAGGCGTACTTATCCATGCGAAGGACCGTGTTTGCCCACACAGGATGCACAGGTGTTCCATGCTTCCACATGCAGGCAGTCCTAGTTACGACTCTTGGGATGATGCATTTTCCCAGGTACAACTGCTGCTCCCAATCTCACATCCATGCAGGTATGTGTGGGTGCATGTCCCCAAACTCACACTGTCTGTGTTTGGAGATACACACCAACATGTATGAGAATTTCAGATTAAGAGCAGCAGCTGTATCTGTGCATCCACTGTGTCCCAATAGACAAGGATGGGACTGCCTGCACACAAATGCAAGGAACACCTGTGCATCCCATGTGGGCAAAACGCCTCTTCATGTGGAAGTACATTTATGTACACCCTTATGAATGAGGTCTCTGAATAAGGATCTGTTTGTCTTTCCAAATATACTGAAGAAGTTAAAAAGTTCCATGAGGTGTTCCTAATTTTCCAAATGACTTAATTTGTCCTTTGTAATATAAACTGTCTTTGGCCTCTTTCACATGGGAGGACTCTGCCAGCAAATCCGCCTCCCCGGCAGGGGATCTGTCCGCTGATCCCACTGAGTAGGCGGATGACAGGTCTGTGTTCGCTCTGCTTATGCAGAACAGACACAGCCCACTCTCCTTTATGGTTGGTCAGATGGAAATGGACCACCTGTCTGTTTACATCTGACTGTCATTCGATCTGATCCACTAGACCACGGGTGTCAAACTGGTGGTCCTCCAGCTGTTGCCAAACTACAAGTCCCATGAGGCATTGCAAGATTGACAGTTACAAGCATGACTCCCAAAAGTAGAGGCATGAAGGGACTTGAAGTTTTGCAACAGCTGGATCGGCCGCCAGTTTGACACCCCTGTTCTAGATGGATGGGGAACGGATACTCATCTGTCTGTTTTTAGAGTATCAGTTCGGATGCAGGTGGGTGTAAATGGACATATGACCGTTTATATCTGCTGCTCCATAGAGGGCAATAGATGGTCTGATCGGTTGCGCCTGAAAAAATGGACAGATGGACCGGATCAGTCTGTCAATGTGAAAGGGCCCTTTCTGGTGTTTTTTTGTTGTTGTTTTTTTTTTTTGGGGGGGGGGTATAAACTTGCTATTTCATGCACAGGAATATGTATAGGAAGATTGCACATCACAGAGGCTTTGGCACAGTACAGAAGCATACACTGTAGTAGTGAGTGCAAGGCCCTGAGGGGTCACAGTCAATCACAGGGATGTTTCCAAAGGAGTGAACGGCTCCAAATGAACAATCACAGCCTGTACATCAGCACCTTAACCTGCACCACTCGCGTGCATGCAGCACATGATGTCAATGTAGTGACTGTAGGAACAGCATTGTCACCCTATAACAGGAAGTATAAAAGAAGTTGTGAGCGCTATGAGAACAAAGAAAGCAGCCACAGCATCAAAAAGGATACCAAAGAACCTTACAGACCATATAACATAAAAAATGCGGCGCTATAGTATAAATGTCCAAAATATCAATATGGCGGTTAAGTGATTAATGTGATCATAAAAATTATATCACAAGCAAAGTGACATGCGGTGCAAAACCAGTCCTTGTGACAGTTATTATTCTTCAAAGTGCTGCTTCCATGCAGTAAACGTGAAAAGGATAAGGCTGTGCACTCACCAGATGCACAGTGTAACTGCGCATTTAGAGATATATTATCTCCACTAGATCCACAAGTAGCTTCAAGAGGTCAGGTCAGGCCAGATATTCCTCCACCCGCTGGATGTTGCTAGAAATCCACGGTCTCTCTCTTAGGTGGCTCTATAGGTGATAAGTGACTCACCAAGGGCCACAAAGAAAGAAGACCAATAGCATGATACCGTTTTAAAAGATGTTTATTTCATATGCAGTATGGTATAGGTGAGGAAAACAAACAATCACTGACCATGAGGTGAATAGAAAGATGGCCGCCGGGACCTCCGTGGTGCCGGCGGCAAAGCAATAGTGACCGCACATCATCAAAGGGGATAAGCTTCAGCGTCTGCTCCTGACTGTATCCATTAAAAAACGTAAATGGCGCATGCGCATTACGAACGCGCCATTTTCCATAGGAGATATGTCTCCATATCGGGCGCCATTTTGCCGGAGACCAACCTGATCTCACATGCGCGGGCGCCATTTTTAAGATCACAGGTGTGTGTCACTAAATCACCAGGGAAACCGAATATATAAATGTAAAATATTATAAATCCAGGTGAGCAGTGCCAGGACTCAATCCATAATAAGGCCCACACCTAAGAATGGGATTGACAAATACCGTCAAAACGGACCACTGCGCATGTGCAGGATAATACTGGAATATATATAGAAAACTGATGATTCCTTACTCAAATATAAAATCATAATAAAATCTGGTAATACCAGTGACACACACATTACAATAAGACAAATGCAATCCAAACATGGATATAAATAAACTCATGAATATAAATAAAAACGATAATATCTGTAAAACACATATTGTAATACATATAATCATATACATATATTGTCCCTAAATTTTTTAATACGAAATACCACCGCAATACATTAAATATCATAAAAACACACAAATCTTAAAATTCTAAAAATCGCAATGACCCAAAACCACATCAGTATATATATATACATATATACTCTATGTATATACATAAAAAATTGATTAAACCACTTGGGGCAAATATGTAAAAAAGGCACAGAGATAGGATGTAAGGACATATAGGTCCATAAAAATTGCATATGGAAACCAATAAAGATAAAAATAGGGAATAAAACCTGAAATCAAAAACGTGATTCAGAAGTCTCAACTGTTGTCTATAAAGCAGTTGATATCTATATCAACATTTAATCCTCTGGGATACATAGATCCCATCTCAAATATCCACTTTGTTTCTAATTGAGAGACAGGCCTTTTCTTATTAGTACCTCTCCAGTGATGATGTACAACATCTATGGCTGTAAATTTAAGTGACGATGGGTCTCTATTATGGCAAAGCCTGTAATGTTTTGAAAGAGAGTGTTCTTTAAATCCACGTTTTATATTATATACGTGCTCACGTAGACGATCTCGCAATCTCCTGGTAGTGTGACCTATATATTGCTTAGAACACGGACATTGGAGTAAATATACAACATATCTGGTATTACATGATATAAAACTCTTAATATCATATTGCTTATTAGTGGTGGTAGAGGTAAATTGATCAATTTTTCTCTTTCTATGGTCGCTACAGGTACAGATAACACATTTATTACATGGAAAGAAACCCACTAAGCCATTAAAAAAACTGAATCTTGGGAGGAGGGTCTATTACGTTAGGCGCTATTCTGTCTCTCAAAGGAATAGCTCTTCTGAATGTAATTTCTGGTCTTTGTGGTAAAATTTTAACGAGTGTTTGGTCTGCCATAAGAATTTTCCAATTATTCCTAATGATTTTTGTAACGCTTTTATATTGGGACGAAAAGGTTGTTACATAAGGACATACTTTAGCAGATTTATGTCCCGTGTTATTACCAAGCATCAAATCCCTATCCATATTGGCAACTGATGTTAAAGTGCATAAAAGTGAGGATTCATCATAACCTTTCTCGATGAATCTCTCTTTTAATATATCCGCTTGAGCAAAATATATCTCAAGATCTGTGCAATTGCGACGGATCCTCAAAAACTGGCCTTTAGGAATGTTTGATAGCCATGCCGGATGGTGGCAACTATTGACCGGAATATAGCCATTACGATCCGTTTGCTTAAAGAAGGATTTAGTACTAATGGTCCCTTCATGATTCATTAGCGTGAGATCCAAAAAATTAATACTCACTGTACTATATTCATATGTCAATGTAATATTTTTTGTATTATTATTCAAAGTAATAAAAAAGTTTATAAGTGCCTGCTCGTCCCCTTTCCAAATCAATAAAATGTCATCAATATACCTTTTATAAAAATACAATTCAGGCCAATCTCGAGAATAAATAATGTCCTCCTCCCACCTGGCCATAAACAGATTGGCCAGGCTGGGAGCGAACTTTGCTCCCATCGCTACACCAGTAGTTTGCAGATAAAATTTACCATCAAACCAAAAGTAATTTTTGGTCATTGCGAATTGTAAAAGATCCATAATAAAAACTTTCTGTGAGGCAGGCATTTCATTAAGATCATTCAAATAAAATTCAACCGCTTCTATGCCATCATCATGTTTGATGTTCGTATATAATGACGTTACATCCGCCGTCACTAAAAATGTAGAAGGTTCTATAATTAAGTTCTTAATGTCCTGAAGGACCTGCTTAGTGTCCCTAAGGTAGGAAGGAGTTTTAGTGACTAAGGGCTGTAAAAAATAGTCTATATATTGCCCTACCTTCGAACATAGAGAGCCTATTCCGCTGATGATCGGTCGACCTGGAGGGTGAGTGGGATTTTTATGTACTTTGGGAAGTATATACATAATGGGCAATCTCGGACTAATAGGACACAGAAAGTCTCTCTCTTTTTTATTTAGAATATGGTCATCATAACCCTGTTTGATGAGAGATTTAAGAGATTTTTTATACTGTTTTAGAGGGTCATTTTTTAACGGATGGTATGTATTCCTATCACTCAGTATATTGTATACCTCCTGTACATAATCCTTTTTGTTCAATATTACTACACCTCCACCCTTATCAGCCGGACGTATGACTAGATCCTTCTTCTTTAAAAGGGAATTCATAGCCATTCTGGTATTATCATATTTATAGTTGTCCTTAATTTTAATTGCAGCAAGATCCTTCAGTACCATATCTTTAAATACATTCACATAATTTTGAGACTGTGGAGGGGGATTATATAATGAAGCATTCCTAAGGCTTGAATTAAATGTCCCTTTAGAACAGTTACGTTCTATGGGATTGTTCATAAAATATTTTTTAAGAGAAACCTGCCTCACAAATGTTTGAACATCGATATAGGTTTGGAATTTATTAAGTTTATTTTCAGGTGCAAATTTCAAACCCCTATCAAGTCAATTTAATTCTTGAGGTGATATTATAACATTACTCAAATTAAAAATCCCTTTCCCTTTTACATTTTCCGCTTTTTTGGGTTTGTTGACCCTCTTGCCTCCTCTTTTTCCTCTGGTTGGATACTTCTTTTGCGGACCCTGTCCTCTTCTAAAAAATGGACTGGTGTATAATTATTATCCCTCCACCCATTCTGATGATAGTAGGAATCATTGGGGGGAGGTTGCCTATAATTAGTATTTTCATATTGTTGACCCTGGGGTCTATAACCTGGGTTCCTCCAATTATTATTGTATCTCTGTGGTGTCCTATCATTATTCCTTGATTGAAAATTCTGTGCGTTGGGTCTATAATGATTATTAGTTTGATTCTGGTACGGTCTATTCTGGGAATCACGTGTATTTTTGTTAGAACCCTTATAATTTCTGTTCTCATACCCTTGTTTGGGATACCATTCATAGTCCCTATACCCAACATTCTCATCAGGCAAAGGGTAGAGAGGTGTGTATCTATTGTAAGTAGATTATGATAATGTTGCCCATTATGTATATACTTCCCAAAGTACATAAAAATCCCACTCACCCTCCAGGTCGACCGATCATCAGCGGAATAGGCTCTCTATGTTCGAAGGTAGGGCAATATATAGACTATTTTTTACAGCCCTTAGTCACTAAAACTCCTTCCTACCTTAGGGACACTAAGCAGGTCCTTCAGGACATTAAGAACTTAATTATAGAACCTTCTACATTTTTAGTGACGGCGGATGTAACGTCATTATATACGAACATCAAACATGATGATGGCATAGAAGCGGTTGAATTTTATTTGAATGATCTTAATGAAATGCCTGCCTCACAGAAAGTTTTTATTATGGATCTTTTACAATTCGCAATGACCAAAAATTACTTTTGGTTTGATGGTAAATTTTATCTGCAAACTACTGGTGTAGCGATGGGAGCAAAGTTCGCTCCCAGCCTGGCCAATCTGTTTATGGCCAGGTGGGAGGAGGACATTATTTATTCTCGAGATTGGCCTGAATTGTATTTTTATAAAAGGTATATTGATGACATTTTATTGATTTGGAAAGGGGACGAGCAGGCACTTATAAACTTTTTTATTACTTTGAATAATAATACAAAAAATATTACATTGACATATGAATATAGTACAGTGAGTATTAATTTTTTGGATCTCACGCTAATGAATCATGAAGGGACCATTAGTACTAAATCCTTCTTTAAGCAAACGGATCGTAATGGCTATATTCCGGTCAATAGTTGCCACCATCCGGCATGGCTATCAAACATTCCTAAAGGCCAGTTTTTGAGGATCCGTCGCAATTGCACAGATCTTGAGACATATTTTGCTCAAGCGGATATATTAAAAGAGAGATTCATCGAGAAAGGTTATGATGAATCCTCACTTTTATGCACTTTAACATCAGTTGCCAATATGGATAGGGATTTGATGCTTGGTAATAACACGGGACATAAATCTGCTAAAGTATGTCCTTTTGTAACAACCTTTTCGTCCCAATATAAAAGCGTTACAAAAATCATTAGGAATAATTGGAAAATTCTTATGGCAGACCAAACACTCGTTAAAATTTTACCACAAAGACCGGAAATTACATTCAGAAGAGCTATTCCTTTGAGAGACAGAATAGCGCCTAACGTAATAGACCCTCCTCCCAAGATTCAGTTTTTTAATGGCTTAGTGGGTTTCTTTCCATGTAATAAATGTGTTATCTGTACCTGTAGCGACCATAGAAAGAGAAAAATTGATCAATTTACCTCTACCACCACTAATAAGCAATATGATATTAAGAGTTTTATATCATGTAATACCAGATATGTTGTATATTTACTCCAATGTCCGTGTTCTAAGCAATATATAGGTCGCACTACCAGGAGATTGCGAGATCGTCTACGTGAGCACGTATATAATATAAAACGTGGATTTAAAGAACACTCTCTTTCAAAACATTACAGGCTTTGCCATAATAGAGACCCATCGTCACTTAAATTTACAGCCATAGATGTTGTACATCATCACTGGAGAGGTACTAATAAGAAAAGGGCTGTCTCTCAATTAGAAACAAAGTGGATATTTGAGATGGGATCTATGTATCCCAGAGGATTAAATGTTGATATAGATATCAACTGCTTTATAGACAACAGTTGAGACTTCTGAATCACGTTTTTGATTTCAGGTTTTATTCCCTATTTTTATCTTTATCGGTTTCCATATGCAATTTTTATGGACCTATATGTCCTTACATCCTATCTCTGTGCCTTTTTTACATATTTGCACCAAGTGGTTTAATCAATTTTTTATGTATATACATAGAGTATATATGTATATATATATACTGATGTGGTTTTGGGTCATTGCGATTTTTAGAATTTTAAGATTTGTGTGTTTTTATGATATTTAATGTATTGCGGTGGTATTTCGTATTAAAAAATTTAGGGACAATATATGTATATGATTATATGTATTACAATATGTGTTTTACAGATATTATCGTTTTTATTTATATTCATGAGTTTATTTATATCCATGTTTGGATTGCATTTGTCTTATTGTAATGTGTGTGTCACTGGTATTACCAGATTTTATTATGATTTTATATTTGAGTAAGGAATCATCAGTTTTCTATATATATCCCAGTATTATCCTGCACATGCGCAGTGGTCCGTTTTGACGGTATTTGTCAATCCCATTCTTAGGTGTGGGCCTTATTATGGATTGAGTCCTGGCACTGCTCACCTGGATTTATAATATTTTACATTTATATATTCGGTTTCCCTGGTGATTTAGTGACACACACCTGTGATCTAAAAAATGGCGCCCGCGCATGTGAGATCAGGTTGGTCTCCGGCAAAATGGCGCCCGATATGGAGACATATCTCCTATGGAAAATGGCGCGTTCGTAATGCGCATGCGCCATTTACGTTTTTTAATGGATACAGTCAGGAGCAGACGCTGAAGCTTATCCCCTTTGATGATGTGCGGTTAGCACGAAACGCGTCAGGGTAGGAGCTACAGCGTCACTATTGCTTTGCCGCCGGCACCACGGAGGTCCCGGCGGCCATCTTTCTATTCACCTCATGGTCAGTGATTGTTTGTTTTCCTCACCTATACCATACTGCATATGAAATAAACATCTTTTAAAACGGTATCATGCTATTGGTCTTCTTTCTTTGTGGCCCTTGGTGAGTCACTTATCACCTATAGAGCCACCTAAGAGAGAGACCGTGGATTTCTAGCAACATCCAGCGGGTGGAGGAATATCTGGCCTGACCTGACCTCTTGAAGCTACTTGTGGATCTAGTGGAGATAATATATCTCTAAATGCGCAGTTACACTGTGCATCTGGTGAGTGCACAGCCTTATCCTTTTCACGTTTACTGCATGGAAGCAGCACTTTGAAGAATAATAACTGTCACAAGGACTGGTTTTGCACCGCATGTCACTTTGCTTGTGATATAATTTTTATGATCACATTAATCACTTAACCGCCATATTGATATTTTGGACATTTATACTATAGCGCCGCATTTTTTTATGTTATATAACAGGAAGTACCTTTGCTGGTGACCTGATCACCAGATAAAATTGAAGGAAAAGAAATAAAAAATGAAAAGACTGCACATAATATTTCTACACTGAACTCAGCAATCATAAATTATTGCATTTGCCAACCTGTCACCTTTTTTTTTTTATTTTATTTTCAATCTCTCTGGCAGTTGGTGTGCCCAGCCTATCAAAGTGGCTTTATTAGACTCACTTTTCTGTAACAGATGGCGCACTGTACTGTACTTGTGATCCAGATTAATTTTAGAATGACTTGTTTACAATTCTTGCTGTTCCTTATGCTAAAAATCTGTTTCTATGAGTCACCAGGAGTTTCTGTGCAGTTTAAGAGTTCATGTGTACTTAAACTACCAGGTTAACACAGAATTCAGGGAAGGTTCCATGGATGACATATGCAATTAAAATGGTATTAGACCCCAAAACAAAAATGTAACATATATTTTACATATCCTGAAGTGTGGTAGCTGTATTCCTTTTGTTTTTGTAAAGCGGTTGTGAAGGCTCAAGGTTTTTTACCTTCATGCATTCTATACAACCTTCTGTGTACAGCAGTGCCCCCAGCCCCCCAATACTTACCTGAGCCCCACTGAGGTCCAGTGAAGTGCATGACAGCCTTGGCTGTCCCAGGTCTCTACCTCCTCAGTGGCTGAGACAGCAAGCGGGAGACATTGGCTCCCGTTTCTGTCAATCACAGCCAATCAGCCAATGAGGAGAGAGAGGGGGGCCAAGCCACGGCTCTATGTGTGACTGGACACACGGAGCAGCGGGTGCCCCCATAGCAAGCTGCTTGCTATGGGGGCACCCAACAGAAAGGAGGAGCCAGGAGAGCCTGCGGGGGACTTGAGAAGAGGAGGATACGGGCTGCTCTGTGCAAAACCACTGCACACAGCAGGTAAGTATAGACATATACAGATATGTTTACCCGGTGATCTGGAAAGCAACACACTTCCTGTTTTAGAGGGTCTCCACTCTGGAGACAGGGACACCTTTTAACAGCAGCATTGTCAATCTGGAAGGAGGGTAGTGTTAGATGGACTAACAGATTTAGATGCACTAACAAATCAAAGCCAAACCCTTAAAATAACTACCACCTAACACTTTTTAAGCAGGAACAGCAACAGTTTTTTTCCTTTTGGTATAATGGTTTCACATAAATGAATAAAAGCTGATCATTGTAAGCACCCGTCAGTGATAAATGGTTTGTCCCAACCCTCCAACTGCCACTTTTGTTTAAAAACTTTGAGTAAAAGCAGACTTACTGCTCAGATCAGCAGGTAAAAATAAAGGGAAAAAAAGCCTTAAAAAAACATGAATGCAGCCATCACATCTAAGAATAATTAGGCTGCAACATATAACATTTTTGTGTTTAATTCCACTCTAGCTGTAACAGTTCCTGCTTTCGATAGGTGATAATAAAGTGCCACGCTTCACTTGCATAACCAACTTTCCAATTATGGCCACATAAAAAAAAATATAAATCACTATAAAACACTATATTCCCAATGTGCTAATATATATATATATATATATATACAGTCATGGCCGAAATTGTTGGCACCCTTGATATTTTTCCTGAAAATCAAGTATTTCACACAAAAAAGGTATTGCATTAACACATGTTTTGCTATACACATGTTTATTCCCTTTGTATGTATTGGAACAAATATAAAACAGAGGCAGAAAAGCAAATATGACATAATGTCACACAAAACCCCAAAAATGGGCTGGACAAAAGTATTGGCACCCTTAACTTAATATTTGGTTGCACACCCTTTGGAAAACATAACTGAAATCAGTCGCTTCCTATAACCATCAATAAGCTTCTGACACCTCTCACCCGGAATTTTGGACCACTCTTCCTTTGCAAACAGCTCCAGGTCTCTCTTATTGGAAGGACACCTTTTCCCAACAGCAATTTTAAGATCTCTCCACAGGTGTTCAATGGGATTTAGATCTGGGCTCATTGCTGGCCACTTCAGAACTCTCCAGCGCTTCTTTGCCATCCATTTCTGAGTGCTTTTTGACGTATGTTTGGGGTCATTGTCCTGCTGGAAGACCCAGGATCTTGGACGCAAACCCAGCTTTCTGACACTGGGCCCTACAGTGCGACCCAAAATCCTTTGGTAATCCTCAGATTTCATGATGCCTTGCACACAGTCAAGGCACCCAGTGCCAGAGGCAGCAAAACAACCCCAAAACATCATTGAACCTCCACCATATTTTACCGTAGGTACTGTGTTTTGTTCTTTGTAGGCCTCATTCCGTTTTCGGTAAACAGTAGAATGATGTGCTTTACCGAAAAGCTCTATCTTGGTCTCATCTGTCCACAAGACGTTTTCCCAGAAGGCTTTTGGCTTACTCAAGTACATTTTGGCAAACTGTAGTCTTGCTTTTTTATGTCTCTGTGTCAGCAGTGGGGTCCTCCTGGGTCTCCTGCCATAGCGTTTCATTTCATTTAAATGTCGACGGATAGTTCGCGCTGACACTGATGCTCCCTGAGCCTGCAGGACAGCTTGAATGTCTTTGGAACATGTTTGGGGCTGCTTATCCACCATCCGGACTATTCTGCGTTGCAATCTTTCATCAATTTTCCTCATCCGTCCACGACCAGGGAGATTAGCTACAGTGCCATGGGTTGCAAACTTCTTGATAATGTTGCGCACTGTGGACAAAGGCAAATCTAGTTCTCTGGAGATGGACTTGTAACCTTGAGATTGTTGATATTTTGCCACAATTTTGGTTCTCAGGTCCTCAGACAGTTCTCGTCTCCTCTTTCTGTTGTCCATGCTTAGTGTGGCACAGACAGACACACAATGCAAAGGTTAAGTGAACGTCTCTCCTTTTTATCTGCTTTCAGGTGTGATTTCTATATTGCCCACACCTGTTACTTGCCCCAGGTGAGTTTACAGGAGCATCACATGCTTGTAACATTCTTATTTATCCGCAGTTGTGAAAGGGTGCCAATACTTTTGTCCAGCCCATTTTTGGAGGTTTGTGTGACATTATGTCGAATTTGCTTTCTTTCCTCCCTTTTTTTGTTTTGTCCCAATACACACAAAGGGAATAAACATGTGTATAGCAAAACATGTGTTAATGCAATACGTTTCGTGAGAAATACATGATTTCCTGGAGAAATATCAAGGGTGCCAACAATTTCGGCCATGACTGTATATATATATATATATATATATATATATATATAAATAGTCAAAATTGCACAGTCAGTCACACATGCAGATTTTCAACTCTTTATGAAGTCCTGTTATAGTGTCACCATTCAATACTCATAATCGTCTTGGCAATGCGATCACCCTCCACCAGATGTACTCTCACCTGGGATAATGTTACCTTACAATCAAGTATGGTCAATAAAGCCTATGCCCCTCAGGGACCAAATGGGACATACCAACAAGTAGGTTCCACCAATGTTTCTCCTTATACGCCACTCAAATTCTCCACAGGTTTTCCACATCTTGTGCTCTCATGCCACATTTAAACCAGTCATACATATGGGGGGAAAGAAATCACCAAAACACTTCCCAGCCGGCCCAGGTTCTGAAAAGAACTCAACCATATGGTCAGGATCCACCCAGATGCCTGGATCAGCAGCTGGCTCAACCTCTCAGCATGCCACTGACAGCCTGAGCCAGCCACTCCAGCCCCCTTCACAGCCTGGCACTCCAGAGCAGAGAGCCGATGACTACCTCTGCTAAGTGAAGACGGAGAGCTGAGTGATCAGCGGTCTTTGATCACTCAGTTCTCAGTCTTAGAAGCGGCGGGGTGACAGATATAGCATCAGACCGATGCTGTATCCACCTAGGCGAGTATAAACGTTTTTTTTTTTATAACCCCATACATCTCTTTTAAAGCAGAACTAAACTCTCTCAATTAACATGAACTATTTTTATTCCTTATACTGTTAGAATTACTAAATAGATACGAAGGTATATTATATTTACTTGTTTTAAACTTTTTTTTACATTTCTTCAGTTACCTCTTGGTTTTTGTCCTAGATTAAAATGATGTCATACATTCCAGGAGTGTATATGGGCATTATTTCTCTTTCATCAGGTGGAGGGGCTTTCTCACCTAAGCACACCCATGTCTGCATGCATGTCTGAGATAAGGGCAGATGATTCATGTAACATTTACTTCCGAGAATCCATCTGCCCTTACTCAAGATGGCCATGTCTAGAAACGCTAGGGGTGTATTTTTCAAAGTGATTTCTCAACAAAAATACAGCATGGAGACATGGATGGATGGGTGAGTTGAGTTTGCTTTGAATATAGCAAATGAATTAAATAGCGTTTTCAGTTCATGGTGCTCAGATACAGTTTAGTTCCACTTTAACTTCTCCACAAATATGCCCCCAAGTATCTTAAATGCTGATTAGAAAAAAAAAATACTTTCAAAAACAATAGTTGTGCTTTAATTTCTGCAAAGCCCATGTGTATAATAAAAATATCTTTATAGGTACATATAGTACATTTACATTGCAATCCAGCCTGTACTGAGGCTGTAGACACAATGGTAGCTTTCTCAGTTCTGGGCCTGCTGACAGAGTCAGGGTTTGTGTCAGACTTCCTGTAGAAAGTGAAATTCTTTATCCTCTGCTACATGAACAAAAGTTATAATTAGCCTGGACAACCAAGGTAGGATGACCATTGAGATCCTTTATGTTTAGATTTAGTGTGCTACGCATCATATGGCCTCTTTATGATCCCATGGTTCATTACACAAAGCAGAATGTAATGCTCAGCTTTCATCAAAGACCTGCAACCACTCCCTGAAAGGCAGCAAGAACAGTCCAGTCCATTAAGCATAGTTCAAAGAATAGTGCAGCAGCAGGAGATGCAAGCACAAATTTTGCAACCATTAGGAGCTCTTCAAGCATACCATACATAATTAAGGACAAAGAGGAAACTTTTGCCAAGAACAGCTGCCGAGTGTTTTTTCCTCTGAAACTTGTTTGTTTGTTGCATGGCCTACTGGGCAGGAAAAGAAAACTGGTGTATGGAAAAATATCACTTTTCTTCTACAACAAAAGTTAACTTTTACCTTCAGGAAAATAGGAGAGCCTATCATTTTTACTGTAGCAGAATAGTTATTCACTTTAAGGATATGTGCCCGTATCTGCGTAAACCCCCATGCATCGATACTCACCTCTCTAGAGAAACATCTGCCCTTTTCTGCATCAAAGCCAACTCAAAATACCTGGTGCTTCCAGGTATTGGGGGGGTGACTCCTCTATGTGAATTGACCGCTAGGCCTGAGCCCTGTCAAATGACATTGAAGACACAGCTCACTCTAGGCTCCAAAAGTAGCTGACATCACATATTTTGGCAGTGACTGCGAAGGAGGAAGGAGTGGCGGAGGGGCGCTGAATAGTATCAGTGGATCGGCTTTTTCACCAGGTATGGGGGAGGACAATATAATCCCCTCTATGTGACATTGATTTGCCACTAGGCCCAAGTACTATCAAATGACAGAGGGAGTCAAGACACAGTTCACTCTCAGATCCAATAGCAGCTGACACCAGGAATTTTGGCCTTGGTTGCAATAAAGGCATGAGTGGTGGAGGGGCGCTGAAGTAGTATCAGTGGGTCAGCCTTTATACCAGGTATGGGGGGACCATGTGACCACCTCAATATGACATCAATTGGCCACTAGGCTCAAGCACTGTCAAATAACAGAGGGTTAAAGAACTTGCTCACTCTAGGCTCCAACAGTATCTCACACCAGGTATTGTGGCAGTGGCTGCAATGGAGAAAGGAGTGGCAGAGGGGCACTGAAGTAGTATGAGTGAAATGGCCTTTACATATACACTGTTCCTCAATTGTGATCAATGTGACAATATCTTGGTTGATAAATGTAAGCCTATACATCCAGGCAGTGATAACAGCACTGTCCCTAGTCAAGTACTACCTTTCTGGTGGCCCATGTCTGCAAGCTCCACTGCTTCACTGATCGTCGGCCGCTGTAGGTTTCCAGGTGTGTCACATATCTGCCCCCCCAACACACTATGCTTTCACTCGTCAGCAAGTACATCCTGCAGTAGTGCTGGAGCCAACAAGAAAAAAATACAGCATTTGGCAGTTAATTGGGTGTTCGACACCCAGAAAAGTTGGATACGGCAGCAGCTGGAGATCAAAAATGTAGGAGAGTCTGAAGACACAGACCAAGTTACGGCAAAGTTGTTCAAAAATACAAAGTTGGGGGGCGCTCGTGAGCAGCAGCCAGGATGGCTGCCTTTTGAATTTCTCCCTCGGCCACCAGACACATCGGCCGATTTCTGACCCTCAGGTCCCCCTGCTTGCTCGCTGGCCCTTGTCCTCCAGGTACCCCAATGGGCAAAAAAACACCGGCCGCCCACGCCTCCAGCACCCGGCGGGCCGCACCGGAATTTGTGGCCTACCTACCGGAGGTCGCGGCTGAAGCCGCGGCCTCGATTTTGGGCCGGCTGCTGGAGGCTTCCAGGACCCCGGCCGCGAGTTCGCGGCTCCCGCCGGAGGCCGCGAATGAAGCCCCGGCTTCGATTTCGGGTCCCCCGCCGCCACTACCCACGGATCCTAGTGGTATGGAAGACCTGGCAGCAGAGGCATCCCTGCATTCTCCCAGTCCATCCTTGCGGGATGCTGAGCTCCTGCGCCGCTTCAAATCCATGCTGCAGGCGGAATTGTCCTCCGCTACCTCCAAGCTGGCCGACCGTCTTTCGCGAGAAATTCGGGAGTTGGGTAACCAGACAAACGATCTCGAAGATAGAATGGACGCTGAGGCCACGGTCATTGAAAATCACGAACAGGATTTGTGCGACCTCACAATTGGCGGACGCGATGCTACAGCTTGAGGATTTCAAAAACCGTTCCTGCCGTGGCAATTTGCGGCTAAGGGGTATCCCGGAAACGGTCACAGATCTCACTTCCACCGCTACTGCTCTGTTTCAGGAGCTGACGCCCGCTATCCCCATTGACCGGCTCGAATTTGACCGCATACATCGTGCATTGGACCCCAGACGGCCGGATGGGCCCCAAGGGACATTATCATCAAGTTTACTTATTACCGCACTAAGGAAACTATCCTCTTGGCGGCCAGAAACAACCCTGATCTCAGCTTCCAGGGGCATCGCTACCAGCTCTTCGCGGACCTCTCCCAGACCACTCTTCAGAAGCGCCGCCATATGTTGTTCAGTGGGAGCGTGACCTGGGAGTGGCTATGGATCCGGAGGACTGGAATAAGGCCTGGTCACTCAAAGCTAAATGCTCATTTAATACGACCACGCTGGAGGCAGCCTATAAGGTATTGTTTCGTTGGTATTGGGTTCCGGCTCGGTTGGCCCAGGCTAACACTGCCTGTAGTGATCAATGTTTTCGGGGTTGTGGCCATCGTGGAGATGTATTGCATATCTGGTGGTCATGCCCGAGACTGTCTCATGTGTTTGGCCTCCTTTTCACCTTGTTCCATCTCTCCATACATCGGGATGCTCGGTATGCCTTTCTTCATTGCCCCATACCGGGCCTCTTGGCTCACCAGCAGGAGTTGGCTTCCTATTTGTTTTTATCGGCCACTAGAACAATTGCTCAGGCCTGGAAGAGTCCGTTTGTCCCTCTTCAGGGGGTGCGGGATCGTATGACCACTATGATGCTCAACGAACAGATGTCGAGTATCTGCAACGACTCCCAATGTAAATTTTTTAAAATATGGGAGCCGTGGTTGCAATATGCCTTTCCCACGCTCCCCTCGGCTAGTCTGGGGATGTAATGGCGTTCAGTTTTGGCGCTCTTGGACCCCTGCTCTTTGTTTTTTGTTTTTTTTTGTTTTTTCTTCCTTTCTTTCTCTGTTTGTTTTTGGTGTGACAATGGACAGCTGCCTTTAGTTGTTATAGTCAGTTACATTAATGTTTTGTAACTTATGTGCCATTGATAGCCCCTGCGTGGGCGTACCTTTTTCCCTGTTGGCGTTAGAGCACTGTTTTTTTGTTTTGGTTTTTTTTGCATTTTTTTTATCTGTGCAATTGATAGCCCCTGCATGGGCGTGTTTTGTTGTCTCTGTTTTATACTGTTTAAAAATTAATAAAAACCATTGAAATATAAAAATACAAAGTTAAATCAAATCACAGGGCTGTGCCCTAAATAAATTATTCCACAGAAATAGAAAATTCCTATTGAGAATTAATTGTAGCAGCTACCTACCTTTCCGAACACAGATTAATTCATTCACTCCACACGTTCTTTCACTGCCTGTGAAAATCAGATGAGAAACATGACAGGTTAGGATCAATGTGTCTACAAGTATATTTATTTCACTTATTGTTGTCAGACAACGTACTGACTACCATCCACCGGAAATATTCAATAGACCAGATTCAGCAGTTCAATATTCCAGTTGCACATTAATGACCTTGGTAACTCAAATGCATTCATATCGCTATTAGCATCATCAAAAATAAGTGTCAATGGATAGCTTGCATTATTTTAGGTTCACTATAAACTAGGACAATTACTTATAAAGAAGCATCCGCTGAATGTTCCTGAAAAAAAGTGTATGTTAAAGCGGATCACTGGGATAGCAAATATTGTTTAAGTACAAGAGTCCTGTGTATTGTTACTTGAATCCTGGTGTATGTTGTGTATTTTTTCCAGATTTGTGCAGTAATCCAGTGTGAAACTTTACCTCTGTGCAGGAGCTTTCTGTAATAAAGACCGGTTACTGCGACTCTCTCTCTCCTTGTGCAGAATCACTGGTCTTGTCTCCGCCCCTCCTCTAGATTTCTGCAGGCAGCCTGTAGTGTTTGGAGCCTGTTGGGGCCCTCCCACAGCTATGTTCGTTGCAAAGGATAGGTACAGCAGAGTGATGGTGTCACCAATACTTCTACAAGGTAATATCCCATAGTCCACATGTGTCAAACACAAGGCCGGCAGGGCGAATTTGGACCACCAGGTCATTTCATGTGGCCCTTGTACCTCTCCTGCAGCTGCGGCACCCCCTCATCTCCACCCCCAGGTTGTCTCAGCAGTTGGCAGCAGAGAGGAGGACAGAACTGCTCTGCCAGATCCTGCGCTTCTACATGTAGCCTCAGAGTGGCTTGTTTCTGCCCCCCCTCCCCCATCTTGGCAGTTGGCAGCAGATAGGAGGATAGAATTCCCCCTACAGATCCTGCAGCTCTCTGTGCAGCTGCAGCACCACCTTGCCTCAGTCTCCCCTGGTCTCAGCACTCAGCAGACTCCAGCAGCTGACTCCAGAGAACAGCCCTCCTCTGGTACTCCTCCAGACCTTGCACATTCTACTTCCCAGCTCTGCTCCCCAGCTCCTTCCCAGCTGCTGCATAAGGTAAGGAGGGTGCACTGGGATATAAAAGAAGGAGGGGGACTCTTGACTTCTGATGACTTTTGAAAGCTGATGTAAGGGCATGGTGGGGTGCTCTGGACATCTAGTCTTAGAGATACAACCAGCCCTTTGAGGGCAACCATAACGCTGTTGCGGCCCGCAATAAAATTAGCAATAAAATAGTTTAACACCCCTGTCATAGTTCATAGTCCATCTCAGGAGTGAGCAAGAGAGGGTGACTACATTTCTACATACAGTGGGACCATAGAGAATGAATGTAGCCACCATCTAACAGGAAGTTAGATCACAGCAGCAAAAAAAAGAATTTGGAGACTTGGAAGAGGCTGAGAGCAATAGAAGGGACATGAACAGGCTGCCAGAAGAGTGAATATCTCCTAAATGGTGCACGTTTAGGAGATATTAATTTTAAATACAGGTATGCTTTATTAGAAGTTTATCTGTAGGTAAAAATCACAAGGCGGACTTTACTACCACTTTAAACCATATCAAACACTATGAACATAAATGTAATATGCAGTAATTTATGGTCCTTAGATGGACAGTAATGCAGGCCATAGATGGGTCGAAAATCGGCCGATTTTTCGGCCGAAAATAAAATCGGCCGATTTTCGGATCGTTAGTGGGCTATTTGTTCGGCCGTTTTTCGGTATTTTGGCCGGTTTTTTTTTTCGGTAAAGTTGGAAAAAAAAATCGGCCGATTTTCGCGGCAATAATGGGCAAATCGGCCGATTTTTTACCGATAAAAAATCTGCGCATGAGCAGTGACCTGCAAGAGGAAGACAAAAAGAAGAGGAAGAAGAAGAGGATGATGATCATGATGGTGAAGAAGAAGAGGATGATGATGATGGTGAAGAAGAAGAAGAAGAAGAGGATGATGATGATGATGGTGAAGAAGAAGAAGAAGAGGATGATGATGATGATGGTGGTGAAGAAGAAGAAGAAGAGGATGATGATGATGATGGTGGTGAAGAAGAAGAAGAAGAGGATGATGATGGTGAAGAAGAAGAAGAGGATGATGAAGAAGAAGAAGAAGAAGAAGAGGATGATGAAGAAGAAGAAGAAGAGGATGATGAAGAAGAAGAAGAAGAAGAGGATGATGAAGAAGAAGAAGAAGAAGAGGATGATGAAGAAGAAGAAGAAGAAGAGGATGATGAAGAAGAAAAAGAAGAAGAGGATGATGATGAAGAAAAAGAAGAAGAGGATGATGATGAAGAAAAAGAAGAAGAGGATGATGATGAAGAAAAAGAAGAAGAGGATGATGAAGAAGAAAAAGAAGAAGAGGATGATGAAGAAAAAGAAGAAGAGGATGATGAAGAAAAAGAAGAAGAGGATGATGATGAAGAAAAAGAAGAAGAGGATGATGATGATGAGGAAGAAGAAGAAGAAGAAGAAGAAGATGAAGAAGAAGAGGAGGAGGAGGATGAAGAAGAAGAGGATGATGATGATGAAGAAGTAGAAGAAGAAGAGGATGATGATGATGGTGGTGAAGAAGAAGAAGAAGAGGATGATGATGGTGAAGAAGAAGAAGAAGAGGATGATGAAGAAGAAGAAGAAGAAGAGGATGATGAAGAAGAAGAAGAAGAAGAAGAGGATGATGAAGAAAAAGAAGAAGAGGATGATGAAGAAAAAGAAGAAGAGGATGATGAAGAAGAAAAAGAAGAAGAGGATGATGAAGAAGAAAAAGAAGAAGAGGATGATGAAGAAAAAGAAGAAGAGGATGATGATGATGAGGAAGAAGAAGAAGAAGAAGAAGAAGAAGAAGATGAAGAAGAAGAGGAGGAGGAGGAGGAAGAAGAAGAGGAGGAGGAGGATGAAGAAGAAGAGGATGATGATGAAGAAGAAGTAGAAGAAGAAGAGGATGATGATGATGATGATGATGATGAAGAAGAAGAGGATGATGATGAAGAAGAAGAGGATGATGATGAAGAAGTAGTAGAAGAAGAAGAAGAAGAGGATGATGATGAAGAAGAGGATGATGATGATGAAGAAGTAGAAGAAGAAGAAGAAGAGGAGGATGATGAAGAAGAAGAAGGATGATGATGATGAAGAAGTAGAAGAAGAAGAAGAGGATGATGATGATGAAGAAGAAGAAGAAGAAGAAGAGGATGATGATGAAGAAGAAGAGGATGGTGATGAAGAAGAGGATGATGATGAAGGAGTAGACGAAGAAGAGGAGGAGGATGATGATGAAGAAGTAGAAGAAGAAGAAGAGGATGATGATGATGATGAAGAAGTAGAAGAAGAAGAAGAAGAGGATGATGAAGAAGGAGAAGAAGAAGAAGGATGAAAAATAAGAGGAATTCCAGTCTGGCAAAAAGTGTCCCTGCAGAGAGCTCCGCTATTTCTTTGACAGTTCTTTGACATTTACAGCGGTTGCAACAATGTATCTATTTGTTTCCGAATAAAAACATCTGTATCCTAAATGGAAACAAATAGATACAATGTTGCAACCGCTGTAAATGTCAAAGAACTGTCAAAGAAATAGCGGAGCTCTCTGCAGGGACAATTTTTGCCGGCTGTAAACGGGATGAAAATCGGCCGATTTTTTTTACCATTGATGGTAACGTCGGCCGCTTGAACGACCGATTTTTCGTTTTTTAAAAGAAAAATCGGCCGTTTTTCTCCCCGTCTATGGCCTGCATAAGCTGCAAAGTATTTTCACCTGGTGATCCTACCAGAAACACACTACCCATCCTAGAGCAACCACACTTGCTATACTTTAGGAAGAAGTAATGCTGTCACCCCCAGGACAGAATGTATGTTATGATTAAAGAAGACTTCACCTCCCCTCATCTCCATAACATGGGGGTATGTGGTTCTCCAAAGGTAACCTGAGCAAGGCTGATAAACTGCTTAAGACAGCAGAGTTCACAGGGTACAGTAAAATACTTGATTTCTGGCAGGAAGAACAAGTATTTTCTGCAATTATCAGACAAATATAACAATGCTTACAACTATATATTTGACAAAAAAGAAAAAATAAGAGATGTTCACTGGTAGGGTTTACATAGACAGTAACCTGACCCTAATATTTAACTCTCAGCATGCCCTTAGTGCTTACCCTACCCCTAAACTTCCCCCTTAAACCTCCTTTATCACTTAAATCAGACTTAAACTCAGTAAGTGAACATTTACTATCTTATAGGAAACATCTAAAGAAGTTAACTGTGCCTAAGCAGCACCCTGAAAAGTCTACCAACTAATAGCAAAACTTGTGGGTTTTTTTCATTCTGGATAGACTAAAGGGAGGGTTATAACCAATGTCAGTTTTATTTGTTATCTTTGTTCTTTGGGGAGATTTCTCTTCACTTCTTTTCCCATAGCCAAAACAGGAAGGGAGATGGAATCCCTGGCTGTTGCCCTGACTAGAAGATTTACCCTCTAATACAATTTTTGGGATTTTCATTTTTGCACTTTCGATAATAAACAAGACAAATAGAGAAGGTGACTCTCCCTGACGAGGGCACAGACTGCAGTCTCTATCCAAAACTAAAAAAAAAATGTTTTGCCTTTAGTTATGCACAAATCAGCCATAAACTTATGACCACCCACCATGACACAGCAAGGCATGGACTGCACTAGACCTCTGAAAGTTACATAGTTACATGGTTAGTCTGGCTGAAAAAAAGAGTCCATCCAGTTCAACCAAAATAAGTTATAATCCTACACCCACAGTTGATCCAGAGGAAGGCAAAAACAATCCAGCAAAGCATGACCCAATTTGCTCCTGCAGGGGAAAAAATTCCTTCCTGATCCCCCAAGAGGCAATGGGATATTCCCTGGATCAACTTTACCTATAAATGTTAGTATCCAGTTATATTCTGTGTATCTAAGAAAGAATCCAGGCCTTTTTTAAAGCAATCTACTGAGCTGGCCAGAACCAACTCTTGAGGGAGTCCACATTTTCACAGCTTTTACTGTGAAGAAACCTTTCCGTATTTGGAGATTAAATTTCTTTTCATCCAGATGTAAAAAGTGCTCCCTTGTCCTCTGTGATGACTTCAGGGTGAATAGCTCTACACAGAGTTCACTATATGAACCACTGATGTATTTATACACGTTGATCATATCCCCCTTAATTTATTCTTCTCAAGTGAGAATAAATTCAGTTCCTCTAATCTTTCCTCATAGCTGAGCTCCTCCATGCCTCGTATCAGTTTAGTTGCTCTTCTCTGTACTTTCTCCAGTTCCCCAATGTTCTTTTTGTGAATTGGTGCCCAAAACTGAACTGCATATTCCAGATGAGGTCTTACTAATGATTTGTACCGGGGTAATATGATATCTCTCTCTCTGGAGTCTATACCTCTTTTAGTACAAGAGAGGATTTTGCTCACTTTAGAAACCGCAGCTTGGCATTGCATGCCATTATTAAGCTTGTGATCTACCAGAACTCCCACATCCTTCTCCACCATTGATTCCCCCAGTTGTACCCCCCCTAGTATGTATGATACATGCATATTCTTAGGCCCCAAGTGCAGAACCTTACATTTATCAACATTAAACCTCATTTGCCACATAGTTGCCCAATTACACAGAGCATTGAGGTCGGCTTGTAAGTTGGAGACATCCTGTAAGGACGTTATTCCACTGCACAGCTCCGTGTCATCTGCAAAGACTGAAATGGGATTTTTAATCCCAGACCCTATATCATTTATAAATATATTAAAAAGTAAGGGTCCCAACACTGAACCTTGGGGTACACCACTGACAACCCTAGACCATGCAGAGTATAAATCATTAACTCTCTGAATACGATCTTTTAGCCAGTTTTCTATCCATTTACATACAGATTTTCCAAGCCTGTAGACTTTACCTTACACATTAGCCGTGTGTGGGGAACTGTGTCAAATGCTTTTGCAAAATCCAAGTATACCATGTCCACCACCACCCCTCTGTCCAAGTATACCACGTCCACCACCACCCCTCTGTCCAAGTATACCACGTCCACCGCCACTCCTCTGTCCAAGGTTTTGCTCACCTCCTCATAAAAAGAAATCAGATTTGTTTGACAACTAAGGTATGTGGAGGTATATGGCACCGAGCCGTCAATAGCAGATCCTTAAGTCCTGTAAGTTGTGAGGTGGGGCCTCCATGGATCGGATTTGTTTTTCCAGCACATCCCACAGATGTTCAATTGGACTGAGATCTGGAGAATTTAGAGGCCAATTCAACCAACACTTCAAACTGATCATTGTGTTCCTGAAACCATTCTTGAATTCCTGAGACTAGGCACCCTTTTTCCATTGCTCCATGGTCCAGTTCTGATGCTCACATGAACATTGTAGGCACTTTTGGCTGTGGACACGGGTCAGTATGGGCATCCTGACCAGTCTGTGGCTACACAACCCCATACACAACAAACTGGAATGCACTGTGTTCTGACACCTTTCTATCAGAACCAGAATTAACTTTTTGAGCAATTTGAGCTACAGTAGCTCTTCTATTGGATAGGACTACATGGGTCAGCCTTTGCTCCCCACATGCACCAATAAGCATTGCCGGTTCGCTGTTTTTCTTTCTTTGACCATTTTTGGTCAGTCGTGACCACTGCAAACCAGGAACATCCTACAAGAGCTGCAGTTTTGGAATTGCTCCAAACCAGTCGTCTAGCCATCACAGTTTGTCCCTTGTCAAAGTCACTAAAATTCTTATGCTTGCCCATTTTTTCTGCTTTCAACGCATGATCTCCAGAGACAACATGTTCACTTACTGCTTACTATATCCCACCCAGTTCCAGGTGCCACTATAACTATATAATCATTTTTTTTCACTTTACATTAGTGGTAATAATGTTATGGTTGATTGGTGTACTTAAATTTCTCCTGAAAAATAGCAGTGTACTTCCTGTATCTTCAGCCTCAAAAATGCATATCTGCAGTGTGAGATCATCTAAAGCACTGCTACCTCTGACTGTTAGCTTCACAAAATTTGGAGTGAGATTTGGTGATGTCTCTTCTGTGCTGCTTGATGGAGAGAAGGCTGCACCCATGGACAGAATCAGATTTATTGGGCAAGTATCTACAGACGTAACAAAGAATTTGTCTTTGGATATGCAGTGCAAGGATTTGCCTGCTTCTGCTTCATTCACTCTCTTGGCCTGTGTTTTCTAAACCTCTCCTGTTGCTTCTTAAGTATTACCCAACCAGTCATCAAGGGGCCTGTGCTGACATGAGGAAGCAAAGTCCTACTTCTACCAAGCTGGCCGGCTCCAGAAAGAGACATGATGCAAGTCATGGTAAGTCAGTAATGGGGTACTGGTGACCTTTGTGCTCTGTTTGCATTGTTGGCAGAGCTTCCACAATTCAGGTCCACAGCTTCCCTACCGGCCCATGTATATATACATCCTGATAGGGAAATGGATATACCCGGATCATGGTTGAAGCTATACCCATGATCCCAGTATCTTTTGAAAGTCCCAGCAAATGTCTTTTTTGGGTAAAAGTAAACAGCTGCTGGATTACTTTTACGGGTGGCAGAAGGCGATCCCACCCCAACCCCCCTCCAACTGCTGCCGCTGCCTGTGACCGGCAGCATCCTAAACCCAGCACACAGTGAGAGGGACTGAAGTTGTTCCTCCCACTGTGTGACATCAGAACCTAGAAGCGATGAGGATTTTGTCCTTCCAGTTCCGGCTCTTTGTTTACTGGCCAGTTACCAGCTAGTGAAACAGCCGATCAGACTGGTCTGTTTCTGATCAGCTACACTGGAGTCCAAAGAAGAGATAGGGGGTTTAATGGACCCCCGATCTCTCCATGTAGAGTACCTGTCACTGCTATTGCTGTCAGAAGAGATGTTTACATTCTTTGTGACAGTAATAAAAGTGATCAAAATGAAAACAAAACAAAAAAAGTGTAAACGTAAATAAATAATGCATTGAAAAAAAAAAAAAAAAATGTAAAGCACCCCTGTCCCCCCGCCATACTCAAATGCAGGGGCATGCACACGTCAGTCCTGTACACATGTAAACAGTGATTGCACCATACATGTGAGGTATCACTGTGAACGCCAGAGCAAGAGCAATAATTCTAGCACCAGACCTCCTGTGTAAATCTAAACTGCTAACCAGCAAAGACTTTTAAAATGTCACCTATGGAAAAATTAAAGTATTGTAGTTTGTTGCCAATCCATGAGTGTGCACAATTTTAAAGTGTGACATGTTTGGTATCTACTTAGTGTAACATCATCTTATATATTTTGGTGTTATATTGTGTTTTTGTTCACTAAAATTCATTAATATGTATTTTCTCCCCAAAAATTGGTGTTTGCAAAACTGCTGCACAAATACCATGTGACAAACAAAATTGAAATACCCATCATTTTATTCTCTAGGGAGTTTGCTTAAAAAAATATATAATGTTTGGGGGTTCTAAGTAATTTTCTAGCAAATTTGTGGGAGAGAGATGTCAGAATAGGCTTGGGAAACAAGTGGTTAACATGGAACTACACTGTATCTGAGCGCCACAAACTAAAAAAGCAATTTAATTATTGTTTCATATTCAAATCAAATTCACCCATCCATCCATGTCTCCATGCTTTATTTTGCTGAGAAATCGCTTTGAAAAACACCCCCTAGCATTTCTAGCCGTGGCCATCTGGAGTAAGGGCAGGTGATTCATGTAGCATCTACTTCCTGGAAACCATCTGCCCTTAGCTGAGGCATGCAGGCAAGTGGGTGTGCTTAGCTGAGAATCCCCCCTCCCCTCCTGAAGACTCCTAGGATGTATGACATCATTTGCTTAGGCCTGGAAACCAGGAAGTGAGTGAAGATATGGAACATTTTTGTAAATATGATATACTTTCCTATCTAATAAGGCAGCAGCATAAGGATTAAAAATAGTCAATGTTGATTGAGAGACTGAAGTTTTGCTTTAACCCACTAAACCCTATCTTTAACTATAACCCTTAGGCTTAACCCACTAACTTTTGACCCTAACACCAATCTCATTTTGCCCCTAATCCAAATGCATTTGACGGCCTTCTGTAGCATACTTATCATTTTTGGTTCCCTATATATGCACTGAAAGATCACCATTCAAATACTGAATATGAACAGCACAAAGGGCGAAAATGATGATCCAAATCTTTCATTTTTTCCTGTATTTTCCTGTTTTAGGTTTTCTGTGTGTGCAGATCACATACAGATCTAATCTGACTTCAATGGCTGCATTCTTGTTCTTGGTCACTAACCCACTGAAACCAGATAAGTATGACAGCCAGGAAAATATCACTTTTTAAAACCAAGGTAAGCTATGCTAGCCCCCCTCACCCCTATAACTTCTGCTTAAAGCAAGAAACATAATATAAGCTGAAAGTGTGCTTTAGCAAAAACACTTATAACAATCAAAAGACTTGACTTTGCCTTGCACTTTGTAGTGTTGGCATTTCCGCAGCAGCTACAGCAAAAGATCTCCAGGAATTTGTGATCTTCAGCACAATATATAACTCTGCAACAGTAATTATAATGTTGTAAGAAATAGCCAAGTATTAGATTATTGATCTTTTCTGAATCTATAGTGTGTGATGACCTCATAAACTTTATGGGTCATTAGTCACCGCGAATGTCAAAGAAAATCTATAAACACACATTCACAGAGGAATTATTTATACTTTCTCCTTTGTGGCTGCAAATGTTACATTTATACTGACAAAAATTATATTTACTGTGCATTAAGGGGCACCTATACTGATTGCAGACTTGGCAAATTTCCCCAGGGAGTGTTCTAGCAGTCACTGCGAGGTGTAGGTGTCTTCAGTTAGTGATCAGAGAGTCTTGAAAATCGGAATGTCCTATTTTGTAAATACTGACTTGAACAGGGAGGTTGGTGCTGACAGCATCTCCCTCCTGCCTCACAATTGTACATTTAAAGTTGATTGTCTCGCTGACCAATGGTGAGTCACAGAACTGTCAAAGTATCAAATTCCTAGCTGAAGTTATCATTTGTGTATTACAGTGGCCTGAGTTGCAGCTTGTTCACACTTGACTAAATTTCTAACTCTTAAGAAATGTTCCTACAGCATTAGTTTGGGCGTTGGACTGGCATTTTACAAGCGCTAAAAAAGCTCCCCAAACGCCCTATGCGCAGTTTTGACGCATTTTATAAGCATTTTACAAGCGTTAAAACCTCAACACAAATGCCTAAAATAAACTGTAATGTTACTTACCTACTGGGCACTTATACCCCCTTTCTGCCCAGGCCAATTTTCAACTTTCAGCGCTGTCGCACTTTGAATGGCAATTGCGCAGTCATGCAACACTTTACCCATATGACATTTTTATCATTGTTTTTCACACAAATAGAGCTTTCTTTTGGTGGTATTTACTCGCCGCTAAATGTTTTATTTTTTGCGCTATAAACAACAAAAGAGTAAAAAATGTTTTTTTAAAAGTTTTTCTTTGTTTCTATTATAAAATTTTGTAAACAGGTAATTTTTCTCCTTCACTGATGTGCGTTGTTGAGGCTGCACTGATAGGCAGCACTGATGGGTACTGATAGGCATCAATGATGGGTACTGATGAGGTGGCACGGATAGGCAGCACTGATGGGCACAGATAGGCGGCACTGATGAGCTGGCACTGATGATGCTGGGCGGCACTGCTGGGAAGCACAGGTTAGCAGCACTGATGGGCACAGGTGGGTGGCACTGATGGGTACAGGTGGGCAGCACTGATGGGCACTTATCATCAGGGCACTTCAATTTTGAAGTGACGCAATGCTAACGCTTCATGTTTTGATAATTTGAACAGCACTGCGTGCTGCCATAGTATCATTTGCATAGGTGTTTGAGAAGAGTTAAAAACATTTATATTTTAGCACTACTTTATTGCCTAATCCTTTCCCTTCTAATCGTGAGGAGGGTGGAGACATATTTACTTAATCCACCGATCCTCCAAGCACAAGAACAGTCCCCACCACTCCTGCCCCCCTGCACGCTAGAGGTCTTGTGAATGGACTGATCCTGATGTCATCACACTAATAGACCGGTTCTGGACGTGAGGATGGCAGGAACAGTCCACCGCTGGACGTGGGGGAGCGCCATTTTCCAGGGGATCGAAGGACCAGGCAAGTATAGCTTTTCCTTGCACCCCTGGACAAAACACTAAAATAAAAATTTTGTCCGGAGTTCTGCTTTATATATATATATATATATATATATATATATATATATATATATATAATTACAAAAGGTGAATGTAGCGTTTAAGCTTTTATTTTAGTGTAAGCCGATGAGCACCCAGAGGTTGTCTGAGTGCACAGAAGATGATGCAGAGCTTTTCCAGATCAAAACAGCTTGTCTGACCATTCCTGTTCTTACTAACATAGGCAGAACTAGGATTTCTCCACACTACCTTCTCAGCACTCCCCAGATATAACTATGAATTGGAGACCGAATGTTCACAATTCTGCTAGCCTGAGGAGGTCCGACCATGCCTGAACATCTGACTGCACTCTTATTACTTCTATGCTCAGCCTTATCAGTTCCCAACACACAAACAGATGCTACAGTCTACCTTCAGATCACTGGAAAGGTTCAGAAACTCATGAAGTAAAAAGTGGCTCATTACATGTAGCTGCTTGTTCATTTAAAAGCCTGGATTTTAATAACTCTCCGATGAACGCTGGAAATTCAAGTGATCTGACCTTTACAGGGGGATTATCATTTACAGGTATAAATACATTCCTCTCAGCAGGGAAATGAGCAGAGCCAAGCACTTGCTTCTTCATGCATATCTCAGGAATAAATGTGACAGTGGCTTTTTGATTCTGTCATACTGGCATTTGATTCATCTCACCCCCAGATAAGCCACTTATAGACGCGTCCATCCGTACACTATCGCTACAAAGGACAAACTTTCACACAAACAAGAGTGCAGCTTAAAGTCATAGTCTAAGACGTGCCACCAGAACGCTACTAATGAGGTGTTTATTTAGTCTCCTGTCCCTATTAAATGTGTATGAAGTGGGTGTCTCTGGAGATTGAGGGGACCGGGTAAGCAAGAGACAAACAATGTAGCACCATCTGTGTAGAGATGTAATGGCACTGCAATACCCAGATGAATGTATCAGCAGACTCCTCCTGACAGGTACAGTTGTGGCCAAAATTATTCAACCCCCAATGCTGTAAAGGGGTTTAGGGACTATAGTGTACATTTGGAATTGTATTCAGAATCAAATCCTACAAGGACGTTGTAACTACCCAAATGCAACTAAAATGACATCAATTGTTTATGTAATACAGTAGTAAATGGTTCTTATGTGGTTTCTTCATTGCCACAATTATTCAACCCCTTAAAGACTACCACTCTGAAGAACAGAGGTTCATACAGGTGCTTTCCATCAGGTATTGAAAACACCTGTGGATGTCACCGAGCAGCAATCAAGCATAATAAGCACCAATTAGGCAGCTTTAAAATGACTGTGATACTCAGCTCCTTCTAGACATTTACTGGTGTGGTTACAAACATGGTGAAGGCAAGAGAATGGTCCAGGAAGACAAGAGAAGAGGTGATTTCTCTTCACAGGAAGGGCAATGGCTATAAGAAGATTGCAAAGATGTTAAACATACCAAGAGACACCTTAGGAAGCATCATTCGCAAATTCAAGGCAAAGGGCACTGTTGAAACGCTACCTGGTCGTGGCAGAAAGAAGATGCTGACTTCGACTGCTGTGCGCTACCTGAAGCGTAGAGTGGAGAGAAGTCCCCGTGTGACTGCTGAGGAACTGAGAAAAGATTTGTCAGATGTGGGTACAGAAGTTTCAGCCCAGACAATAAGACGCACACTGCGTAATGAAGGCCTCCGTGCCAGAACTCCCAGGCGTACCCCCTTGCTGTCTCCAAAGAATAAGAAGAGTCGACTGCAGTATGCCAAAAGCCATGTGGACAAACCACAAAAGTTGTGGGATAGTGTTCTGTGGACTGATGAAACAAAATTAGAACTGTTTGGGCCCATGGATCAACGCTATGTTTGGAGGAGGAAGAACAAGGCCTATGATGAAAAGAACACCTTGCCTACTGTGAAGCATGGTGGAGGGTCAATCATGCTTTGGGGCTGTTTTGCTTCTGCAGGTACAGGGAAGCTTCAGCGTGTGCAAGGTACCATGAATTCTCTTCAGTACCAGGAGATATTGGATGGAAACGTGATGCAGTCCGTCACACACCTGAGGCTTGGGAGACGTTGGACCTTTCAACAGGACAATGATCCCAAGCATACCTCCAAGTCCACTAGAGCATGGTTGCAGAGGAAAGGCTGGAACATTTTGGAGTGGCCATCGCAGTCACCAGACTTAAATCCGATTGAGAACCTCTGGTGGGACTTAAAGAAAGCAGTTGCAGTGCGCAAGCCTAAGAATGTGACTGAACTGGAGGCCTTTGCCCATGAAGAATGGGCGAAGATACCCGTAGATCGCTGCAAGACACTTGTGTCAAGCTATGCTTCACGTTTAAAAGCTGTTATAACTGTAAAAGGATGCTGTACTAAGTACTAAGATTGAATGTCACTTGGGGGTTGAATAAAACTGATAATGCTGTGAGCACAGAAAAGACATTTGTGGTTATTTCATTATAACTGTTATGTTATATTTGTCTGACCTACAAGTGCCTCTTTAATGTAAATGTAAGCAAGATGACTGAATGATCAAAAGCAATGTCAAACTGGCCAAAACACTCAATTTCAGTGGGGGTTGAATAATTTTGGCCACAACTGTACTAAGCCAAAAGCCAAATGGCTAGAAATTGTTTTAGAAAGGATGAAAATTGTTTGTTGAACAATGATCACGGAACACAAAACACACTGTATTCTAACATTAACCACTTGAGCTCCGGAAGGTTTTACCCCCTTTATGACCAGGCCATTTTTTGCTATATGGCACTACTGTACTTTACATGGCAATTGCACGGTCATCCAACGCTGTGCCAAAATTAAATTTGTATCACTTGTTTTTCACATAAATAGAGCTTTGTTTTGGTGGTATTTGATCTTTACTGTTTGTTTTTTTTGGGGGGGTTTTTTGCAATATAAACAAAAAAATATTGAAAATGTCTTTATAAATTTTGGTCAAAATGTATTCTGCTACATGTCTTTGATAAAAAAAAATCCCAATAAGTGTATATTGATTGGTTTGCATGAAATTTATAGCACCTACAAACTATGGTATATATACTGTAATTTTTACTTTATTTTATTATACTAGTAATGGCAGTGATCAGCGACCTATATTGGGAATGCAATAGTGTGGCGGACAATCTGACACTAACTGACGCTGGGGGCGAACGAACTGACACTGACATCACCATTGATATTAATACAGTGATCAGGGATAATACTATACACTGTCACTGTACTAATGACACAGGCTGGGAAGGGCATCTAGGGCAATCAAGGGGGGCATCTAGGGCAATCAAGGGTGTAAATGTGTGCCTAAGGGCCCTTTCATAATGGCGGACTCCGCCAAGTGAATCTGCCTGCTCAGCGGGTGATCTGTCAACTGATCCCCGATGAGCAGTTGGATGACAGGTCCATGTCCGCTCCACTTGTGCAGAGCGGACACGGACTCAGGCTGCAGTTTTCTATGGGGAAGTCAGATGTAAACAGACCGCCTGTCTACTTACATCCAACCATAATGTGATCTGCCAGATGGATAGGGAACAGATCCCCATCTGTCTGTTTTTAACAGATTGGACTGGATGCAGGCAGGTGTAAGCGAACACATGTCCGTTTACATCCACCTTCCCATAGAGAACAATCAGTGGTTCAATCAGGTCTGCCTGTAATATGTGTAAATTGTGTTGCTTTTACTACTAAATCTCTTAGTTTCTCATCCCTACTTTGCAGGAATGAGAAACAGAGAGATCGTTCCTCCTGTACACAGCTCCTGGCTGTGATTGTTCACAACTGATCAGCAGGTCCCGGCTGTGAATCATTGGGACTTGCAGTGTACAATCATGTGCGCACCCTAAACTTAGAAGCAGGCAGCGTCATACGTTTGTGGTGTCCCATTCACTTGAATGGGTCACGTTCAGCAGCGCTACTGCAAACCCAGTGCAACATATGGTTTAATTTTTGTCGTGGCTGTGAAGCAAAGCATCGTGACCATGGCCTGTGTACAGCATCATGGCCACAGCTTGAGGCTACATGGCTCACAGGTAGGTGGTCAAGCTGCGGCTCACCCACCTGTTTTTAACACCCCCTGACCTCTCATGTGAATGAGGCATGAAGCATTTTGTATCATAAACAACCGCCATGCTTTTCTTCATAAAATCGTTTTCTTTTTTTTTTTCCTGCTGTTTTTGCATCTGCTGCCTCATTCAGCCACTTCCTGTCTATATGCACTCGCTTTGGTGTTGGCTGTACATCATTGCTCTGGATGGTGACAACGGTGGATGGTGCCTGTGCAATGTGTATCGCCACTGTAACCTGCCTACTAGAGGCACAAGGGATGAAGCCGGAACACCACTGGATAACAGCTGTCACTCCATACTAAGAAGTGTCTGAACAATGACCTTTACAGCAGGATCACCAGTGTTAATTAAAACTGCAGTTGAAATCAACTTTTAAAACTGTTAGGGCTTATTTGAGATTTTAATGATTGAGTGTAAAGGAGAAGAGTATAGAAGATTATATTTTTTGACAGTATTCAGATCCAGATAAAACAAAGTACATGTAGGTACCCTGTAATGCTAGGTGTGATGTTGAACCGGCTGCCCCCCATGTTTTTCTGTGTCCCGCTGTGTGTGTCTATAAAGCGCGGCTCCATAAACACACAGATCAGAAGCAAGCATGCAGTGTTTGTCCCCATTACATACAGGTTGCTATGTGGACACAAAAAAAAAGAGGAGAAGCTAGGATCGCCGACGCGAGAAGAGGAGGATCAGGGCTGCTCTGTGCAATACCACTGAACAGAGCAGGTGAGCATAACATCTTTGTTATTTGTATTTCAATAGTTTTTATTAGTTTTAAGCAGTATAAAACAGAGGCGACAAAACATGCCCCCACAGGGGCTATCAATTGCACCGATAAGATAAAAAACATAATAACAAAAGAAAAACAGTGCTCTAACTTCAACAAGGCAGAAGGTACGCCCACGCAGGGGCTATCAATGGCACATAGGTTACAATGACGGTAATGAAATTCTAACTGCAATTAAAGGCAACTGTCAACTATCACCCAAAAAAACTAACAGAAATGGAAAGAAAGAAAGAGAAGAGAAATAAGAGGAGAGAAAAAGAAAAAAAAGAGAAGAGGGGGCAGAGATCCAGGAGCTCCACCATCAAACGCCAGTGCCTAACGTCAGTACATCCCCATACTAGCCAAAGGAAGCGTGGGAAAGGCATATTGCAACCATGGTTCCCATATTTTCGAGAATTTACATTGGGAGTCGTTGCATATGCTCGACATCTGCTCATTAAGCATCATATTGGTCATACGATCCCGCACCCCCTGAAAAGGGACAAACGGACTCTTCCAGGCCTGAGCAATTGTTCTGGTGGCCGACAGAAACAAATAGGACGCCAGCTTCTGCTGATGAGCAAAGAGACCCGGTATGGGGCAATGAAGCAAGGCATACCGAGCATCCCGGCGTATGGATAGATGAAACAACGTGAAAAGGAGGCCAAATACACGAGACCAAAAACGGACCAGTCTCGGGCATGACCACCAGATATGCAAGACATCGCCACGATGGCCACAACCCCGGAAACATCGATCACTACAAGCGGGATTAGCCTGGGCCAAACGAGCCGGAACCCAATACCAACGAAACAATACCTTATAGGCTGCCTCCAGCGTGGTGGTATTGAATGAGCATTTAGCTATGAGTGACCAGGCCCTATTCCAGTCCTCCGGATCCACATCCACCCCCAGGTCACGCTCCCACTGAACAACATATGAAAGAGAAGTATGCGACGGGCGTCTGTTCAAGGCTACATAAAGAAGGGAGATAAGGCCCGGGGCACCCGGGCGCTGCTGACAAAGCTGTTCAAAGGCCGATTTCTGGTATGGAAAAGAAGAAGTGCCCCGCAGCGAGAGTAGCCAGTGCCGCAATTGAAGGTATCGAAAAAATTCCGCCGGGGGAACATCCCGGGACTCCCGAAGAAGATCCCAGGTAGGGAAGGACCGAGAAACCAAAAAGTGTCGTACCTGCGAAAACCCATGAGCCACCCACCAAGAGAACGCCCTTGGGTGATCTAAACCCGGTGGGAAAAGAGGGTTGTTAACAATTGGAAGCAAAGGCAGAAAGGGTGACATCAGGCCACTGGAATAACGTACCGAGTCCCAGATTCGTAAGCCATGGAGCAACATCGGGCTCAGCGATATAGGGCGCAGGGCAGGGGGAAGCCATAGAAGCGCCGACGGTTGGATAGGGGCACAGTTAGGTAGCTCCAGCAAGACCCAGAAAGGGACGTCAGAGGAAGCGTGCAACATAGACAGCGGGGCAATCTGGCTCGCCTGGTAATACTTAGTTACATTGGGCACCCCAAGGCCACCCTGAAGTCTATGAGCAAAGAGCGTATTTCTAGATACTCTGGGGTGCTTATTGGCCCAGATGAAACGCATAAGCTTCGCCTGAAGCAACCGAAGGAAATGAGGGGGAACCCGCACCGGGAGAGTACGAAAATAATATAACAATTTCGGCAGGACGGTCATTTTCACCGAATGAACCCGCCCTATCCAAGACAGGTGCGGAAATTGCCAGGAATGCAGAAGAGAAGATAAAGAACTAAGCAATGGGTAATAATTCGCAGCAAAGAGGGAGTCATAGGTGGGGGTCAAGCGGATGCCCAAATATTCAAGAGAGGAGGAAGCCCATTTATAAGGGAAGTAGGATTGAAGGCGTGAAACCAAATCGGAATCCAAAGTAATATTAAGAGCGACAGTCTTATCCAAGTTAATACGGAGACCCGAAATCAAAGAGAAGCGCTCAAGAACCTGTTGCAGATTAGGAAGCGTCGTCAGAGGCTTAGTAAGAGTCAAGAGGGCATCGTCTGCAAAAAGATTCAGCTTAAACTCCTGTCCCGCGTATGAAACCCCCGATATATTGCAATCGGTCCGGAGCGCTAAAGCCAGCGGCTCAAGCGCCAGTATAAAAAGCGCCGGGGACAAAGGGCAGCCCTGTCTCGTCCCTCGCCCAATAGGAAAGGGGTTCGAGAAATACCCAGCATATTTAACGGAGGCCGAAGGAGACGAATACAAGGCTTGAATCCAAGAAAGGATAGAATCCCCGAAACCCCAACGAGACAGCACAAACCGCAGATATTCCCAGGATAGAGAGTCAAAGGCTTTATATATGTCTAAGGACAGTAAGAATCCCGGGATTTTCCGCTGTTGCAGAAGATATATAAGATGGACCACCTTACAAACGTTATCACCCGCCTGCCTCCCAGGGATAAACCCCACTTGGTCCCTGTGGACCAGGCTACGCAAATAGTTATTGATGCGAGAGCTAAGAATCTTGCCCAATATCTTCAGGTCTTCATTAAGAAGAGAAATGGGCCGAAAGGCTTTCGGTTCCTGTACATCCTCGTTCGTCTTAGGAATCATGGCTATATGTGCTCTAAGTGCGTCCGGGGAGGGCAAGGAGCCCTGTCGTAACTCATTGAAATAGTCAGCCAAGAAGGGCGCCAACAGGACCGAGAATTTCTTATAATAGAGACCGGAGTAGCCATCAGGACCTGGGGCCGCGGTGGACCTCAAAGATTTGATGGCTTGGAGCACTTCCGGTACGGTAACACAGGCATTGAGGGCCACCTGTGCTGCCTCGGATAATCCCGGAAGACGAAGATCTTGAAAAAATGCCTCTGCCTGAGCCACAGGGAAGGGATCAGGCGCAGTGTAAAGGCGCGAAAGGAAGTCCGAAAATCGGGAAACAATCTGCCGAGGATTAGAAGTACATCCACCTGTGGGAAGTCGCAGTCGAATTGGTTTATGGGGTTTCCCCACGGAATTGAGCTTCCTAGCCAGCATCGGGCCCGGTTTATTAGCACAGGAATAAAATTTGTGTTTGGTCCAACGCAGAGCCCGTTCCGCCTCCGAAGAGGCAAGTAAGTCTAATTCGGTCGCCAGAGCGTCCCGAGCGCGTTTATGGGCTGCGGATGGAGACGACTTCCAGCGCGCATCCGCAGAAGCCAGGAGAGAATGAAGCTCCAAAAGTCGGCGCTCCCGCTCCCGCTTCCGGACCGCCGCCAGCTGTATAACATGACCCCGCACCGTGGCCTTATGCGCCTCCCATAGGGGCACTGCCGAGGAGACCGATCCCGAGTTTTCCGCGAAGTATGTACGTAAGAAAAATTCTATTTGTTGGCAGGTAGCCTGAGTGGTCAATAAAGAATCGTTGATGCGCCAATGAAAAGGGCGCCGTTCTGACCCAGAGAGGACAAGGAGAAGTACCAAGGGATCGTGATCCGACCAAGGTGAGGAGGGAATAGTTATCCGCCTGACCAAGGGAAGCTGCTGAACCGGCATAAATATATGATCAATTCTACAAAAACTATCATGAGGACTGGAATAAAATGTAAAGTCGCGTTCAGTCGGGTGAAGCTCCCTCCAGACGTCCGCTAGCCCCGCTGTCCGCAAAAGAGAGCGCATACGTTCCTCCAGCACCAAATCATGGGAAGGGGCCGCCCCCCGTGCACAGCGCCTATCCAACGTGGAATCCAAAGTAACATTTGAATCCCCCAAAACAAGAATGAGACCCTTGGAGTGTCGGGAAACAATGGTGCAAAGATGCGAAAAGAATTTATCCTGAAAACGATTGGGTGCGTAGTAAGAGACAAAAGTAACCTCCTGGTCCCAGAGAGTGCCCTGCAAAAGCAAATACCTGCCCGTGGGGTCCGCTATATTCCGAGCACAGACAAAGGGAAGATTGCGTTTAAAAGCTATCAGTACACCCCGACGCTTCTCAGGAGCCGAGGCCGTGTAAAAGGTAGGATAGTGAGGTGAAAGATAACGCGGAGCGGAGGACTGCGAAAACCTGGTCTCTTGTAAACATACCACGTCAATTTGTTGCGATTTAAGGTGATGAAAGACTTTAGCCCGCTTCTGAGGCGAATTGAAGCCTTGAACATTCTGCGAGTGTATTTTCAAAAGGGGCGAGGCCATGGCGATATCAACGCAACACGCTCGGCAGAAAAACCCATAAAGCAGCTAGCAATTTCCGCTTCCAATGGCGAGCGGACCGTGGCGTCCTGGAACCCTGCAGAAAACAAGAACAAAAAAAAAACCAAAGGAGAAAAAAGACAAAGAAAGAAAAAAGGAAAAAGACATAAAAAGTATATACAATAGTGCAATTGTGTCACGCCAATGGTGACGCGCATCCTACAAAAGGAAGGATACCAGTTAGGGGTGGCTCTACCACCGGACACATGGCTGCAAATGAAAACATCAGAAACTAAAGCCCCCAGGGGGCAAAAGGGCAATAAGGCAACAAACATAATCGAACGGGGTCCGAAGCTATAAAACTAAGGGTCCCAGGAGCGAGGCCTCCATGATGACCTCCCATAAAAACCCAAAGAACCTTGGGGCCAACCCCCTCCCACCCAGCCGGGCCTGCCAGATCAACCTCCCACCCCGAAGCCCGAGGGAACCCTCACCCCATGCTACCAACGGAAACCAAAATACCCTCACCCAGGCCCAAGATAGGTTGCGGCAGCGGAAAGTCATAAGTCCTGAGTCCGCGAGGGGACCCCCTCCCACCCAACCAGGGAAGGAACCCAAGGGGGTAAACCAGATCAGTCCCAACCCGGAATGCTGACAAACCGGGGGAGCCCCAAGGGCCAAACTCACGGTCCCGCCAGAGAAGTCCATCGCTGAGATGACACACGGGAAGTCCAAGACACATCCTCAGCCCGGGGAAGAACAAGAAGGACTTGATCGCGAAGGGGTCTGGGGGAGAGCCCTCTTCCTATCGGACGACCGCTCCCAGATGCGGCCCGGAGGAAGCGGCCGTGCCGGAGATCCTGATGAATGAGCCGGGCTCCGATCCGCAGAATCAGGCGAAAGAAGGCGCAAGGACTCCAGCAGAGAATGGGCCTCCTCCGGCGTAGCCACAGAGTGACTGCGGCCCTGGTAGGTGAAGGTGAGGCGAAACGGGAAGCCCCAGGCGTATTTAATACGGTGTTTCACCAGGACCGAAGTGAAGGGCTTCAACTGGCGGCGCTTCTGAAGAGTGGTCTGGGAGAGGTCCGCAAAGAGCTGGTAGCGATGCCCCTGGAAGCTGAGGTCAGGGTTGTTCCTAGCCGCCAAGAGGATAGTTTCCTTAGTGCGGTAATACGTAAACTTGATGATAATGTCCCTGGGGGGCCCCTCCGGTCGTCTGGGGCCCAATGCACGATGTATGCGGTCAAATTCAAGCCGGTCTATGGGAATAGCGGGTGTCAGCTCCTGGAACAGAGCAGTAGCAGTAGAAGTAAGATCTGCGACCGTTTCCGGGATACCCCTTAACCGCAGATTGCCACGGCGGGAACGGTTTTCGAAATCCTCAAGCTGTAGTAGCGTGTCCGCCAATTCTTTCTTGAGGTCGCACAGATCCTGTTCGTGATTTTCCATGACCGTGACTGCCGCGTCCATCTTATCTTCAAGGTCGTTCGTCCGATTGCCCAACTCCCGAATTTCCCGTGAAAGACGATCGGCCAGCTTGGAGGTAGCGGAGGACAACTCGGACTGCAACATGCACTTAAAGCGGCGTAGGAGCTCAGCATCCCGCAGGGATGGGATCGGAGACTGCAGGGATGGCTCTGGTGCCAGGTCCTCCCCACTGCCAGGGTCCGACCCACCCAGGGATGGTGACAGCGAGGGACCCAAAATTGCGTCTGGGGCTCTATCTGAGGTCCCCGGCGGGAGCCGCGAATCCGCGGCCGGGGTCTTGGAAGTGTCTGGCGGCCGGCCAAAAATCGAGGCCGCGGCTTCAGCCGCGATCTCCGGCGGGTAGGCCGCAAACTCCAGAGCGGCCCGCCGGGAGCTGGAGGCACGGGCGGCCGGCGTTTTTTTGCCCATCAGGGCACCAGGGAGACAGGGGGCCAGAGAGGAGACAGGGGGACCCCCCCTGGAGGGCGAAGATCGGCCGATGTGTCCGGCGGCCGAGGTGAAATTTTAAAAAGCAGCCATCCTGGTTGCTGCTCACGAGCGCCCCCACATCTTTGTTATTTAATTAAAATATTTAATTTTTAAAAAAAAATCTGCCTTTAGTAACACTTTAATGCATAAGCACAATTTTGCAACGTTGACGTGTTAGTAAAACCGTACATATCATCACAACTACTTTGTACATCCAGGTGAATTATACCTTGTTTTTTCAAGACAAATGGGGCTTTCATTTGGAGGTAAATGGTAACAGATATCTACTGATTTTTTTTTAATCAAAGGAAAACTGGCCCAAAATAGTGAAAAAAAAATGTTTTTAAATTTGGCTGTATATTTCTTGTTACTACCATAACCTACCACCAAAGAAGAACCCCAAATAAATTCTCCTGCTCCTGACGATCGCAGCGATACCATGTATGTGCTGTTTGTACCCGTAGCACAGCCCTGAAACAATAGCGTGCATTTTGCTTTTTTAATCCTACCTAAAACATACTGACATTGACACTAACTGACACTGATAGTAATTTAAAAAAATTAAAAAAAAAAATCCTGCCCAAAATACACCGACCTTCAACTTTGACCCTTAATTGACCCAAACACTAACCCTGGTGCTGACCTAGATCAAACCTTGATCCAAGTATTTTTTCTTTATATTCTACACATTTATAATTATCTATATATTTTACATACTGTTTTTTCTTTCTGCAAGGAGAGAGAGAGAGATACAATGTACTCCATTCAGAGAGAAAAAATACAGGGGCGGGCTTCACAGTGATTGATCATTGTGATAGCCAATTAGAGGCTATCACAAAAATCAGGTGACCCGGAATCAGGAGTTCCAGGTCCCAATCGTTAGTATGGGACCTGGGACTCTCGGTGAGACCCCGGTCTCAGTACTGGGAGAGCGCTGTGCAGCGCCATCCCAACACAAAGGGAGATACGCAAATATGCGCTCCCAGGGCTAAAGGAGAGTGGAGCCACATATTTGTGTTAAGTCGGCATCAAGGGGTCATGCTGAGTATACACACATTGCAGGCTGAACAAAACTAATATAACAGATTCCCGCATCCACGCTATACAGCACAGATTGAGGAATCTCCCACAGTGGCTACTGAATTCTGACAGCAGCAATCAGCACCTGTCAAAATACCCAAACAGTGGCTGCATTGAAATAGATGCGGCCACTGTTCGGCACACAATTTTCCACCTGGCTCCAACTACTCGCATATACGCTCATTGGGGTTGATTTACTAAAACTGGAGAGTGCAAAATATGGTGCAGCTCTGCATGGTAGCCCATCAGCTTCTAACTTCAGCTTTGACAAGAAAACCTGGAAGCTGGCAGGTTCCTTTGCAGAGCTGCGCCAGATTTTGCACCCTCCTGTTTTAGTAAATCACCCCCATTCAGTGTCTGTGAGTATTCCAATAGCTAAAAATGTTCTGTTCCTGGAATACTCCTGTACCCTATTTGAGTGTTTCTGCAAGTCCCGGCATATACCACAGTACAGATCCACACAGTCATCCATGTCAACAGACAGCTGTATGCAGTACCTGGACTTCCCGGGTGGGATAAATATGCCAGAATTTAAATTACATGGGTTTGGGGCACCTATATGCAGGAGGTCTGTGCACAATTATACGTGTGGTACAGTGGTTCTCAACCTGTGGGTCACGATTCCTTTGGGGGTTGAACGACCCTTTCACAGGGGTCCCCTAAGACCATCAGAAAACACATATTTCCGATGTGTAAAGAGCAGCTGTGTAGAAAGCAGCTGCTGTGTTGAAAGCAGCTACTCTATTAAAAGCAGCTACTGTGTTGAAAGCAGCAGTATTGGAGGTAAAACGACACTCATGAATTATAATTACTGGGTAAATAATTTTATGGTTGGGGGTCACCACAACATGAGGAACTGTATTAAAGGGTCACAGCATTAGGAAGGTTGAGAACCACTGGTGTGGTATCAAAATACACTCATTGACACTTTATTAGGTACACCTGTTAAATTGTTTGGTAACACAAATTGCTAATCACATGGCAGCAACTCAATGCATTTAGGCATTTAGACGTGGCGAACATGACTTGCTGAAGGTCAACCGAGCATCAGAATGGGGAAGAAAGGGGATTTAAGTGACTTTCAGCATGGCATGGTTGTTGGTACCAGACGGGCCGGTCTGAGTATTTCAAAAACTGCTGATCTACTGGGATTTTCACGCACAAACATCTCTAGGGTTTAGAGAGAATGGTCCGAAAAAAGAGAAAATATCCAGTGAGTGGCAGTTGTGTGGAGGAAAATGCCTTGTTGATGTCAGAGATCAGAGGAGAATGGGCAGGATGGGTTGAGATGTTAGAAAGGTGACAGTAAATTAAGGCAGTTCTGAAGGCAAAGAAGGGTCTAGCCTGGTGCTAGGAAGGTGTACCTAATAAAGTGGCCGGTGCGTGAGTGTATATTCACAATCAGTATTAATGCATATTAGTGCATGCTTAATATGCTGTCTTCATCATTACTAGGCTTTTAACTCGCCTTGAAGCATCAAAAAAACAAAGGAGAAGAAGAACATGGCCTTAACTGAGTCCCTTTGTTTTGTTTAGGATTCTCTGCATTGTGATAAGCAGAAATCTTCAGCCCTGCAGTAAAAATTGTACTTCCCAAATACATGTAAAGCTGCTGACTGGCAGAAACATATTACTTTTATTACTTCTGTTGGTAGCTAATTTGTGAACTTTCACAGGCCAATAATAAATCCATGAAAGTCACTTTTATAGCTTTAGGTCATTTAATGTTACCCGACAGCAGAGGTCACATGGGCTTAGAACAATTACAGGGCTGCAGATTACACTGCTGGGATCCTGGTAAGAGAAAAAATCACCTAATATTTCTTGATAGCTTCATACATTAAAAAAGATGTGTATATGTGTGTGTAAATGCATATAATTTTTTTTTAATTAATTAATTTATTTATTTGTTATTAAAGTGATAGTGTTATCTTAAAGACAGAGTAAAAATTCCCCCTTAACGGCCTAACAGCCTTGAAAAAAAAAAAAAAAAGGAAGATGAGCAGTCGGCTTGTGGAAATGTTTTCAATGGATGCCATCGTTTCAAATGGGTGTATGCCTTCTATAAATCTGTGTATATCCAATAAACATTAAGATCTAGGCCCCTGGCACACCCCTATTCATTAGCTTGTAAAGGGGTTTTAAACTTTCAACAAGAAAGTGGTCCCGAATTACCACAAAACAGTCCACGAGCAGCTCAGACAGAAATCCAGGACTCCTCAGCTTTTTCCTTTTACCGGCTATGAACTGGCCTCAGAAGACAACTGAAACTGTTTGAATGGGGTGTATTTACTAAAACCTACTGGTTGTCAGCAGTGGGAGCTTATGCTGCTGTGTCTCAGCCAATGAAGAGAGAGACACCCGGGAGAGCCTCAGCTCTCCTGCACATCGCTAGATCTGGCTCAGGTAAGTATTAGGGGGGAATGCGGGGGAAGCTGCACACTGAAGGTTTGCATTTTTTACAATAATGAATTGCATACTTTATATTTGATTAATTGAGGTTAACAATTTATCATTTAAATATGGATTCTATCTATTTATGGGCATAATATAAGGGCGCGGGCACCATATATTTTTTTTCATTTGTTATTACACAGTACATATAATGAGGATGTAGCTAGGAGCCTGCGAACTTATTTTATACTAAATATTTGAAGTGGCTCACAGGACATACCAATCTTATCTGCACACTGAAGGTTTTTTACCTTCATGCATAGAATACATGAAGATAAAACAAACCTTCAGCCTTCACAACAGTGATATTTCTAGAGGCAGTCTGTCGGGCCAGTAACTCACTTGCTTCAGTTATCACTCCTATTATAACAAGGGTCTTCACACTAGTGTTCCATTCCATAGAACCTCTCCAAAACCGAGTTTCTGGTCTTCCCCCCAGCCCGGACACCACCCCCCATTGACTTCTCTATCACATCGAACAACGCTACCATCAAACCCGCCCCGCAGGCCAGAGTACTTGGTGTCATTCTGGACTCCAACCTATCCTTCCAGCCCCAAGTCCAATCTTTAACAAACTCATGCAGACTCCACCTCCGCAACATCGCCAAAATACGCACGTTCCTAACCCCAGAAACCACTAAACAGCTCATCCACTCCCTCATCATATCACGACTCGACTACTGCAACTCCCTCCTCACTGGCCTGCCTCCCTGCTGGCTATCCCCGCTTCAGTCGATCCTGAATACGGCTGCCAGACTCATTCACCTTTCCAACCGCTCCATCTCCGCCACCCCCCTCTGCCAATCCCTCCACTGGCTTCCGATTGCGCAACGGATCAAATTCAAAATCCTAACACTGATGTACAAAGCTGTCCACCATACTGCCCCGAACTACATCACTGACCTAATATCCAAGTACCACCCGGCACGCACACTCCGCTCCTCACAAGACCTCCTTCTCTCTAGTTCCCTGGTCTCCTCCTCCCATGCCCGCCTCCAGGGTGTCACCCATCCTCTGGAACTCCCTGCCCCAACCCATCAGATTATCACCTACTCTCCTCTCCCTTAGGCGCACCCTGAAAACCCATCTCTTCAGGGAAGCCTACCCCACCCCCTGCTAACTTGCCGACCTCCTCCACTCTTCCTACCACTCCATCCCCCACAGCTATCTCCTCCTGTGCCCCTATCCCGTCCCTTCTAGATTGTAAGCTCGAAAGAGCAGGGCCCTCAATCCCCTCATGTTTTGCATTGTATTGGTATTGTTCTGTCACATGTTCTGTCCCCCTTTGTAATGTACAGCGCTGAGCGAACTATTGGCGCTTTATAAATACTGTATAATAATAATAGAGAGGGTCAGTCTTCATTTTAACTGCCAAAACAGACAGTCGGTGAGCAAATGAAAAGTCGCTCCTGGAGCCCCATAAGAGGTACTGTATAAGGGCAGCATCTATTAAAAAAACGAATACTTAAATAGAGTTTGTTGAACTGAAAGTACAGATCCACAAATAGCAAGGCTTTAGCTTGATGTGAAGCAGCAACACAGGGTGGGGGTAGATCTTGTTTGATTTCAAAATCGAATGATTCTTTGTTTCCATGGGGAAAAGTGAAAACACAAAGTATGACTCACTGACCTAGATGGCTTGGAAATGCTGGCATGGGAAATATAAATGCAGTCTGCAAACTGTCTAAGAGTTATACTTAATGTCAATTTGTCAACCACCCGGCTTGGGGAAGGGCACACAGAAAACTTATATTCACACTTAAAACACAAAAATCAGGAACATGCTATATTTGTGTGATATTAAAAGAGAAGGTCAGGTTTCATCACCTAGGTGGATGTAGAATCAAGTTTAATGCTGCATCTGTTCCCCGCCGCTTCTAAGACCGAGAACTGAGCGATTAAACACCTCTGATCGCTCACACCGCTGATCAGGATCCTTGCAGAGCCTTGACCGGCTCTATGACATCAGCTGACAGCAGACTTTAGCCCTTTGTCGGCAGAATCTAGGTCACAGGAGTGCAGAAATAAGTTCACCGTGACCCAGAAGAGAAGTACGGCGAAAAAAAGCTTTGGCCATATTTCTCTCTTAAGGATGGCTTGAGGAATCTCTGTTGTAATCGTTTGGTTGCTTCACGGCCCCTAGAATGCACATGGCCAGCTCAATTTTGGGTGACTCCCTCTAGTAACAGCTAGTGGTATTGCAGGCTGTGATAACTATCACATCTGGTTTTTCCTCTCAGAGCTCTCCCCTTATTCCTATTCTACCGAATCAGGTCCAGGTTAGGGTGTCACTGTGGACGTGGTTCCTTGATGTCTGATGGCAGCAGAAGGAGATTAGTGTCAGTTTTTTACCAGATTGGGGAACTTTGGGTTCTTGTGACAATCTACCAGTTTGCTGGTCGATTTCTGAGGAAGTGTGTCAAGCAGCTGTTGGGCGCTCTCATTCCTGTACCCTCTGTACCCCTGTATGTCACAATTTGCATTTGAGGATTCCCCATTTAGTATTCATTATCTCCTTTTCTACCTTGGGGCTGCTGTAGAGCTAGCTCTAGTTCAATTATACTCCCAGGATCTGTACACTGCTAATCACATGGAAGCTTGTAGAAGCCAAAAAGAGTAGCTATTGCTGCTGGAAAAGCACATGAATTGATGTTCGGAATATAATCAGACACTGAGGCATTTTCACAATCTTGTATACTGTGGAAGAAAACAAGCAGCTGAATTAAATCTGCAGCAGTCTGTGCCAGTGCCAGTTTTGGGAACATAATTCAGGGTGAAAACCCAACTCCAGGCAAAAACAAAAAAAAATTTCCCATTTAGTGGGGCTGTGCACGCGTTAACTGCTCCTTTTTGTCTAAGGGAATAGAGAACAGAGATATACTTACCTAATCCTCCGATCCTCCCCACACAAGACCAGTCCCTGCAGCTCCTGAACACCCCCCGTGGTCTAGCGGTGCAGTGGACTGTACCTGATGTTACCATGCCTAGAGACTTGCTCTGGATGTGAGGACAGCAGAAACATTTCACTGTTGGATTGTGGGAGTGCTTTGTTTGCCACTGGATTGGAGGATCGGGTGAGTATAAGCTTTCTGGTCATCCCTGGACAAAACGAGCAGTTAACCCTTACAGTTAAGGCACAGCCCAGCTGCATGGGAAAACTGTTTTTTTGCCCGGAGTTGGGTTTTAAAGAAGTCTCATTGCACTTTTTTGCTCCCGTCTCCCAGACGACAGAGTGCATGTAACACTTTGACCTGTCTTTCTATATTGTCTCACTGCTGAGAAAGTATGGTTGACAGCTCCCTTCCCATCCCCTCACCACTTTCCAACCAAGCATCTAGGAAAGATACAAATATTTAATTAGCTATGCTTGACAGCACTTGTCTCAGAAAAAGGACAAGCGCCGCCAGTGGGTATGCAAAGAATGGGACATGCCAGTTCCCCTGTGCAACCCCCTATGTTAAGCAGTCTCTAACATGCAGGAGGCCCCTGTCATGCAGCATCCTAGGTTGCTAGGATGCAGGAAGCCGTCTACATCATAACAATATATGATGCTGTCTGGCAGGGACCACTTGCACCCTAACAACAAAGGACACTGTACGGCAGGGGCTGCCTGTACCCTAACAACAAAGGTGAGGCTGTCTGCATCATAGCAACAACTAAATGCTGTGCACCAGGGGCCGCCTGCATCCTAGCAACAAAGGAACGCTATTCAGAAGGGACAGCCTGCATCCTACCAAAAACGGACACTGTGCAGCAGAGGTACAGTTGCAAGAAAAAGTATGTGACCCCCTTGGGATTACGTGGAGTTTTGCATGAATTGGGCATAAAATGTGCTCTGAACGTCATCTAAGTCACAACAATAGAAGAACACAGTCTGCTAAACATAATACTACACAAACATTAGATGTTGCCATGGTTTAATTGCACATAACATGTAAACATTCACAGTGCAGGGAGGAAAAAGTATGTGAGGCCCTAGCTTAATGACTTCTCCCAGAGCTAATTGGAGCCAGGAGTGAGCCAACCTTGACTCCAATCAGTGTGATGATATTGGATGTGTTGCTGACAGCTGTCCTGCCCTTAAAAAACACACACCTGTTTTGGGTTTACTGGTTTCAAGAAGCACTGTCTGATGTGAACCATGCCTCGCAGAAAAGAGCTCTCAGAAGACCTACGATCAAGAATTGTTGACTTGCATGAAGCTGGAAAGGGTTACAAAAGTATCTCTAAAAGCCTTGATGTTCATGTGTCCACGGTAAGACAGACTGTCTACAAATGGAGAAAGTTTAGCACTGTTGCTACTCTCCCTAGGTGTTGTCGTCCTGTAAAAATGACTGCAAGAGCACAGCGCAGAATGCTGCACGAGGTAAAGAAGAATCCCAGAGTGTCAGCTAAAGACCTACAGAAATCTCTGGCACATGATAACATTTTTGTTGACACATCTACAATAAGGAAAACATTAAACAAGAATGGAGTACATGGGAGGACACCACGGAGGAAGCCATTGCTGTCCAAAAAGAATATTGCAGCACGTTTGAAGTTTGCAAAAGAGCACCTGGATGTTCCACAGCACTACTGGCAAAATATACTGTGGACAGATGAAACCAAGATTGAGTTGTTTGGGAAGAACACACAACACTATGTGTGGAGAAAAAAAGGCGCAGCACACCAACATCAAAACCTCATCCCCACTGTGAAACATGGCGGAGGGAGCATCATGGTTTGGGGCTGCTTTGCTGCCTCAGGGCCTGGACGGATTGTTGTCATTGATGGGAAAATTAATTCCAGAGTTTATCAAGACATTTTGCAGGAAAACGTACGACCATCTGTCCGCCAACTGAAGCTCCGCAGAGGATGGGTGATGCAACAGGACAATGACCCAAAGCATACAAGTAATTCAACAAAACAATGGCTGCAACAGCACAGAATACGCCTTCTGGAGTTGCCCAGTCAGAGTCCTGACCTCAACCCCATTGAAATGCTGTGGCATGACCTTAAGAGAGCGATTCACACCAGACATCCCAAGAATATTGCTACACTGAAACAGTTTTGTGAAGAGGAGTGGTCCAAAATGACTCCAGATCGTTGTGCAGGTCTGATCTGCAACTACAGGAAACGTTTGGTTGAGGTTATTGCTGCCAAAGGAGGGTCAACCAGTTATTAAGTCCAAAGGTTCACATACTTTTTCCTCCCTGCACTGTGAATGTTTACATGTTATGTGCAATTAAACCATGGCAACATCTAATGTTTGTGTAGTATTATGTTCAGCAGACTGTGTTCTTCTATTGTTGTGACTTAGATGACGTTCAGAGCACATTTTATGCCCAATTCATGCAAAACTCCACGTAATCCCAAGGGGTTCACATACTTTTTCTTGCAACTGTATTTGGTTCAGAAGTCTGGTGGTTTACAACAAGAAAAGTATGTCACTAGTTTGCAATCAAGCTACAAATAAATGTAAAGATCAAACAAACAACTACTAAAAGCACACTGAACCTGAGTGGGAGCTTTCTAGCTGACACTCCCCTTCTGTCAGGACAGGCATGCTAACTGTGCTGGCAACTGAGTTTAAGGTTAGCAACACCCACAAATTGGGCTTCGGGGGAGGAGCAGAGAACCTGAACAGCAAGGAATAAAGAAGAGATTTTATTCACATTTCAATGCTGTTTCATTGGAGAAGTTAAGCTGGCTTAACTAACTTCAAACCTTTTCTGGGCATCAGTATCAGCGGCCCCAAAAGACACAAAGATGCCACTCCAGTGATGCAGTTGTAATCCTACACATGGCTACAGCTGGTCGTTGGCTTGCAGTACATGGAGTGAACAACTGCATGCAATGTGCCGATCACTGTGGCAGATGTCAGCCACACCAAGTGTTTACACTTCATTGTCCAGCTTCCCATTCCTTAGATCTTTACTCCCTTGCAGAGCTATAGCTCCTTGCAGAATCGTCATGTTCACAAAGCTTTAAGTATGTCATTGTTTGCCTGGAGATCCACTTTAACATGATACAGTGAAAAAAAAATTCTAGGCATTGAAAGTTATAACCTGACAGGCATGTACACTAATGAAAAGCACTCTATGAATGAATGCAGTATTAAACCAAAAGCAAATTATTATACTGCAGCTTACCAATTCTTAGATGTGGAGGCTGCATTAGTTTCCCTTTTTCATGCTTCATTTCTTTTATTTTCATCTGGAGATCTTTCCAGAAAGTCTGTTGTTTATCAACAGAACAAGCTGTCCAGCAGATGTAGCAGTTACAAGGTTGAGACAAACCATTTACCACTCCACAGGGGTGATTACATTGATCAGCTTTTATTTATTTTTGTGTAAAACCTTTATCCCAAAAGGAAAAAACTGTTACTGTAATTGTTTAAAATGCGATAGCTGGAGTTTGGCTGCAATTTTTTTAGTTCATCTATATCTGCTAATGTATCTAGCACTCCTCTCCCTCCAGATGAACAATGCTGCTGTCCAATGGTGTCTCTGTGGCTCCTTTATCCACAGAGCAGGCACTTTAATACAGGAAGTGTGTTAATAGACAGATCACCAGGTGACAACAGAGGGAAAAAAGTCTAAGATAATAAAACTAATGCAGCCACCATATCTAATAATTGGTAAGCTGCAATACATTACATTTTTTGATTTTGGGTATAATACCGCTTGAAGGAAGGGTGCATGAATAAAAAAAAAATCACCTTTTCCAATCACAGAATGATTTTCATTGAGGGAACCAATTGTACAAATTCTGTGAGTGTAGTACGGGGGCAGAAATGGCGGGCATAGCTAGCCCTTGGTGAGCGCCTGTCACAGGTGCAGCTGTCTAAATGAACTCCTGCGGAGGTATCCAGGGGCTGAGGACTTCAGACTTCAACCGAACACTGCAACAACTAGCAACATGGGACACTCTTCCATCATGGAACGTCCCATCCCTGCCACTGTTTTTTAAAAGAAAAACAGCATTCACTAATCTTCAGCTAACACTAATTTGCCATGTTACTCCTGTGTGTCAGCACTCCTTCCCAGTATCACACAGAGGACATGAACTAGAAAACAAACATTTTCCCACAATGTAATGGGACATTTTCCTATTTTGATACCCAAAACATTCAGAAATCAAAGCAACGTAATCCACTGACTGTCTAATCTCAGCTCTCCCAGTTCCTGGTCAGTCATAAAGATATACTCAGAAGGTAGGACACAGACACACAGTATTTAAAGATGTCAGGCCGTTTACATCTCAGTTACGGCTCATTCACACTTGACTCATTTCTAATGCTTGTCAAACGCCCCTATAGCGTTTGACAGGCGTTAGACAGGCGTTTGGGAAGCGTTTTTAACGCTCCTCAAACGCTCCCCAAACGCCCTATGAGTGTTTTTGAGGTGTTTGCCAAGCGTTAAAACAGCACCACAAACGCCTACAATGAAGTTCAATGGTATTAATGCTCGGCAAATGTCTCACACCTGACTCGCAAACGCCCCGCAAATTCCTGCCAGGCGTTTGAGGAGCGTCACCATAGACTTGAATGGGAGGCTTCAACTCCTCCTGACTTGACATGAGGCGTCAATTTTGCCACAGCGCTAACAGCACTGTGTGCTGCCATGTGTAGAATTTTCATAGTCGTTTGAGGAGCATTAAACTAACGCCTGCTAACAAAGCTAGTATGAACTTAGCCTAAGGGCTCGTTCACACTTGGCTATTTTGCCAACGCTTGCCAAACGCCCCTATAGCGTTTGGCAAGCGTTGGTCCGGCGTTTGCAGAGCGTTTTTCAAACGCCGCATGCGCGGTTTAGCGGCGGTTGCTAGGCGTTTGCCGAGCGTTAATAACGCCCCACAAACGCCTATAATGCAGTTTGAGTGGTGTTACCGCTCCGCAAATGCCCCGCAACCGCGTCGCAACCGCACCGCAAACGCCGGCCAGGCGTTTGTGAAGCGGCACCATAGACGAGAATAGGAGGCTTCAAGGCCTCCTGACTTGTCCAGAGGCATCCGTTTTGCCGCGACGCGACGCAAACGCTCCCGTTAGAACAGCACCATGTGCTGTAATGTGCAGAATTGGCAGAGGCGTTTGGGAAGCGGTAAAAACGCTTCCCAAACGCCTCTCTGCCGCCTGCACACAGCGCTAGTGTGAACGTAGCCTTACTCTTCCACTGCAAAGAATGAAATTAAACCTCTTCATTGGTTATATTATAGTTGAGGCTGATTAGGGCTCATTTATACCATAGTAATCAAAGTGGAACTACAGTACCATATTAAAAGACGTCAAACAGGCAGGCTCTTTATTACAGAAGATATGCCATTTTTCTTCTGTAATAAAATCAAGCTACCTGCCTGCTCACAGTCATCTGTGGGATGTACAATGTGCCTGTGTGCTGCCATGACTGCACTTCTGCATGCTCAAGAGTGATGACATCCCATACCAGCAAATCAAGGGCACCCAGAAGAAGCCAGGGAGAAGATCCTAGCCCAGTGAGGGAGCCCAGTGAGAACCACTGAAACAAAGTTAGATTGGAACTTCACTCTCTAAATCAACATTGACTATTATTAATCCTTATGCTGCTAACATTAATAAATAGATAGGAAGATATATCACATTTGCTTGTTTAAACGTTTTTGTTTTTTTGACATTTCTTTAGTTCCTTCCTGATTTCCATGTCTAGGCAAATTGTGCCATACATCCCTGGAGTCTTCAGGAGGGGTTTTCTCAGCTAAGCACACCCTCCCTGCCTGCATGCCTAAGCTAAGTGCAGATAGATTCCAGGAAGTAAATGCTGCATGGATCTACAGCCCTTACTGGATGGCCATGGCCAGAAAAGCTAGGGGGTGATTTTAAAGTGATTTCTTAGCAAAATAAAGCATGGAGACATGGACAGATGGGGGAGTTTGATGTTAAAAATGAATTCTATAGCATTTTTGATTTGTGGTGCTCAGATGCAGTGCAGTTCTGCTTTAAGTATTGTGGAGTTTACTTCCACCTTAAGCTGCGTTGATCTGAATATCAATGCAGTCTCAACACCAGAGCACATAGAAAACAATTGTTTTCTATGTGTCTTGTTCCCAGCAGTTACAAAGCATTGCAAAAAAATTCAGATGTGCTGCATTTTTTACAACACCTAATGTTACCGAATGAAGCCGCAGCTCCGCTTTGCTTCAGTGCATAGAAGTATATGAGATGCCAAAAAAGCTACCTTTCATTGTTACAAAGCAAAGCAACTCCCCTTGCCACCCCTAAAAAAACAGACACCAGGCTGTACAACAGTAAACAACTTTACTTCCACCGAGAGAGCGACGAATATGTGAATAGAAAACCTGGTATCCTCACAAATTATGTTGTCCGTACTGATGCTGATAATGCTAGGGAATGGATGCATACAAATATTTTTTCTACTTACATATATGATATGCCCACATATAAAGGTCTCAGATAATCTCATAACCCAGGCACTGATCTCTAGGTACTGCATGACAGAGGAATATGAACAAAGACAGTTAATAGGAACTGTTAAAAGACATGTCATCTTGTCCTGTTTCAATGGTTGATGAATACATATTTATACATGACAAAATTAGAGTACAATGGGTGGGGGGAATTACTAAATCTGAAGCACACAGAATCTGGTGTAACTGAGCACAATACCCAATCAGCTTCAAACTTCAGCTTGTTCACCAGATTCTGTGTACACCAGTTTTAGTAAATCCTCCCCATAGGACTGCTTCAGAATATTTGGAAGTAGTAATAAAAGCTGTTGGAAGATACAACACATTGGCATTTTGATATATGATGGAGCAGCTTTTTTTATGGTTCAGTAAATTCTTTTTTTGCTTTTGTGAAGCTTAGTAGTACACCAGTTGATGCACATCATATTGTTTGCAAGTGAATAAATGACGCGTGGGATAAAAAGGGGGGTTGATTCTTCAGAGTAGGCACTTCAAGAGTATGAGGGAGTGAGAATGTCAAAAGCGTAAAGAGTAACTGTTTTTCTACATTTTGGCTACAGTGGAGAAGGGATAGAATCCCTGTAAACGTTTTACTGCTATTTAGGCATCCATTGGAGAGATTTACGCTCACATCCTGTCCTGCTGACAATATTTTTCCAGACAGTAAGTGAGGGGATCTCTTCAACAGCAACACAGAGACAAGCAGAGTAGTAGGATAAAAGAAGAATGGAAACCTGTCGGATTTTTATTTCTGACTGTTTCTGTTGCAGGTTTTCTCTCGTGTCCTCTCTGATGAAAACAAAAAGCCTCAGATAGAAGTAAAGACCGAACAGGCATTCAAATCCTCAAGAAATGTATCTACAACTAATTAAAAAAAAGTTTTAACTTGACACACACTTTAAAAATGTGGCTGGACACAGTATACAAACGATTGTAAGCTCAAAAGAGCAGGGCCCTTGACCCCCTCGTATTTTGTATTGTTACTGTATTGTCTCATGTTCTGTCCCCCACTATATTATACAGCGCTGAGCAAACCTTTTAGCGCCATATAAATACTGTATAATAATAATAATGATTGAGGCTGAGTGCTGGTTATGCTTTTTACAAGGTAAGAAATGAAGATGGACATACAGCAGGTGGGTGTTTGGCATCTGCAGTTTTGTGTAAAACCCAAGGCCTCATTCACCCTGGCAGCCTGTGTTTAGCCTTCTAAACGCAGGAGAAGTGATCAGGGAAGTATAACAACTTTTATGCTTCGCAGATCCCAATTTCCTGTGTTTAGATATTCCTTCTTTAAATCCGGTTGAGCCACACATAGTTGTATTTAGACACATTGGGGCTGATTTACTAAAACTGGAGAGTGCAAAATCTAGCGCAGCTGTGCATGGAGGCCAGCCAGCTTCTAACTTCAGTTTGTTCAATTAAACTTTGACAATAAAACCTGGAAGCTGATTGGTTTCTGTGTAGAGCTGCACCAGATTTTGCACTCTCCAATTTTAGTAAATCTCCCCTATTTCGTCACATATAGAGTGTAAAATCAGATCCTGGATGCAGTGTGAATGGCACCACTGACAAATAATGGCATGTATTTATACTGTATGCATTTAGAAATGTTCTCTACATTCATAAAATGCTGGTTTTATAGTGTGAATGAGGCCATTCTCTGATCAGTTAACAAGACATTACAGCAATAAAACAAAAATAAAGGATCCGATGCTCGAGTTTTCTAGGGAATTGGATAATAGAGAGTAGTTACTAATTTTTGACCCTTAGGCTACGTTCACACTAGCCTTGTGTGCAGGCGGCAGAGAGGCGTTTGGGAAGCGTTTTTACCGCTTCCCAAACGCCTCTGCCAATTCTGCACATTACAGCACATGGTGCTGTTCTAACGGGAGCGTTTGCATTGCGTCGCGGCAAAACGGACGCCTCTGGACGAGTCAGGAGGCTTTGAAGCCTCCTATTCTCGTCTATGGTGCCGCTCCGCAAACGCCCGGCCGGCGTTTGCAGTGCGGTTGCGATGCGGTTGCGGGGCGTTTGCGGAGCGGTAACACCACTCAAACTGCATTATAGGCGTTTGTGGGGCGTTTTTAACGCTCGGCAAATGCCTAGCAACCGCCGCTAAACCGTGCATGCGGCGTTTGCGGAGCGTTTGCCGAGCGTTAATAACGCTCCGCAAACGCCGGACCAACGCTTGCCAAACGCTATAGGGGCGTTTGGCAAGCGTTGGCAAAACAGCCTAGTGTGAACGAGCCCTTAAAGCGCCTTTTCAGAAAGAAGGAAAAGATGAATTAACACCCTACACCAAATGCGTCAAACACAAGGCCCGTGGGCCGAATCCGGCTTGCCCGGCCATTTCATTTTTCTCAGCAGTCAGCAGCACAAAAGAGGACAGAACTCCTACCCCAGATCCTGTGCTTTTCTGGGCAGTTGCGGACAGACTCGTCTGACTCCCCCACCCACCCCTCCTCTCCAGTCCCAGCAGTCAGCAGCAGAGAGAAGGACAGAACTCCTCCTACAGATCCTGCACCTCTCTGTGCAGACACAGCACCCCTTCACCTCCACCTCCTCTGGTCTCAGAATTCAGCAAACCCTGGCAGCTGTCTCCAGCTCTCCTGTAGACCTCCTCCAGACCCTGCACTTTCTGCTTCCCAGACTCTTGACATCTGATGTAAGGAAGGGTGGGGTGCTCTGAATATCTGCTTATATTTATTATGAGAATAATACAATTCCATTATACAATTCAGAGACTACTCAGACAGAACACCATGGCAGAACCAATAATCCAATATTCTTGTGGAATATACCAGCGGTGTGCAACCCTCCTTCTGCTACAGGAGAGTGAGTGGGCTCCATGCTTGTCTGCACCTGCCCTTCACAACTTACATCTTAAGTTATTAATACAACCAGTAATAATTAAATGCAGAGGCAATTATTTAATATGATAAAGAGTAGATACATTTATATAATATATATATATATATATATATATATATATATATATATATATATATATATATATCCTCCACTCCTCCAAACCACTCCATCCCCCACAGCCATTTCCTCCTGTGTTACTATCCTCTCCCTCCTAGATTGTAAGTTTGAAAGAGCAGGGCCCTCGAACCCCTCATGTATTGTTTGTTGCTGTATTGTCTCATGTACTGTCCCCCACTATAATGTACAGCGCTGAGCAAACCTTTTAGCGCTATATAAATACTGTATAATAATAATAATAATATAATCTAATAATAATAATAATAATAATAATATAGTCCTAGAGATACAATTGGCCTTTGAGGGAAACCATAATGCTGATGCAGCCCACAAGGAAATAGAGTTTGACACCCCTAACCTACACCCTCACCTATGCTCAAACCCCCCCGGTCCCCACTGTAGGTGATGAGTTGTCAGTACCTGTGCAGCCCATGTAGTGGTCCAAAGATTTGAAATCCCTACTCATCTCTCTGCAGCACATCCGGGTCAGATCAGAGCGATTCTGATTGGAAAGCTCCAGCACAGAGCATCATTTCTAACAGGGTACCTGCTGTTTGTTCACACTAGAAGGCTTGCAGGCTGCCAAGTCCCTGCTGTCAGGGAAAGTAAAGGGAGATGAGTTGGTATTTCAAAGCCTCTGTTGTGAATTATTAATTTCTCCACTAAAACACTACAGTGCCCACAGTCTAGGTACAGGAATACTTTCAAATGAACACAGTGCAGTAACCCATAACAACTAATGAGAGGACTCTTTCATTATTCTCATTTAATCTAAGAAAGCTGAAATCTTTCTCTGGGTTATAGCTCTTCACCACTCGATTTATTAAGGAAGCAAGTTAAAGCCTTTATTACATTTATGACAAACCTTTTTATGCCGTACAAACCACATAAGCTCCATTTCAGCTAAATTGTTTATTCTAAGAGAAAACGTACTATGCTGCGTAAATCTGAATACATGTAAATGTACCCTGTGCGTAACAACAGAACAGACATGGCGGCTACATCGTGTCACAAACGTCTTGCTCCAATTTTGTGCCTTGATGGCCACTTCCTCGGGGGCAACTCCTCCTTATATGAGCCATTAGGGAGAAGCTCCAGCAATTACTCAGTGATAAAAGTCACAACTGTTTATCACACTTTATTCCCTCTGTAATACAATATATGTCAAAGGTATAAATATGTTCTGGAAAAATTATGAGTTATGTAATCCTGAAAGATTAAATAAAATATTAGATGCTCCAACCATTTAGCACCACTGTCCTGGGGGTTCTGAGCACTGCAGGTTTTCATTCATAACCACTGGGAGAGTACAGGACTTTACAGAAGAGGTCTCCATTCAGTTCTACCCATGGAACACTGGAACAGAACTGAACACTATGTAGAAGCTGTACATTCAGTACCACAGAGGATAGAAAACAAAAACTATGGAGGAGCTTTCCATTCAGCACAGCTCTACTACAAGTACAGAACTGTAATTACAAAAAGCTTCTACCACAGAGGATAGAAAACAAAAACTATTATTTATTTATTTCAGGTACTTATATAGCACCATCAATTTATGCAGTGCTTTACATATATATTGAACATTCACATCAGTCCCTAACCCTCAAGGAGCATACAATCTAAGGTCCCTAACTCACATTCATACACAGACATATTAGGGCCAATTTAGACAGGAGCCAATTCACCTACCAGCATGTCTTTGAAGTGTGGGAGGAAACTGGAGTACTCAGAGGAAACCCACGCAGGCACAGGAAGAACATGCAAACTCCAGGAAGGTGGTGCTGTGGTTGGGATTTGAACCAGCGACCCTAGTACTGCCAGGCGGAAGTGCTAACCACTTAGCCACTGTGCTGCCTAAAACTATGGAGGAGCTTTCCATTCAGCACCGCTCTACTACAAGTACAGAACATTGCAAAAAAGCTGTCCATTCAGCACCACACTGCGGAGGAGCTGTCCATTCAGCACCACACTGCGGAGGAGCTGTCCATTCAGCACCACACTGCGGAGGAGCTGTCCATTCAGCACCACACTGCGGAGGAGCTGTCCATTCAGCACCACACTGCGGAGGAGCTGTCCATTCAGCACCACACTGCGGAGGAGCTGTCCATTCAGCACCACACTGCAGAGGAGCTGTCCATTCAGCACCACACTGCGGAGGAGCTGTCCATTCAGCACCACACTGCGGAGGAGCTGTCCATTCAGCACCACACTGCGGAGGAGCTGTCCATTCAGTACCACACTGTGGAGGAGCTGTCCTATGTGCACCACTATACAATTATGGGGCCCTTTCACAACAGCTTTCATATTAGGTCCGCCTGTCTGTTTTTCAGCTTTATGGGCAAGTTAAGCTCCATGCAGCTCTATGGCCAGGCTGGTGTTACAGACTTGTGTCCATTAACACCCAACCACCTACCTCCGAGTCTGTCCAGGTCCAGAAAAAAAACAGGAACAGATTGCACCATTTTCCATTTTTCTGAACCTAAATGTGACATATTGGAAGGAGTGTGATGTAAACTGACACAAGTACATTTACATCTAGCAGCCCATGGAGTTATCATGGGTCCACCCCTATCCAATGTGTAAATGTGGACACAAAGTGGACTGAAACAGATATAAAAAAAAAAATGACACTACCCACAAATCCCCTGCTAAACAGAGCGGAGCAGGTCCATGTGGAAGGACCCTGAGAGACATTATGGAGGAGCTGTCCATTTAGCACCACTCTACTAAGTACAGAACATTACTTTTTCATGTATTGTAATGATGAATTGTATTTATTTATCAGTAGATGTGTACATTATGTATTTAGTGGCCATATATGCTGTGCCTCATTTAAAGTCCCAGGGCAAACGTACGCCTTTTTAGACAAGTTTATGTAGGGATGGAGGCGCATCACTGGATGCATCAGAACACACACTTTATTTTTCTGTTGAAAGTACAGAACATTACGGAGGAGCTGTCCTTTCAGCACCACTCTACTACATATGGAGAATATTATGAAGGAGCCGTCCATCAGCACTACTGATATGAATTGACAAGTACTAACAGAAATATGTCATTTATATCCCGAAACAGAAAAAAAATGAAAATTGTATCCTGAGATAAATACTTATATAATCTGTCATCATATGAATATACACAAAACAAACAGGTAAACACAACATCTATATAGAGTGTATATGAGAACACATAATTACAGTTGCAAGAAAAAGTATGTGAACCCCTTGGGATTACGTGGAGTTTTGCATGAATTGGGCATAAAATGTGCTCTGAACGTCATCTAAGTCACAACAATAGAAGAACACAGTCTGCTGAACATAATACTACACAAACATTAGATGTTGCCATGGTTTAATTGCACATAACATGTAAACATTCACAGTGCAGGGAGGAAAAAGTATGTGAACCTTTGGACTTAATAACTGGTTGACCCTCCTTTGGCAGCAATAACCTCAACCAAACGTTTCCTGTAGTTGCAGATCAGACCTGCACAACGATCTGGAGTAATTTTGGACCACTCCTCTTCACAAAACTGTTTCAGTGTAGCAATATTCTTGGGATGTCTGGTATGAATCGCTCTCTTAAGGTCATCCCACAGCATTTCAATCGGGTTGAGGTCAGGACTCTGACTGGGCCACTCCAGAAGGCGTATTCTGTGCTGTTGCAGCCATTGTTTTGTTGAATTACTTGTATGCTTTGGGTCATTGTCCTGTTGCATCACCCATCCTCTGCGGAGCTTCAGTTGGTGGACAGATGGTCGTACGTTTTCCTGCAAAATGTCTTGATAAACTCTGGAATTCATTTTTCCATCAATGACAACAATCCGTCCAGGCCCTGAGGCAGCAAAGCAGCCCCAAACCATGATGCTCCCTCCGCCATGTTTTACAGTGGGGATGAGGTTTTGATGTTGGTGTGCTGTGCCTTTTTTTCTCCACACATAGTGTTGTGTGTTCTTCCCAAACAACTCAATCTTGGTTTCATCTGTCCACAGTATATTTTGCCAGTAGTGCTGGGGAACATCCAGGTGCTCTTTTGCAAACTTCAAACGTGCTGCAATATTCTTTTTGGACAGCAATGGCTTCCTCCGTGGTGTCCTCCCATGTACTCTATTCTTGTTTAATGTTTTTCTTATTGTAGATGTGTCAACAAAAATGTTAGCATGTGCCAGAGATTTCTGTAGGTCTTTAGCTGACACTCTAGGATTCTTCTTTACCTCATGCAGCATTCTGCGCTGTGCTCTTGCAGTCATTTTTACAGGACGACCACGCCTAGGGAGAGTAGCAACAGTGCTAAACTTTCTCCATTTGTAGACAGTCTGTCTTATCGTGGACACATGAACATCAAGGCTTTTGGAGATACTTTTGTAACCCTTTGCAGCTTCATGCAAGTCAACAATTCTTGATCGTAGGTCTTCTGAGAGCTCTTTTCTGCGAGGCATGGTTCACATCAGACAGTGCTTCTTGAACCAGTAAACCCAAAACAGGTGTGTGTTTTTTAAGGGCAGGACAACTGTCAGCAACACATCCAATATCATCACACTGATTGGAGTCAAGGTTGGCTCACTCCTGGCTCCAATTAGCTCTGGGAGAAGTTATTAAGCTAGGGCCTCACATACTTTTTCCTCCCTGCACTGTGAATGTTTACATGTTATGTGTAATTAAACCATGGCAACATCTAATGTTTGTGTAGTATAATGTTCAGCAGACTGTGTTCTTCTATTGTTGTTACTTAGATGACATTCAGAGCACATTTTATGCCCAATTCATGCAAAACTCCACGTAATCCCAAGGGGTTCACATACTTTTTCTTGCAACTGTATATAAAATAAATACATACTATGTTGTATGAACCAATATATATGCTGCTTTTTATTAGGCCCGGTTCACACCAACTACATAAGCTCCATTTCAGCTAAATTGTTTATTCTAAGAGAAAACGTACTATGCTGAGTAAATCTGAATACATTGAAATGTACCCTGTGCATAAGAATGGTGTTTTAGGATAAATGTATTATTTTATTTTAAAAATTCTCATTTTACACAATCACTCCATTCACTTCAAAGGAAAACACTTGCTTACAAGCATATATCACAAAAAAGCAACACTCAATCATTGCCAGAGCACTGCGCCCTAAAATATTCCCAAACTTTATCACTTCGAACAGAACAGACATGGCGGCTACATCGTGTCACAAACGTCTTGCTCCAATTTTGTGCCTTGATGGCCACTTCCTCGGGGGCAACACCTCTTTATATGAGCCATTAGGGAGAAGCTCCAGCAATTACTCAGTGATAAAAGTCACAACTGCTCATCACACTTTATTCCCTCTGTAATACAATATATGTCAAAGGTATAAATATGTTCTGGAAAAATTGTGAGTTATGTAATCCTGAAAGATTAAATAAAATATTAGATGCTCCAACCATTTAGCACCACTGTCCTGGGGGTTCTGAGCACTGCAGGTTTTCATTCATAACCACTGGGAGAGTACAGGACTTTACAGAAGAGGTGTCCATTCAGTTCTACCCATGGAACACTGGAACAGAACTGAACACTATGTAGAAGCTGTACATTCAGTACCACGGAGGATAGAAAACAAAAACTATGGAGGAGCTTTCCATTCAGCACAGCTCTACTACAAGTACAGAACATTACAAAAAAGCTGTCCATTCAGCATTACATTATGGAGGAGCTGTCCACTCAGCACCACCCTGTGGAGGAGCTGTCCATTCAGCATTACATTATGGAGGAGCTGTCCATTCAGCACCATACTCTGGAGGAGCTGTCCTATGTGCACCACTATACAATTACGGGGCCCTTTCACAACAGCTTTCAGATTAGGTCTGCCTGTCTGTTTTTCAGCTTTATGGGCAGGTTAGGCTCCATGCAGCTCTTGGCCAGGCTGGTGTCACAGACTTGTGTCCATTAGAACCCAACCACCTACCTCCGAGTCTGTCCAGGTCCAGAAAAAAACAGGAACAGATTGTACCCTTTTCCATTTTTCTGAACCTAAATGTGACATATTGGAAGGAGTGTGATGTAAAATGACACAAGTACATTTACATCTAGCAGCCCATGGAGTTATCATGGGTCCACCCCTATCCAATGTGTAAATGTGGACACAAAGTGGACTGACACAGATATTAAAAAAAATGACACTACCCACAAATCCCCTGCTAAACAGCGGAGCAGGTCCATGTGGAAGGACCCTGAGAGACATTATGGAGGAGCTGTCCATTTAGCACCACTCTACTAAGCACAGAACATTACTACGAATCAGCCTGATAATATTTGATCACTTTTTCATGTATTGTAATGATGAATTGTATTTATTTATCAGTAGATGTGTACATTATGTATTTAGTGGCCATATGTGTTGTGCCTCATTTACAGTCCCAGGGCAAACGTACGCGTCTTCAGACAAGTTTATGTAGGGATGGAGGCGCATCACTGGATGCATCAGAACACACTTTATTTTTCTGTTGAAAGTACAGAACATTACGGAGGAGCTGTCCTTTCAGCACCACTCTACTACATATAGAGAATATTATGAAGGAGCCGTCCATCAGCACTACTGATATGAATTAACAAGTACTAACAGAAATATGTCATTTATATCCCGAAACAAAAAATAAAAAAAAAAAGAAATGACAATTGTATCCCGAGACAAATACTTATATAATGTGTCACCATATGAATATACACAAAACAAACAGGTAAACACAGCAATTATACAGAGTGTATATGAGAACACATAATTATATAAAATATATACATACTATGTTATGTGTAACAATATACATGCCGCTTTTTATTAGGCCCGGTTCACACAAATGCAATTTGTGTTTTGTCCATTTTTGCAGTGCTTTTTGCATTGTGTTTTTGACACAATTTCTATGCGTTGTGCATTTTTTTTTTGGGGGGGGGGGCCTTGTTGCTGGGCAGATTAAAAATGCACTACATGCATTTTTTACAGCATCTCCATTGAAGTATACTGAACCAAACACACAAAGTTTGTGTTTAAAAAAGTCCCCTTTTCTAAAAATGCAGCGGCTCAAAAAGCATAGAAGTGAACGTGCCCCATAGGAAACCATGTTAAATGGACTGTAGTGGGTTTCTGCAAAAAGCAGTATAAAACGCATTGGTGTCAGGTGTATTCTGCATGAGCTAGATTCCCACACTAGAAAGTTGTATATTTCTAAAAAAATTGTTATGCATTAAAAAAGTATATATTTTTTATATATTATTTCCCTCAGAATGTATGGATAAAACACAAATACACATAGTACACATATGTATGTAAATAGTACCACCTTGTATACATACACACTGCTCCCCAACATCTCCACTCTGTACACGTGTTCTGTATCCTACCGTACACATCAACTGACTACACTGCCCCCCAACATATCCACTCTGTACACGTGTTCTGTATCCTACCATACACATCAACTGACTACACTGATCCCCAACATCTCCACTCTGTACACGTGTTCTGTATCCTACCATACACATCAACTGACCACACTGCCCCCCAACATATCCACTCTGTACACGTGTTCTGTATCCTACCATACACATCAACTGACTACACTGCCCCCCAACATCTCCACTCTGTACACGTGTTCTGTATCCTACCATACACATCAACTGACTACACTGCTCCCCAACATAAATCTAAGTATGGAAAATATATTATGACCACCTACAAATATAACAAACCCCATACACAGTGAACCCATACAGACCTCCGGCTTCTACACATCACCTGCTGTGGCCAGCTCTGATCTGTGAAATGATCTGACACCCCCCCCCCCCCATGTATTGTAAATGTCATCAGTGTGTTGGTTCAGGTCAGGTGCCAGTTCCTATGAGATCAGCACATACTGGAATCTTCCGTTCTTCCAATAATAACAATAGAAATAACTAGATTTTCTTTACATTAAAGTGGCCACTCTAAATCTAGGTTCACACCGAAGCGTCTTCCACAGCGCACAGCAGTCCATCTAACATGAATTCCTATGGGACACGTTCACATCTCTGCGTTTTCATCCCGTGCATTTTTTAGAAAGGGACTCTTTTAAACGCAGAAAGTTTCGTTTTCAGTTCCATAGACTTTTTTGACACATTTTTATGTGCTTTTGATGCGTTTTGCATTTTAATCTGCCTAGCAACAAGAAAAAAATGTAAAAGATGTAAAAATACAAAACGCACCACAAAAAGCACTGCAGAAACGTATTAAATGCAAACTGCATAGGTGTGAACCGAGTCTAAGGTAGAATTCCACCCCACCAGGTGCTCTTTTTTTGGGGGGTGGAGTGGGGATGTTTAGAACGTCTATCAGATTTGTATGGCCCTCTGGAAGGATTTCCTCTCTTCACTTTTTTTTTTTGCAACTCAGCAAAACAGGGACTGTCCTTACTAAACAGGGACAGTCAGGAACTAGTGTACTGTCTCTCTCCCCCCCCCCCTCTCTCCTCCCTCTCTCTCTCCCCTCTCTCTCCCCCCCCCCCTCTCTCCTCCCTCTCTCTCTCCCCTCTCTCTCTCCCTCTCTCTCTCCCCCCCCCCTCTCCTCCCTCTCTCTCTCCCTCTCTCGCCCCTCTCCCCCCCTCTCTCTCTCTCTCTCTCTCTCTCTCTCTCTCACACACACACTGATCAGCCATAACATTATGACCACTGACAGGTGAAGTGGGTAACATCGATTATCTGGTGACAACGGCATCTGAAAGTGGGTGGGATCTGTTGGGCGACAAGTGAACATGTTGTCCCTGAAGTGGATGTTCTGAAAAATGGGCAAGTGTAAGGACTGGAGCGACTCTGACAAGGAGCAAGATTGTAATGGCGAGATGACCGGGTCAGAGCGACTCCAAAGCTGCAGCTCTTGTGGGATGTTCCTGGTCTGCAGGTGTCAGGACCGACTGAAAGTGGTCCTAGGAAAGAGAACTGGTGACAGGGTGATGGGTGGCCAGGGCTCATTGATACACATGTAGGACTGTCGCTACCAGACCAGGACCGGGACTATGATATACACATATAAGAAGTGGGTGAAGGAAGGGCAGAGGGATTTGTCTCCAAAATGAGGACCTTCTCTAAGGACTTTCTCTATACAATAAGGACTGTCTCTAAGTAACAAGGACAGTCTCTATATATTTGGGACCATCTCTATAGAACAATGACGTCTCCATATAACAGGGACTGTCTCTATAGAACAGGGAGCAAGGACCGTCTCTATAGAACAGGGAGCAAGGACCGTCTCTATAGAACAGGGACTGTCTCTATAGAACAGGGAGCAAGGACCGTCTCTATAGAACAGGGAGCAAGGACCGTCTCTATAGAACAGGGACTGTCTCTATAGAACATGGACTGTCTCTATAGAACAGGGAGCAAGGACCGTCTCTATAGAACAGGGAGCAAGGACCTTCTCTATAGAACAGGGACCGCCTCTATAGAACAGGAAGCAGGGACCGCCTCTATAGAACAGGGACCGTCTCTATAGAACAATGATGTCTCCATATAACAGGGACTGTCTCTATAGAACAGGGACCGTCTCTATATAATAAGGACTGTCTCTATATATTATGGACTATCTCTTTATAACTAGACTGTTTCTATATAACAAGGACCACCTCTATGGAACAGGGACCGTCCCTTTATAAGGACTGTCTCTATATATTAGGGACTGTCTCTATAGAACCATCTCTATAAAATAATGACTGCCTCTATATATTATGGACTATCTCTATATAATAAGGACCGTCTCTATATACAAGGACCACATCCATAGAACAGGGACCGTCTCTATATATTAGGGACTGTCTCCATATAATAAGGACTGTCAATACCAAGGAGGGACAGACCTCTGAGAATAAACACTTATAGGGAGGACAGGATAACACAGGGGGACAGAGGGATGGGTATCAGGGACTGTCCCCACACACAGCATTGAGTGAAAGGGAGGATAGGGACTGCTCTCCAGATCAGGGACTATCCCCCTCTGTCAGGGACCGGTGCTGGGGGTGCGGTGCTCCCTCAGCATGCAGCCAGTGTCTGGGAGTAGCGCACACACAGGCAGTAGACACGTACCTATACACACAGGGACAGGTGACCACCTGTCCGGGACTGTCTGGCCCCGTGCCCCCCTCCCCCCGGTCCCTCCTGAGGACTGGCTCACGGTCCCTCATCCCTCCTCACCACAGCCGGTTATTGGCCTACTTACCATCAATCGCCATGATTCTTCCAGCACGGAGCGTACCAAGCTGGCCGGTTACGGAGGGGGGAGGCGGAGAAAGTGACTGACAAGGAAGGAACCATAGGCGGCGGGGCGGGGTGTGCTTTCACTGGAGGAAGGGCCGGGCTCGGTGGGCTCGTCCAGTGCCGCACGCGCGGCCAGGTCTAAAGGCGGGAAAAGTGAGGTGAGGAGGACCATCTGAGGCGGCAGCGTGTGTCAGGACTGGGCTGGTGTCTGTCAGGGACACATGCTGCCTGTCACTGCCTGGTAATGATCCTCCAGCAGATGTGTGCCGCCGCCCAGACACATCAAATGGTCATAAATAAATAATGAAGCAGTAAATCAGGGGCTGCACGGGGTGGGGGTGGACAGGAGGCTTGGTCACCATCCATCCCTAGGTTGTGAGGCTGTCCACACAGGGAATTCATTCTTCCACAATTTTCTATGGATTCCATATTTTATATCAAAAGATTAAAAGAAAGAACTACCTGGGTACATGTGTACGGCTGTAGCCATAGGTGATGTGGCCCTCAGTTCAAAAGCATTCAGGGGCCCCACCTTAATCATCTCCATCCCCAAGGCTGTTCTTCGAGTGATGAAGAACTCTTTTCATAGCAATTGTATAAATTCTTGCTGCCCAACCTGTGGCCCCTTGGTACTTTATATACGCCCCTCGGGGCCCATGCAGGCAGTTTTCTGTGGATTTTTGTACCTACTTACACCAATCAGCCATAATATGACCACTGATGGGAAGTGGATCCCATTGATCACAACAATGGCCCGAAACATGTCCTTGAAATTGATGCATTGAAAGCAGAAACAATAGGCAAGTGTAAGGACTGGAGTGACTTTGACGAGGACCAAATTGTAATGGCGAGATGACCGGGTCAGAGCATCTCCAAACCTGCAGCTCTTGTGGGATGTTCCCGGTCTGCAGGGGTCAGGACCAACCAAAAGGGGTCCAAAGAAGGAACACCGGTAACAAGGTCATGGGTGGCCAAGGCTCATTGATACACATGGGGTGTGAAGGCCAGTCCGTGTAGTGACAGGGTCATGGGTGGCCAAGGCTCATTGATACACATGGGGTGTGAAGGCCGGTCTGTGTAGTGACAGGGTGATGGGTGGCCAAGGCTCATTGACACACATGGGGTGTGAAGGGCGGTCTGTGTAGTGACAGGGTGATGGGTGGCCAAGGCTCATTGATACACATGGGGTGTGAAGGGCGGTCTGTGTAGTGACAGGGTGATGGGTGGCCAAGGCTCATTGACACACATGGGGTGTGAAGGGCGGTCCGTGTAGTGACAGGGTGATGGGTGGCCAAGGCTCATTGATACACATGGGGTGTGAAGGCCGGTCTGTGTAGTGACAGGGTGATGGGTGGCCAAGGCTCATTGACACACATGGGGTGTGAAGGGCGGTCTGTGTAGTGACAGGGTGATGGGTGGCCAAGGCTCATTGATACACATGGGGTGTGAAGGCCGGTCTGTGTAGTGACAGGGTGATGGGTGGCCAAGGCTCATTGATACACATGGGGTGTGAAGGCCGGTCTGTGTAGTGACAGGGTGATGGGTGGTCAAGGCTCATTGACACACATGAGGTGTGAAGGCCGGTCCGTGTAGTGACAGGGTGATGGGTGGCCAAGGCTCATTGACACACATGGGGTGTGAAGGGCGGTCTGTGTAGTGACAGGGTGATGGGTGGCCAAGGCTCATTGACACACATGGGGTGTGAAGGGCGGTCTGTGTAGTGACAGGGTGATGAGTGGCCAAGGCTCATTGATACACATGGGGTGTGAAGGCCGGTCCGTGTAGTCTGATCCAATAGAAGAGCTACTGGAGCTCAAACTGCTGAAAATGTTAATGCTGGTTCTGATAGAAAGGTGTCAGGACACACAGAGCATCGCAGTTTGCTGTGTATGGGGCTGTGTACTTGCAGACCGCTCAACACCCACCATTTTATTCTCTATGGCCCTTGTTTAAAAAATATATACGTATAATGTTTGGAGGGATTTAAGTCTTTTGCTAGCAAAAACTGATTTTAAACAAAAAGGTAAAATAATAGGCCAGGTTAATTAAATTGTTTCTTAGGGCTTGTTTACATTTACATTACATTACACTAGCACTGCCTTCTGATGATCGATCCACAGTGGAATGCTTTTCGGAGGGCATTTGACAGGCGGCTGCAAGGTGTTTTGTTGCCTCCTCACCACCTATTTTAACCACTAAACATTCGCACCTTGGCGCCACAACAGGGTGGTTGTTGCACAGCCCCATCCACTGAAATGGGTCACATTTGACAGACGATACTGTCCATTGAACATGGCAGAGGACAATTCTTGCCACAGTGCATAGAATATGCAACCCAGTCCAGATGCTTTGCAGCTTAGGGTTCAGGTGGGGGTGGGAGGTAGAATTAGTGTAAGGCAGCTTGCACATGGGGCCCTCTAGGAGCGGTGTGCCTATCCATTTTAACGTGAAGCTAAAGCTGTTGTTTACTGCGAGCAGACAGTTCTTTAATTACTGAAGAGACATAATGGTCTCTAGACTCTCACTAGAAATCCATCTAGAAGCCTTGCCTAATGAAACACAGTCAACTATATCACCTGATGGTTCAAGCTGAATTGGTCTCTCACTGGGAGTCTTTCTAGAAGACTTGTCTACACAGGCAACCATATCACTTGAAGTTCCAAATGATCTACAACTTTGGCTTCTCCATTGACCAGCAACCTTGCATCAACAGTGTGCCTTGCAAGCCTCCCTGGCTGGAAAGGATTGCATCCATGGTGAGGATCTTCCATCTTAAGTGCCTTGAAAAAGTATTCCTCCCCTTGAAATTGTCCACATTTTTTCATGTTACAACCAAAAACGTAAATGTATTTTATTGGGATTTTATGTAATAGACCAACACAAAGTGGCACATAATTGTGAAGTGGAAGGAATATGATAAATGGTTTTCAAAATGTTTTACAAATAAATATCTGAAAAGTGTGGCATGCATTTGTACTCAGCCCACTTTATTCTGATACCCCTAACTAAAATCTAGTGGAACCAATTGCCTTCAGAAGTCACCTAATTAGTAAATAGATTCCACCTGTGTGTAATTTAATCTCAGTATAAATACAGCTGTGCTGTGAAGCCCTCAGAGGTTTGTTAGAGAACAGTAGTGAACAAACAGCATCATGAAGGCCAAGGAACACTCCAGACAGGTCAGGGATAAAGTTGTGGAGAAGTTTACCGCAGGGTTAGGTTATGAAAAAAAATCCCAATCATTGAACATCCGATGGAGCACTGTTCAATCCAGTAACCGAAAATGGAAAGAGTATGGCACAACTGCAAACCTAGCAAGACATGGCCGTCCACCTAAACTGACAGGCTGGACAAGGAGAGCATTAATCAGAGATGCAGCCAAGAGGCCCATGGTAACTCTGGAGGAGCTGCAGAGATCCACAGATCAGGTGGGAGAATCTGTCCACAGGACAACTATTAGTCGTGCACTCCACAAATCTGGCCTTTATGGAAGAGTGGCAAGAAGAAAGCCATTGTTGAAAGAAAGCCATAAGAAGTCCTGTTTGCAGTTTGCGAGAAGCCATGTGGGGGACACAGCAAACATGTGGAAGAAGGTGCTCTGGTCAGATGAGACCAAAATTTAACTTTTTGGCCTAAAAGCAAAATGCTATGTGTGGCAGAAAACTAACACTGCACATCACCCTGAACACACCATCCCCACCGTGAAACATGGTGGAGGCTGCATCATGTTGTGAGGATGCTTTTCTTCAGCAAGGACAGGGAAGCTGGTCATAGTTGATGGGAAGATGGATGGAGCCAAATACAGGGCAATCTTAGAAGATAACCTGTTAGAGTCTGCAAAGACTTGAGACCGGGGCGGAGGTTCACCTTCCAGCAGGACAACAACCCTAAACATAGAGCCAGAGCTACAATGGAATGGTTTAGATCAAAGCATATTCATGTGTTAGAATGGCCCAGTCAAAGTCCAGACCTAAATCCAATTGAGAATCTGTGGCAAGACTTGAAAATTGCTGTTCACAGACACTCTCCATCCAGTGTGACAGAGCTTGAGCTATTCTATAAAGAAGTATGGGCAAAAAATGTCCCTCTCTAGATGTGCAAAGCTGGTAGAGACATCCCCAAAAAGACTTGTCGCAGTAACTGCAGAAAAAGGTGGTTCTACAAAATATTGACTCCGTTGGGGACTGAATACAAATGCACACCACACTTTTCACAGATTTATTTTTTAAAAATTTTGAAAACCATTTATCATTTTCCTTCCACTTCACAATTACACTGTGTGCACAATTATTAGGTAAGTAAGGTTTTTTTTATCAAATCATCGTTTTTATGCATATTGTCCAACTCCAAGCTGTATAAACTTGAATGCTTATTGGATTTAAGCATATCAAGTGCTCGGTATTTGTGTAAGGAGGGAAGGTGTGGACTAAGGAGATCAACACCCTATATCAAGGTGTGCATAATTATTAGGCAGCTTCTTTTCCTCAGCAAAAATGAGCCAAAAAGGAGATTTAACTGACTCTGAACTCTCAAAAACTGTAAAAAAGTCTTTCAGAGGGATGCAGCACTCTTGAAATTGTGTGATCACAGAACCATCAAATGTTTTGTTCCAAATAGTCAACAGGGTCACAAGAAAAATGTTGAGAAGAAAAGACGCAAAATACCTGCCAAAGATTTGAGAAGAATCAAACGTGAAGCTGCCAGGAACCCATTATCCTCCAGTGATGTCATATTCCAGAACTGCAACCGACCTGGAGTGCCCAGAAATACAAGGTGTTCAGTGCTCAGAGACATGGCCAAGGTAAGGGAGGCTGAAACCCAACAACCACTGAACCAGAAACATGAGTTGAAACATCAAGACTGAGCCAAGAAATATCTGAAGACAGATTTTTCAAAGGTTTTAAGAACTGATGAGATGAGAGGGACTCTTGACGGACTGGATGGATGGGCCCTTGGCTGGATCAATAACAGGCACAAAGCTCCACTTCAACTCAGATGCCAGCAAAGTGGAGGTGAGGTTCTGATATGGGCTGGAATGAATAATATTATTATTGTATGAATACCAGCCTATACCAGAACCTCACCTCCACCTTGCTGGCATCGGAGTTGAAGTGGAGCTCTGTGCCCATTACTGATCTAGTCACAGTTTGCCTGAGGAAAAGAAGGTGCCTAATAATTGTGCACCCCTTGATTTAGGGTGTTGATCTCCCTGGGCCACACTCTCCCTCATTACACATATAGTCATCACCTGATATACTTAAACCCAATAAGCATTCACATTTATACAGCTTGGAGTTGGACAATCTACATAAAAATGATGATTTGGTCAAAAAACTCACTTGCCTAATAATTATGCACACAGTGTATGTGCCGCTTTGTGTTGTTCTATAACAGGGGTCTCCAAACTTTCGAAAAAAAAGGGTCAGTTACTGTCCTTCAATCTTTAGGGGGGCTGGACTGTGGCCAGAGGGAGTAGAAAAAGTCCTAGAGTCAGTGGCAGTAAAAAATGCCCCATGATTGGTGGCAGTGGGAGAAATAGTGCCCCATCATTGGTATCAGTGGAAGGAATAGTGCCCCATCATTGGTATCAGTGAGAGGAATAGTACCCCATCATTGGTATCAGTGGAAGGAATAGTGCCCCATCATTGGTATCAGTGGGAGGAATAGTGCCCCATCATTGGTATCAGTGGGAGGAATAGTGCTCCATGATTGGTGTCAGTGGGAGGAATAGTGCTCCATAATTGGTATTAGCGGCAGGAATAGTGCTCCATGATTGGTGTCAGTGGGAGGAATAGTGCCCCATCATTGGTGTAAGTGGGAGGAATAGTGCCCCATCATTGGTGTCAGTGGGAAGAATAGTGCCCCCATTGTTGGTGTCAGTGGCAGGAACTATGCCCCACTGTTGCTGACAGTGAGGGAATAATGCCCCAAGGGCAGGATAAAATGAACCAAAGGGCCAGATCCCGCCCTCGGGCCACACTTTGGAGACCACTGGTCTATAACATAAAATCCCAATAAAATACATTTACATTTTTGGTTGTAACTTGCCAAAATGTGGAAAATTTCAAGGGGCATAAATACTTTTTCAAGGCACTGTAAGAGGCATGAAGGAGCAACCCAATGTCAGCAGTGGGTAGCAAAGCTACTACAGCTGCATTGCTCTCATCTTATTTTAGAGACCAATCTTCCCATCAATGGACAGAGATAACTGCCATATAGATAGGTTTTTCCTCTGAAGAGTCCTGGTATTGATCTGGGTAAAGGAAACCAACCTCAAATATTGAGACCATCAGACTTAGGACCCTTACACAGTTTTGCAGAAAGGCTGATCCGTTGGATATACATTTTTACATTTCCCAGTTATATCTTGGAAATAAAGACTCTGGTCATACTGTTATCCAGGAACAGTCCCAAGTGCTCCAGGCATAGAGAAGGAGTCAGTGAGATCTTCTGGACATTTAAGAGGAAGCCAAAGTCCACTAGGGTGATTCGAATGTTAAAACCCTTACTTACACAGTGAAGTGACTGGCATCAAGTGATACACAGAGAAGAAACATACTCTCCTACATAAGTTATACCTGTTTATCGGTAGCATTCTGTTCTCTATATCCATTCAATATGCAAAATTTATAAAGCTTATCTGAGAGTTTAGAGAAAAGGGGGTAGAGAGCTGAAATTAGACATTGCAGAGCTCAGTGAGGGGAGTTCTGAGAGCTGATTGGGGGGAAGAAACACACCCCCTTCACACAGCACACAGGAACAAAGCTGAGGATGCCAATCTGCTGGAGCTCCCTCACCTTCACCATTTTTCTCTTGGTGTCAGGAAAAGTCAGAAGTGACTCATGCTGATAACTGAGGAATGAAGCCACAGACAGAAAGGACACTTAGTGATCTTAATTGAGCCAAATCCATTCTATAGATGGATATGCTTTGTTCATATTTCATATCTGAGGTTTAGAACCACTTTAATTCAAGGGTTGACATCACCCTGAGCAACAGGTTTTCAAGTTGCAGGCAAAATGTCTCAACACAGGTGAATTTGGTGCAATAATTTGTTCAATTTACTCAGAATTTATAAACAATGGAGCAAATTGCTATAATAAATAGGGTGTAAAGTACAAAATGGTGCAAATATGAGGACCATCCCTGCGACATTTACTTTACTACAGGTACTGCAAAATGATGAAACCAGGAGTGAAGATGTAACTGGACCTTCAACAAAAGCTGGCAAATCCAAAGTGAAGGATTTGTTTGACATTTTTATTAGAAAAACATTTAAACCCTCACAG